>NW_027507784.1:320225391-320612891 GCF_037356315.1 Lithobates pipiens | reverse complement strand
ATTTGTATTCATTAAAAACCTGCTTTTTACCAAATTTCATGCTTCTGCTCCCGTGTGCCTCATACAAAGTCCCGCCTGTTTTTTTTTTTTTTTTTTTCTTTTTTTAAACATATATACGCCTAGGCCTCACTCACACTGGCATACATACGTTTAGGCCTCATTCGCACTGGCATACATACACGCCTAGGCTTCATTCGTGCTGGCAGTGGCATACATACGTTTAGGCCTCATTCACTCTGGCAGTGGCATACATACACCTAGGCCTCATTCGCGCTGGCATGCATACACTTAAGCCTCATTTACACGCTTAGGCCTCATTCATGCTGGCAGCTGCATACATACGTCCCAGATAATTAAGTAAGGCTACACAGACACTAATCTCCTGCACTTGGTTTCACACGAAGCTTGTGTGAATATAGCCTTAGGTAGGTTCTTGGATTACCTGACCATTGGTGAACCTAAATGGTGTTCGGTGATGTATTTGTTTTACAGGCCTCTATGGGGTAACTAAAAAAACCCTGGATCAGTTTCAGCCAATATCAAATACTGGGGCACTGATCAGACCTACAAAGTGGGTTCCAAGACGAGTGCCTCATATTTGTGGAACCGCAGATCCCAGCCAGCCATGGACATGCTGAGACTTGAAAGTTAAAACAATGGAAGAGAGAAACCATATTTGTCTACATGTTAATGCAGAATGGGTTTTCTTTTTTAACCATGCAACTGAGGACATGTTTATATCCGTGTGTCACGTTAACGCACGCTTTACCACGTGTTATAGGACCCAGAATGAAAGTGGAATTCCAGGTCTGGGTATGTTTATATGGTTGGTCCAGCTTGGGTCAAAGAAACTCTGTATATTGCATATCGGTGGGATCCCTGTGGAATCTGGAAATCACTGAAGTAGTCACAAGTACTAGAGTGATCCTCCTCAGTGGCATTCAGGTCCCATGCCAAGTGGCTGCCCTGCTGCTTAGTGAACACGGGAGGTCAGAGAACACTTTGCGTTCAGTGACTGGATGAGGTAAAGATCGTAATAACATCACCGCCCCACTTAGTCCACTCAGAAAACACTTTGCAATCAAAATAAATAAATCATTGTGGGCTGAACCTTCAACCTATACACCAAAGTACAAGAAAAGTCACCAAATAGAAAATGTTCAGGTTTTCGTCTTCTACTTAAACAGCCACATACAGAAACCCATACACAGACACTATGAGGGGAAAAAAAAGGGGATAACCATTTCCAGAAATGGAAGCAGCAACCGCAGAGATGTCTAGCAGAATCCCCTTTTGATACCACCTACCACCACAATCCCCCTTGAAGACCCCAAGCTGTTATTTAAAATGTTAACCATGCCAAGCCCTTATCTTCAGGTTTTTTTAAGTAAATGTAAATCCTAGCTCAGCCATTCTCAACTAGGCTGGCTCCAGAGGTTGCGAAGGTTCTTTAAGCTTGACCACCACTGTAAAGGGGGGGCAGTCTTCCCATTGACCACCACTGTAAAGGGAGGGAGGGGGCGGTAATCTTCCCATTGACCACCACTGTAAAGGGGGGGGTGTTAAAGGGGGCATACTTCTTACTCATAACCAATGTACGGGGCAGTCTGAACACCATTGTAAAGGGGGGGGTTGTTCTTCCTGCTGACCACCCAAAAAAGGGGGGGCAATTCTCCCCACTGGCCACCGCAACCATACGGGGGGGGGGGCAATTCTCCCCACTGGCCACTGCAACCATACGGGGGGGGGGGGGCAATTCTCCCCACTGGCCACCGCAACCATACGGGGGGGGCAATTCTCCCCACTGGCCACCGCAACCATACAGGGGGGGGGGCAATTCTCCCCACTGGCCACCACAACCATACGGGGGGGGGGGGGCAATTCTCCCCACTGGCCACCGCAACCATACGGGGGGGGGGGGGCAATTCTCCCCACTGGCCACCGCAACCATACGGGGGGGGGGCAATTCTCCCCACTGGCCACCGCAACCATACGGGGGGGGCAATTCTCCCCACTGGCCACCGCAACCATACGGGGGGGGGGGCAATTCTCCCCACTGGCCACCGCAACCATACGGGGGGGGGGGGCAATTCTCCCCACTGGCCACCGCAACCATACGGGGGGGGGGCAATTCTCCCCACTGGCCACCGCAACCATACGGGGGGGCAATTCTCCCCACTGCAACCATACGGGGGGGCAATTCTCCCCACTGGCCACCGCAACAATACAGGGGGGGGGGGCAATTCTCCCCACTGGCCACCATTGTAACACTGAATTCCTTTTAGCAAGGGTTCCCCAAGACTTGAGAATTATTTCATGAGTTCCTCTCAGGTAAAGAAGGTGAGAGGGGGCATCCATCCTACTGACCACCGAAATAAAGGGGGCGTTCTTCCCACTGGCCACCAACATAAAGGGGGATTCTTCCTACCACTGTAAGCAAAGCAGTCTTCCCATCACCACTGTAAGGGGGCTATTCTCCCCATTGGCCACCACTGTAACACTGAATTCCTTTTACCAAGGGTTCCCCAAGACCTGAGAATTATTTCATGGGTCCCGCTCAGGTAAAAAAATAAAAGAGTGGAGAAAGACGTCTGTAGATTAATTACATTAAGTTTACTTAAGAACTCAGCATCTGATTGTTTCTGTATCTCCGCTGATCCCCTGCAGCCTCTTAGCAGTCACTTCCTGTTTACACACACACACACACACACCCCATTGACGGCTGTGTGCCATTTCTAAGGGCAGGTTTCCTGATGGAGACAACAGAGTATTGTGTCTGCATAACATATTTAGAATGGAGAACTTGTCCCATGCTTGGAACAAACAGATCTTAAAAAAAAAAAAAAAAAAAAGAAAAAGGGAAGGACAGACATGAAGGAACGCTTAGTCTTTTTTCTGAGGTCACTCTTCCAAGCCTCCCCTGAAAGCCTATGTGAGGGGGTGACACCACAAGAGCGTACTTAGGAGACAGGGACAGAGCGCTGTCCCCCCTAGAACAGGAAGTGCCTGAACAAGGACCATCATGGCAGGATCACAGGGGGTTATGGTAATGAAAGCTGCAGCTTTAACTAAAATAACTTCTGAACTCACACTGGCATGTTAAAGCTTATATGAGATTTTAATGATTGGATTTCCTTATACTTTCATTAAATCTGCGTCAGCCGATACACCAAATGTATGCTGTGTGTTCATTTTTTTTTTTTTTTTCCTGTCTTACATGCATGGAATTTTCCCAGATAATGCAGAAAACCAGCAACGATTTCCTTCTTTTGTATAATAAATAACTTAATGCACACCCATTGTCACATAGAAGATGGGAAGATCAGCTGCACAGACACCCATTTCTGATGCAGCACCTCTTCACATCTCCAGCTGTCAATCAAATAGTTGATAATGCCAAGTCCCAACCCCCCTTTTTCAGGGATGTAAATCCACTCTTCACTCCAAGACAGGAAAATCCCTCAACCCAAATTGAAACAAAAACCGTCTGTCAGGACTGTGAAGAGGAAACAGGCAGCCCAATGAAGAGCGCTGGAAGGATCTATTGAATCAGGAACTACAGGAGGGAAGTGGGTCACATTTTCCATCATCAGACCAAATGCATTCAAATACCCAGTACAGTCCTCTGCACAGAGACTCCATCCCATACAATGTATAGACATCAGCAGTCAGATCAGCCCTCATTGCAGATCCCATCACCACCCCTCCCCCCAACCATTACAGATCAAATAATTCCTCATGCATATCAACCCCCCCCCCCCCCCCCACAAAAATAAATAAAACAGATCCCATCAACCCCCCAATGCAGTTCAAATCACTTTACCAAAGCATGTCACCCCCCCCCCCCCCAATTCAGATCCATTCAGACACCCTTCTCCCCCACTCCCATGCAGATCCGTGTAGAACCCCCCCAATGCAGATCCCATCAATCAGACCCACCACCCCATGCAGATCCCATCTGACCCCCACCCCATGCAGATCTCATCAGACCCCCCAGCCCATGCAGACCCCCACCGCCCCTGCAGATCCCGTCAGACCCCCTGCCCCATGCAGATCCCCCCCTACAGATACCATCAGACCCCCCCCTCCCATGCAGATCCCCCCCTACAGATACCATCAGACCCCCCCCTCCCCATGCAGATCCCCCCCTACAGATACCATCAGACCCCCCCCCCCCATGCAGATCCTTCTCCCCTCCATGCTGATCCCATCAGACCCCCGCCCCATGCAGATCCCCCCCCCAATGCAGATCCCATCAGACCTCCCCTCCCATGCAGACCCCCCCATGCAGATTTCATCAGACCCCCCCCCCATACAGATCCTGCCCCCCCACGCCCCGTGCAGATCCCATCCCCTCCCGTAGTAGAGCTCCCATGCAGTGGTGTGATGATCGGGGAGGGGATCTCTCAGCAACACGTTACAACGTGCAATGTACAAAGTTCTAGTCCCACCACGCCTTTCCTCTCCCCGCCCGCCGCCCTCTATACACAGAACTCCCCATCACACACACGTCTCTCCCCCATTATTATTATTATTATTATTTAGATGCGAGCTCCGGTCACTGCCGCTCCTCCTACCTCCACCGATCCGATCCCCGGAGAAGTCCCGGCACACCCCGCACACCGACCAACAACTCAAAGTTGGAGGAGCGCCTGTGGGCGTGGCCGGGACCCCTTTCACTTTGCTGCCAATCAGGGCTGAGCTATGACCGGGTGAGGCGTGTCCAGATGACAGCTATACAGCCAGTAGAAAGAGTTTCTTCTTTTCATGGAGGAAGTGTGTATGAGAGAGTGGGAGGGAGAGAAGCACCCAGACATGAGAGAGAGAGATAGGGGGGTACAACCAGACATGAGAGAGGGGCACCCAGACATGAGAGAGGGGCACCCAGACATGAGAGAGAGAAGGGAACCCCGACATGAGAGAGAGATAGGGGGTACAACCAGACATGAGAGAGGGGCACCCAGACATGAGAGAGAGAAGGGAACCCCGACATGAGAGAGAGATAGGGGGTACAACCAGACATGAGAGAGGGGCACCCAGACATGAGAGAGAGAAGGGCACCCAGACATGAGAGAGAGATAGGGGGGTACAACCAGACATGAGAGAGGGGCACCCAGACATGAGAGAGAGAGATAGGGGGGGTACAACCAGACATGAGAGAGGGGCACCCAGACATGAGAGAGAGATAGGGGGGTACAACCAGACATGAGAGAGGGGCACCCAGACATGAGAGAGAGAAGGGCACCCAGACATGAGAGAGAGATAGGGGGTTACAACCAGACATGAGAGAGGGGCACCCAGACATGAGAGAGAGAAGGGCACCCAGACATAAGAGATAGGGGGGTACAACCAGACGAGAGAGGGGGCACCCAGACATGAGAGAGAGAGATAGGGGGTACAACCAGACATGAGAGAGGGGCACCCAGACATGAGAGAGAGAAGGGCACCCCGACATGAGAGAGAGATAGGGGGGTACAACCAGACATGAGAGAGGGGCACCCAGACATGAGAGAGAGAAGGGCACCCAGACATGAGAGATAGGGGGGTACAACCAGACATGAGAGAGAGAAGGGCGCCCAGACATGAGAGAGATAGGGGGTACAACCAGACGAGAGAGGGGCACCCAGACATGAGAGAGAGATAGGGGGGGCATCCAGACATGGGAGAGAGAGGGGCATCCAGACATGGAAGAGAGAGAGGGGGCAACCAGACATGGGAGAGAGAGAGGGGGGGCATCCAGACATGGAAGAGAGAGAGGGGGGCATCCAGACATGGGAGAGAGAGAGGGGGGCATCCAGACATGGAAGAGAGAGAGGGGGCAACCAGACATGGGAGAGAGAGAGGGGCATCCAGACATGGGAGAGAGAGAGAGGGGCACCCAGACATGGGAGAGAGAGAGGGGGGGTTATCCAGACATGGGAGAGAGAGAGGGGCATCCAGACATGGAAGAGAGAGAGAGGGGGCTATCCAGACATGGGAGAGAGAGAGAGAGAGGGGCACCCAGACATGAGAGAGGGGCACCCAGACATGAGAGAGAGAAGGGAACCCCGACATGAGAGAGAGATAGGGGGTACAACCAGACATGAGAGAGGGGCACCCAGACATGAGAGAGAGAAGGGCACCCAGACATGAGAGAGAGATGGGGGGTACAACCAGACATGAGAGAGGGGCACCCAGACATGAGAGAGAGAAGGGCACCCAGACATGAGAGAGAGATAGGGGGGTACAACCAGACATGAGAGAGGGGCACCCAGACATGAGAGAGAGAGATAGGGGGGGTACAAACCAGACATGAGAGAGGGGCACCCAGACATGAGAGAGAGATAGGGGGGTACAACCAGACATGAGAGAGGGGCACCCAGACATGAGAGAGAGAAGGGCACCCAGACATGAGAGAGAGATAGGGGGTTACAACCAGACATGAGAGAGGGGCACCCAGACATGAGAGAGAGAAGGGCACCCAGACATAAGAGATAGGGGGGTACAACCAGACGAGAGAGGGGGCACCCAGACATGAGAGAGAGAGATAGGGGGTACAACCAGACATGAGAGAGGGGCACCCAGACATGAGAGAGAGAAGGGCACCCCGACATGAGAGAGAGATAGGGGGGTACAACCAGACATGAGAGAGGGGCACCCAGACATGAGAGAGAGAAGGGCACCCAGACATGAGAGATAGGGGGGTACAACCAGACATGAGAGAGAGAAGGGCGCCCAGACATGAGAGAGATAGGGGGTACAACCAGACGAGAGAGGGGCACCCAGACATGAGAGAGAGATAGGGGGGCATCCAGACATGGGAGAGAGAGGGGCATCCAGACATGGAAGAGAGAGAGGGGGCAACCAGACATGGGAGAGAGAGAGGGGGGGGCATCCAGACATGGAAGAGAGAGAGGGGGGCATCCAGACATGGGAGAGAGAGAGGGGGGCATCCAGACATGGAAGAGAGAGAGGGGGCAACCAGACATGGGGAGAGAGAGAGGGGCATCCAGACATGGGAGAGAGAGAGAGGGGCACCCAGACATGGGAGAGAGAGAGGGGGGGTTATCCAGACATGGGAGAGAGAGAGGGGCATCCAGACATGGAAGAGAGAGAGAGGGGGCTATCCAGACATGGGAGAGAGAGAGAGGGGGGCATCCAGACATGGAAGAGAGAGAGAGGGGGTTATCCAGACATGGGAGAGAGAGAGGGGGGTATCCAGACATGGGAGAGAGAGAGAGGGGCATCCAGACATGGGAGAGAGAGAGAGAGGGGCATCCAGACATGGAAGAGAGAGAGGGGGCATCCAGACATGGAAGAGAGAGGGGGGCAACCAGACATGGGAGAGAGAGAGGGGCATCCAGACATGGGAGAGAGAGAGGTTATCCAGACATGGGAGAGAGAGAGGGGCATCCAGACATGGAAGAGAGAGAGAGGGGGATATCCAGACATGAGAGAGAGAGGGGCATCCAGACATGGGAGAGAGAGAGAGGGGGTATCCAGACATGGGAGAGAGAGAGAGGGGCATCCAGACATGGAAGAGAGAGAGGGGGGCAACCAGACATGGAAGAGAGAGAGAGGGGGGCAACCAGACATGGAAGAGAGAGAGAGAGGGGGTTATCCAGACATGGGAGAGAGAGAGAGGGGGTTATCCAGACATGGGAGAGAGAGAGAGGGGCACCCAGACATGGAAGAGAGAGAGAGGGGGTTATCCAGACATGGGAGAGAGAGGGGCATCCAGACATGAAAGAGAGAGAGAGAGGGGGTTATCCAGACATGGGAGAGAGAGAGAGGGGGGGCATCCAGACATGGGAGAGAGAGGGGGGCACCCAGACATGGGAGAGAGAGGGGCATCCAGACATGGGAGAGAGAGGGGGTTATCCAGACATGGGAGAGAGGGGGGGTTATCCAGACATGGGAGAGAGAGAGGGCATCCAGACATGGAAGAGAGATAGGGGGGGCATCCAGACATGGGAGAAGGGGCATCCAGACATGGAAGAGAGAGAGGGGGCAACCAGACATGGGAGAGAGAGAGGGGGGGGCATCCAGACATGGAAGAGAGAGAGGGGGGCATCCAGACATGGGAGAGAGAGAGGGGGGCATCCAGACATGGAAGAGAGATAGGGGGGTACAACCAGACATGAGAGAGAGAAGGGCGCCCAGACATGAGAGAGATAGGGGGTACAACCAGACGAGAGAGGGGCACCCAGACATGAGAGAGAGATAGGGGGGGCATCCAGACATGGGAGAGAGAGGGGCATCCAGACATGGAAGAGAGAGAGGGGGCAACCAGACATGGGAGAGAGAGAGGGGGGGGCATCCAGACATGGAAGAGAGAGAGGGGGGCATCCAGACATGGGAGAGAGAGAGGGGGGCATCCAGACATGGAAGAGAGAGAGGGGGCAACCAGACATGGGAGAGAGAGAGGGGCATCCCAGACATGGGAGAGAGAGAGAGGGGCACCCAGACATGGGAGAGAGAGAGGGGGGGTTATCCAGACATGGAGAGAGAGAGGGGCATCCAGACATGGAAGAGAGAGAGAGGGGGCTATCCAGACATGGGAGAGAGAGAGAGGGGGGCATCCAGACATGGAAGAGAGAGAGAGGGGGTTATCCAGACATGGGAGAGAGAGAGGGGGGTATCCAGACATGGGAGAGAGAGAGCATCCAGACATGGGAGAGAGTGAGAGAGGGGCATCCAGACATGGAAGAGAGAGAGGGGGGACATCCAGACATGGAGAGAGAGAGGGGGGCAACCCAGACATGGGAGAGAGAGAGGGGCATCCAGACATGGGAGAGAGAGAGGGTTATCCAGACATGGAGAGAGAGAGGGGCAATCCAGACATGGAAGAGAGAGAGAGGGGGATATCCAGACATGAGAGAGAGAGGGGCATCCAGACATGGGAGAGAGAGAGAGGGGGTATCCAGACATGGGAGAGAGAGAGAGGGGCATCCAGACATGGAAAGAGAGAGAGGGGGGCAACCAGGACATGGAAGAGAGAGAGAGGGGGGCAACCAGACATGGAAGAGAGAGAGAGAGGGGGTTATCCAGACATGGGAGAGAGAGAGAGGGGGGTTATCCAGACATGGGAGAGAGAGAGAGGGGCACCCAGACATGGAAGAGAGAGAGAGGGGGTTATCCAGACATGGGAGAGAGAGGGGCATCCAGACATGAAAGAGAGAGAGAGAGGGGGTTATCCAGACATGGGAGAGAGAGAGAGGGGGGGCATCCAGACATGGGAGAGAGAGGGGGGCACCCAGACATGGGAGAGAGAGAGGGGCATCCAGACATGGGAGAGAGAGGGGGTTATCCAGACATGGGAGAGAGGGGGGGTTATCCAGACATGGGAGAGAGAGAGGGCATCCAGACATGGAAGAGAGAGAGAGGGGGGTATCCAGACATGGGAGAGAGAGAGAGGGGCATCCAGACATGGGAGAGAGAGAGAGGGGCATCCAGACATGGAAGAGAGAGAGGGGGGCAACCAGACATGGGAGAGAGAGAGGGGGGCATCCAGACATGGAAGAGAGAGAGGGGGGCAACCAGACATGGGAGAGAGAGGGGCACCCAGACATGGGAGAGAGAGAGGGGCATCCAGACATGGGAGAGAGAGGGGCATCCAGACATGGGAGAGAGAGAGGGGGTTATCCAGACATGGGAGAGAGAGAGAGGGGCATCCAGACATGGAAGAGAGAGAGGGGGGGATATCCAGACAGAGAGAGAGAGGGGGGCATCCAGACATGGGAGAGAGAGAGAGGGGCATCCAGACATGGAAGAGAGACGGGGGCAACCAGACATGGGAGAGAGAGAGGGGCATCCAGACATGGGAGAGAGAGAGAGGGGCATCCAGACATGGGAGAGAGAGAGGGGGGCAACCAGACATGGGAGAGAGAGAGGGGCATCCAGACATAGGGGAGAGAGAGGGGCATCCAGACATGGGAGAGAGAGAGAGGGGGGGGGGGGGCACCCAGATATGGGAGAGAGAGAGGGGCATCCAGACATGGCACTGAGAAGAGAGAGGGGCATCCAGACATGAGAGAGAGAGGGACATCCAGACATGAGAGAGAGAGAGGGGGCACCCAGACATGGGAGAGAGAGAGGGGCATCCAGACATGGCACTGAGAAGAGAAGAGAGAGGGGCATCCAGACATGAGAGAGAGAGGGGGGGGCACCCAGACATGAGAGAGGGGCACCCAGACATGAGAGTGAGAGAGAGGGACATCCAGACATGGCACTGAGAAGAGAGAGAGATGGGCATCCAGACATGGGAGAGAGAGAGGGGGGCATCCAGACATGGCACTGAGAAGAGAGAGAGAGGGGCATCCAGACATGGGAGAGAGAGAGGGGGACATCCAGACATGGAAGAGAGAAAGGGGCACCCAGACATGGGAGAGACAGAGAAGGGCATCCAGACATGGGAGAGAGAGAGAGGGGCATCCAGACATGGGAGAGAGAGAGGGGCATCCATACATGGGAGAGAGAAGGGCATCCAGACATGGGAGAGAGAGAGGGGGGCATCCAGACATGGGAGGGAGAGAGATGGGGGGGCATCCAGACATGGGAGAGAGAGAGGGGCATCCAGACATGGGAGAGAGAGGGCATCCAGACATGGGAGAGAGAGAGAGGCATCCAAACATGGGAGAGAGAGAGAGGGACATCCAGACATGGGGGAGACAGAGAGGGGCATCCAGACATGGGAGAGAGAGAGGGGGGTATCCAGACATGGGAGAGAGAGAGAGGGGCATTCAGACATGGGAGAGAGAGAGAGAGAGAGAGAGGGGCATCCAGACATGGAAGAGAGAGAGGGGGGCATCCAGACATGGAAGAGAGAGGGGGGCAACCAGACATGGGAGAGAGAAAGAGGGCACCCAGACATGGGAGAGAGAGAGAGGGGCACCCAGACATGGGAGAGAGAGAGAGGGGCACCCAGACATGGGAGAGAGAGAGGGGCATCCAGACATGGGAGAGAGAGAGAGGGTTATCCAGACATGGGAGAGAGAGAGGGGCATCCAGACATGGAAGAGAGAGAGAGGGGGATATCCAGACATGAGAGAGAGGGGCATCCAGACATGGGAGAGAGACAGAGGGGGGTATCCAGACATGGGAGAGAGAGAGAGGGGCATCCAGACATGGAAGAGAGAGAGGGGGGCAACCAGACATGGAAGAGAGAGAGGGGGGCAACCAGACATGGAAGAGAGAGAGGGGGGCAACCATACATGGGAGAGAGAGAGGGGCATCCAGACATGGGAGACAGAGAGAGGGGCATCCAGACATGGGAGAGAGAGAGGGGGGCAACCAGACATGGGAGAGAGAGAGGGGCATCCAGACATGGAAGAGAGAGAGAGGGGGTTATCCAGACATGGGAGAGAGAGAGGGGGGCATCCAGACATGGAAGAGAGAGAGAGAGGGGGTTATCCAGACATGGGAGAGAGAGAGAGGGGGTTATCCAGACATGGGAGAGAGAGAGAGGGGCACCCAGACATGGAAGAGAGAGAGAGGGGGTTATCCAGACATGGGAGAGAGAGGGGCATCCAGACATGAAAGAGAGAGAGAGAGGGGGTTATCCAGACATGGGAGAGAGAGAGAGGGGGGGCATCCAGACATGGGAGAGAGAGGGGGGCACCCAGACATGGGAGAGAGAGAGGGGCATCCAGACATGGGAGAGAGAGGGGGTTATCCAGACATGGGAGAGAGGGGGGGTTATCCAGACATGGGAGAGAGAGAGGGCATCCAGACATGGAAGAGAGAGAGAGGGGGGTATCCAGACATGGGAGAGAGAGAGAGGGGCATCCAGACATGGGAGAGAGAGAGAGGGGCATCCAGACATGGAAGAGAGAGAGGGGGGCAACCAGACATGGGAGAGAGAGAGGGGGGCATCCAGACATGGAAGAGAGAGAGGGGGGCAACCAGACATGGGAGAGAGAGGGGCACCCAGACATGGGAGAGAGAGAGGGGCATCCAGACATGGGAGAGAGAGGGGCATCCAGACATGGGAGAGAGAGAGGGGGTTATCCAGACATGGGAGAGAGAGAGAGGGGCATCCAGACATGGAAGAGAGAGAGGGGGGGATATCCAGACAGAGAGAGAGAGGGGGGCATCCAGACATGGGAGAGAGAGAGAGGGGCATCCAGACATGGAAGAGAGACGGGGGCAACCAGACATGGGAGAGAGAGAGGGGCATCCAGACATGGGAGAGAGAGAGAGGGGCATCCAGACATGGGAGAGAGAGAGGGGGGCAACCAGACATGGGAGAGAGAGAGGGGCATTCAGACATAGGGGAGAGAGAGGGGCATCCAGACATGGGAGAGAGAGAGAGGGGGGGGGCACCCAGATATGGGAGAGAGAGAGGGGCATCCAGACATGGCACTGAGAAGAGAGAGGGGCATCCAGACATGAGAGAGAGAGGGACATCCAGACATGAGAGAGAGAGAGAGAGGGGGCACCCAGACATGGGAGAGAGAGAGGGGCATCCAGACATGGCACTGAGAAGAGAAGAGAGAGGGGCATCCAGACATGAGAGAGAGAGGGGGGGGCACCCAGACATGAGAGAGGGGCACCCAGACATGAGAGTGAGAGAGAGGGACATCCAGACATGGCACTGAGAAGAGAGAGAGATGGGCATCCAGACATGGGAGAGAGAGAGGGGGGCATCCAGACATGGCACTGAGAAGAGAGAGAGAGGGGCATCCAGACATGGGAGAGAGAGAGGGGGACATCCAGACATGGAAGAGAGAAAGGGGCACCCAGACATGGGAGAGACAGAGAAGGGCATCCAGACATGGGAGAGAGAGAGAGGGGCATCCAGACATGGGAGAGAGAGAGGGGCATCCATACATGGGAGAGAGAAGGGCATCCAGACATGGGAGAGAGAGAGGGGGGCATCCAGACATGGGAGGGAGAGAGATGGGGGGGCATCCAGACATGGGAGAGAGAGAGGGGCATCCAGACATGGGAGAGAGAGGGGCATCCAGACATGGGAGAGAGAGAGAGGCATCCAAACATGGGAGAGAGAGAGAGGGACATCCAGACATGGGGGAGACAGAGAGGGGCATCCAGACATGGGAGAGAGAGAGAGGGGCATCCAGACATGGGAGAGAGAGAGAGGGGCATCCAGACATGGGAGAGAGAGAGAGGGGCATCCAGACATGGAAGAGAGAGGGGCATCCAGACATGGGAGGGAGAGAGAGAGTGATGGGGGGCATCCAGACATGGTAGAGAGAGAGGGGCATCCAGACATGGGAGAGAGAGGGGGCATCCAGACATGAGAGAGAGAGGGGCAACCAGACATGGGAGAGAAGGGGCATCCAGAAATGGGAGAGAGAGGGGGGCAACCAGACATGGGAGAGAGAGAGAGGGGCATCCAGACATGGAAGAGAGAGAGGGGGGCAACCAGACATGGGAGAGAGAGAGAGGGGCACCCAGACATGGGAGAGAGAGAGAGGGGCATCCGGACATGGGAGAGAGAGAGGGGGGCAACCAGACATGGGAGAGAGAGAGAGGGGCATCCAGACATGGAAGAGAGAGAGAGGGGGGCAACCAGACATGGGAGAGAGAGGGGCACCCAGACATGGGAGAGAGAGAGAGGGGCATCCAGACGTGGCACTGAGAAGAGAGAGGGGCATCCAGACATGGGAGAGAGAGAGAGAGGGGGGCACCCAGATATGGGAGAGAGAGAGAGGGGCATCCAGACATGGCACTGAAAAGAGAGAGGGGCAGCCAGACATGAGAGAGAGGGACATCCAGACATGAGAGGGGGGGCACCCAGACATGAGAGAGAGAGAGGGGGGCACCCAGACATGAGAGAGAGGGGGGCACCCAGACATGGGAGAGAGAGAGAGGGGCATCCAGACATGGCACTGAGAAGAGAAGAGAGAGGGGCATCCAGACATAAGAGAGAGAGAGGGGGGCACCCAGACATGAGAGAGAGAGGGGCACCCAGACATGAGAGTGAGAGAGAGGGACATCCAGACATGGCACCGAGAAGAGAGAAAGAGGGGCATCCAGACATGGGAGAGAGAGAGGGGGGCATCCAGACATGGCACTGAGAAGAGAGAGAGAGGGGCATCCAGACATGGGAGAGAGAGAGGGGGACATCCAGACATGGAAGAGAGAAAGGGGCACCCAAACATGGGAGAGAGAGGGGCATCCAGACATGGGAGAGAGAGAGGGGGACATCCAGACATGGGAGAAAGAGAGAGGCACCCAGACATGGGAGAGAGAGAGGGGGGCATCCAGACGAGAGAGAGAGAGGGGGGCACCCAGACATGGGAGAGAGAGAGAAAGATTGAGGGGGGCACCCAGACATGAGAGAGAGACCCAGACATGGCACTGAGGAGAGGGAGAGGGACACCCAGACAAGGCACTAAGGAGAGAGAGGTGCACACAGACATGGTACTGAGGAAAGAGAGAGATGCACCCAGACATGACACTGAGAAGAGAGAGAGAGGGCACCCAGACATGGTACTGAGGAGAGAGAGAGGGGCACCCAGACATAGCACTGAAGAGAGAGAGGGGGGCACCCAGACATAGCACTGAAGAGAGAGAGGGGGCACCCAGACATGGCAATGAGGAGAGATAGAGGGGGACCCAGACATGGCACTGAGGGGAGAGAGAGGGGGCACCCAGACATGGCATTGAGGAGCAAGAGAAAGGGCACCCAGACATGGCACTGAGGAGAGCGAGAGAGGGGCACCCAGACATGCCACTGAGGAGAGAGGGGCACCCAGACATGGGAGAGAGAGAGAGACCCAGACATGGCACTGAGGAGAGGGAGAGGGACACCCAGACAAGGCACTAAGGAGAGAGAGGGGGTCACACAGACATGGTACTGAGGAAAAAGAGAGGGGCACCCAGACATGGCACTGAGGAGAGAGAGAGAGGGAGCACCCAGACATGGCACTGAGGGGAGAGAGAGGAGGGCACCCAGACATGGTACTGAGGAGAGAGAGGGGGCACCCAGACATGCCACTGAGGAGAGAGAGAGGGGCACCCAGACATGGCACAGAGGAGAGAGAGAGCAGGCACCCACCCATGGCGCTGAGCAGGTAGAGGATGCACCCAGACATGACACTGAGGAGAGAGAGAGGGGGCACCCAGGAATGGCACTGAGGAGAGAGAGGGGACACCCAGACATGGCACAGAGGAGAGAGAGAGCAGGCACCCACACATGGCGCTGAGCAGGTAGAGGATGCACCCAGACATGACACTGAGGAGAGAGAGAAAGGGGCACCCAGACATGGCACTGAGGAGAGAGAGGGGGGTACCCAGACATGGTGCTGAGGAGAGGGGCACCCAGACGTGGCACTGAGGAGAGAGAGGGGGGACCTGGACATGGCACTGAGGGGAGAGAGAGGGAGCACCCAGACATGGCACTGAGGAGAGAGAGAGGGGCACCCAGACATGGCACTGAGTAAAGAGAGGGGGCACCCAGGCAGGGCACTGAGGAAAGAGAGGGAGGCACTCAGACATGGCACCAAGGAGAGAGGGGGCACCCAGACATGGCACTGAGGAGAGACAGGAGGCACCCAGACATGGCACTGAGGAGAGAGAGGGGGGCACCCAGACATGGTATTGAGGAGAGAGAGGGGGGACACCCAGACATGGCACTGAGGAGAGAGAAGAGGCACTGCGCCTGAGGAGAGAGGGGCATTGCGCCTGAGGGAGGCAATGAGGAGAGTGGGCACTGTGGCTGAGGGGAGCACTGAGGAGAAGGGGCACTGTGGCTGAGGGGAGCACTGAAGAGATGGAGCACAGAGGAGAGGGGGACACCGCACCTGAGGAGAGGGAGACACTGTGCCTGAGGGAAGCATTGAGGAGAGGGGAGAACTGCGCCTTAGGAGAAGGGGGCACTGCTCCAGAGGAGAGGGGGTACTGCATCTGAGGGGAGCACTGCACCCAAGGAGGGGCACTGAGAAGAGAAGAATAATGCACCTGAGGAGAGGGGGGCACTGCGTGTTAGGGGAGTACTGCACCTGAGGGGGTCACTGCACCTGAGGAGGGCACTGAGGAGAGGGGGGCACTTCACCCAAGGGGAGCAATGAGAAGAGGGGAGTACTGCACCTGGGGACAGGGGGGCACTGCACCTGAGGAGGGCACTGAGGAGAGGGGGGCACTTCACCCAAGGGGAGCAATGAGAAGAGGGGAGTACTGCACCTGGGGACAGGGGGGCACTGCACCTGAGGAGGGCACTGGGAGAGGGCACTGCACCTAAGGAGGGCACTGTCTCTAAGGGGAGCACTGCGAAGAGGGTACCACTACACCTGGGGAGAGGGGACACTGCACCTGAGGAGGGCACTGTGCCTGAGGGGAGCACTGAGGAGAGGGGGGACCTGCGCCTGAGGAGAGGGTGGCACTGCGTCTGAGTGGAGCAATTGAGGAGAGGGAGGGCACTGCACTTGAGGAGAGGGGGCACTGCTCCTGGGGGGAGCACTGAAGAGAGGGGGCACTGCACTTGAGGGGGGGGGGGCGCTACAACTCTACACGGAACATGCAATCTATTTCAGGCTGTTTTCCTTTACTGTTGCCTGGTGAGCCTGGCAGTAACACACACTTCTTGTCTGGGGTGACAACACTCACTGTGCTGGAGGAGTAGTTTTGTCACCCCAGGTATGGTGAGGGTTGTCAACCTAGGAGAGGAATTGCTACAGAACACCTACCCCTGTGTTATAGGGGAAAGGAAGAGGGGAGGGAATAAGCAGCAAAAGGAGCAAATGAATTGTAAAGTGCTAACAAGGGGCATGCTGATAGGTGGAGAGAGCAGTGGAACTTAACTGCAGCAGGGAAAAAAATCAGATCTCTTTCCCTGCCAGACTGTGCTGCATTGCAGACATAGATGTGTGCACAGGGTGTGCCTGGGCACATCGTAATCACCCTGTGTTATACCATTGAACTGAGCTAGTACAATTGGGCACTATTCCTTCTACTGACATTAGACTCAATAGACTGACTATTGAGTTGGCCCACCCTTTGCCGCGATAACAGCTTCATCTCTTCTGGGAAGGCTGCCCACAAGGTTTAGGAGTGTGTCTATGGGAATGTTTGACCATTCTTCCAGAACCGCATTTGAGAGGTCAGGCACTGATGTTTGACGAGAAGGCCTGGCTAATTCACCTCAAAGGTGTTCCATCGAGTTGAGGTCAGGAGTCAAGTCAAGTTGCTCCACCCCAACCTCGCTCATCCATGTCTTTATGGACCTTGCTTTGTGCAGTGGTGCGCAGTCATGTTTGAACAGGAAGGGGCCATTCCCAAACTGTTCCCACAAAGTTAGACGCATGAAATTGTCCAAAATGTTTTGGTATGCCGGCGCCTTAAGAGTTCCCTTCACTGGAACTAAGGGGCCAAGCCCAACCCCTGAAAAACAACCCCACACCATAATCCCCCCCTCCACCACATGATTTGGACCAGTGCAAAAAGCAAAGTCCATAAAGACATGGATGAGCAAGTTTGGGGTGGAGGAACTTGACTGGCCTGCACAGAGTCCTGACCTCAACCCAATAGAACACTGTTGGAATGAATTTAGAGTGCAGACTGCGAGCCAGGCCTTCTTATCCAACATTAGTTCCCGACCTCACAATGTGGTTCTGGAAGAATGGCCAAACATTCCCATAGACACCCTCCTAAACCTTGTGGACGGCCTTCCCAGAAGAGTTGAAGCTGTTATAGCTGCAAAGGGTGGGCCAACTCAATATTGAATCCTACGGACTAATGCCACGTACACATGATTGGAACTATGGTCGGAAAAAGCTTTGATGGTTTTCCCGACGGGATTTCACTCAAGCTGTCTTGTATCCACGCGGTCACACCAAATTCCGACAGCCAAGAACGCGGTGACGTACAACACGTACGACGGGACTAGAAAAAGGAAGTTCAATAGCCAGTAGCCAATAGCTTCCGTCTCGTAGTTGAATCTGAGCATGCGTGAGTTTTTGTGTGTCGGAATTGCATAAACACGATCGGAATTTCCGATAGAAGGGTTTTCCATCGGGAAAATTGAGAACATCAAAATTTTTGCTGGCGGGAATTCGGCCAGATAAATTCCAATGGAGCATACACCGATGAAATGCATTTTCCGATGAAAAGCTCTCATCAGTCCTTTGCTGGCCAAAATTCCAATCGTGTGTACGCGGCATAAGACCGGGATGCCATTAAAGTTCATGTGCGTTTAAAGGCAGGTGTCCCAATACTTTTGGTAATATAATGTATGTGACTAAGCTTGGAGGTGCACACCTATGATTGTAGAGCTGTGTAAGGACTGGATGGATGAAAATACAAATATTTATCTGTTGGGGTTCGGCTTTAAGACCCCTTTCACACCGGGGCGTTTTTCAGGTGTTTTTCATGCGCTTTAGCGTTAAAAAAAGCGCCTGAAAGAAGCCGCAACTGCAATCCCAATGTAAAAGCCCGAGTGCTTTCACACCGAGATCCCTTTCACACTGGGGCGTTTTTCAGGCGCTTTAGCGTTAAAAAAAGCGCCTGAAAGAAGCTGCAACTGCAATCCCAATGTAAAATCCCGAGTGCTTTCACACCAAGGCGCTGCGCTGGCAGGGCGTCAAAAAAAGTCCTGCAAGCAGCTTCTTTGCAGCGCTTTTGGAGCGGTGAATACAACGCTCCTAAAACGCCCCTTCCCATTGAAATCAATGGGAAGCGCCTGAAAAACGCCTGAAAAACGCTATTGGCAGCAGCATTTTGTGGGCCCTTTTAACCCTTTATTTGGCCACTAGCAGGGGTTAAAAGCGCCCCAATAACGCTCAAAAAACGCTGGTAAGGCGCTGCTAGTTTAAGCGGCGTTTTACGTGCGTTTTTCGGGCGCTGACATTGTGAAAGGGCTCTTAAAGCACTTGGGCTTTCACATTGGGATTGCAGATGAGGCTTCTTTCAAGCGCTTTACAGGCGCTTTTTTTAACGCTAAAGCGCCTGAAAAACGCCCCAGTGTGAAAGGGGTCTTAGTCATTCCAGTTTTTTGTTTTTTTCATTTACAACATGATCAACATGTAAGATGTAAAAATGATTTATTTTCCAGCTTGTTAGACTCATCATAGCTGTGTGATCTTCTGAGACAGTAGAACGTTGTGTATGGAGTGCCGCAATACATCAGCCTGACAGCAAAGTGTCTCCAATGATTATTTCACCATGTTGGCAGCAGCAATTCAATTCCATAATCTGCTGGAAACTTTCCTCCATTTTTTACAAATGAGCCAATTGGTCTTCTTTTCAAAGTTCCATTATTTGTTCCTTCTATGCTGTGTGCAGTGATCACACTCGTCCTCTCTGGTGTTATCTGCAAAGGCTGGGGAGGCATTCCTAAGTCCTAACACAACAAGTGTTTTTATGAAGAACTACATTAAAAATATATATATAAAGTACTGTACAAAAGTTTTAGGCAGGTGTGAAGAAATGCTGTAAAGCAGGGGTCTCCAAACTGCGGCCCGGGGGTCAGATGTTGCCCTTTGCTTGCCTTTATCTGGCCCTTAGGCCACTATTCCCCCCACCGTCAGCAACAGGGGAGGGCAGCATAGTTCCTGAGACTGACAATGGGGCACTATTCCTATCACTGACAATGGGGCACTATTCCTCCCACTGACAACGGGGCACTATTCCTCCCACTGACAATGGGGCACTATTCCTCCCACTGGCACCAACGACGGGGCACTATTCCTCCCACTGACAACGCGGCACTATTCCTCCCACTGACAACGCGGCACTATTCCTCCCACTGACAATGGGGCACTATTCCTCCCACTGGCACCAAAGACGGGGCACTATTCCTCCCACCGAAACCAACAAATAAGCACTATTCCTCCAACTGATACCAATGATGGGGCACTATTCCTCCCACTGGCACCAATGACGGGCCACTATTCCTGCCACTGATACCAATGATGGGCCACTATTCCTCCCACTGATACCAATTAAGGGGCACTATTCCTCCCACTGATACCAATGATGGGACACTATTCCTCCCACTGATACCAATGATGGGACACTATTCCTCCCACTGACACCAATGATGGGACACTATTCCTCCCACTGATACCAATGATGGGCCACTATTCCTCCCACTGATACCAATGATGGGCCACTATTCCTCCCACTGATACCAATGATGGGCCACTATTCCTCCCACTGATACCAATGATGGGCCACTATTCCTCCCACTGATACCAATGACGGGGCACTATTCCTCCCACTGGCACCAATGACGGGCCACTATTCCTCCCACTGATACCAATGATGGGACACTATTCCTCCCACTGATACCAATGATGGGACACTATTCCCCCCACTGATACCAATGATGGGGCACTATTCCTCCCACTGATACCAATGATGGGACACTATTCCTCCCACTGATACCAATGATGGGCCACTATTCCTCCCACTGATACCAATGATGGGGCACTATTCCTCCCACTGATACCAATGATGGGACACTATTCCTCCCAATAATACCAATGATTGGACACTATTCCTCCCACTGATACCAATGATGGGACACTATTCCTCCCACTGATACCAATGATGGGGCACTATTCCTCCCACTGATACCAATGATGGGGCACTATTCCTCCCACTGATACCAATGATGGGGCACTATTCCTCCCACTGATACCAATGATGGGGCACTATTCCTCCCACTGATACCAATGATGGGGCACTATTCCTCCCACTGATACCAATGATGGGGCACTATTCCTCCCACTGGCACCAATGACGGCGCACTATTCCGTCCACTGATACCAATGACGGGACACTATGCCTCCCACTGACACCAATGATGGGGCACTATTCCTCCCACTGACACCAACGATGGGTCACTATTCTTCCCACTGACACCAACGATGGGTCACTATTCTTCCCACTGACACCAATGATGGGGCACTATTCTTCCCACTGACACCAACAATGGGTCACTATTCTTCCCACTGACACCAATGATGGGGCACTATTCTTCCCACTGACACCAACGATTGGACACTATTCCTCCCACTGAGGTCTGGGACCCCCAAGCAGTGTAGATGTGCACAGAATCTCCCACAAGATAAAAGCCCCCCCCCCCCCATATGTGCTGGGTGACTGTGCATAACCCCGGGATTTGTAACAAATATATAATCTCACATAGAGTAATGCTAATAAAAGTGGGGATAGACACCTTGCACCATAGGAGACTTTAAACCAGCAATTTGGAGTGTGGAAGGAAACCAGTGTACCCATAGGAAACCAATACAAGCACAGGGATAATATCATAGTGACCTGGCTGGGATCTGAACCAAGGACCCCTGTGCTGCAAGGTGGTGATGTGAGCCACTGTGCTGTCTTAAAGGGACTGTTAGGACCTGGACTATGAACCTGGGACCTTTGCTGTGTCTGGTGGCGACTCTAATTGCTGAGCCACCTGGAATACTGAACAGTTCCTTAGATAATTCCTTAAATGATCTTGGGACAAAAATTGGAAACTCTGGTCCCCCCCCCCCAGTGAAAGCAAAGAAAAGAGCTAACAGACTTAAATGATCTTGTCTTGAATCTTGTTTGCCTTCAACCTTGAATTCTTTGCTCCTCACATGAAGTTCCTGATTTAAACCGTGTCTCTGCACTTCCTGGTTGCCAGAATATTGTAAGAGAAAAATTGAATATTAAATGATGATTAATCAATATGTAGTCCACCAGTGCTTAAAAAATATATATAAACCATATTAATTGATTATATGGATTATAAATAAAAATAAAGTCCTCCAGTGTTGGAAAAATGAAATCTGTGCTCCCGATCATCATTACCAGCGGACAGGCCTCAGGGGGAGCACCCAAGGAGCTGTGCGGCATTTATATTTTATATGTACTACGTGTATCCGCTCATCGCTCTGAATGGTTAATGAGGCAGTCCGAAGAGCTTTTGTGTGCTCGCTGCGTATTGGAATCAAGCTGTGCTTTATACTACATGCTTTCCTTGATCCTCTGTAACGGGGGATCACCATCATCTGGTAAGAAGTGATTTCTTCTAATTTGGTGGTGGATTCAGCAGGATTTTTCTAATAGCTTTTGGAGCCGCCATCGCACATACGGATGGACTTCATTGATTATGTTTTGAGCACTGGTGGACTTTATATTGATGGACTTTATTGGTTTAATAAATTTTTCGAACACTGGTGGACTTTATATTTATCCATATAATCAATTATTATGGTTTATATATATTTTTTGAGCACTGGTGGACTACATATTGATTAATCATCATTTATGATTTAAAGGTTTAGCGCAATTCTATTTCTCTCTCAATATACTCTTACTGTGTTGGTGTTATACAGGAGAATTGCAGCTTCTGACAAAGTTTTGAGAATTTTGTATTTTCATTTTCATTTATTTTTTCATAGCGCAGGTTTTCCACTTTTTTCTGCCAGAATATTGTGCCTTCACCAGCCAATATCTTGATCTTGTCTCTCCTGTTGCCGACCGTATCTTTTCTACCTTTTGTTACCGACATTTGGCTCATTTTTCCACTACGGTTCTGCTTGACCCCTACCTGCTATATCTGCTACTGGACCCTGGCTTGCTCACCTCCTGATTGGGCTAGCCTGAGGACCATGACCTGGTACTAACATGCATTTCCACCATCAGGAGCTCTGATTTAAACCATGTCTCTGCACTTCCTGGTTGCCAGAACATTGTGCCTTCACCAGCCAATATCTCGATCTTGTCTCTCCTGTTGCTGACCGTATCTTTGTAACCTGTCGTTACCGACATTTGGCTTGTTCCTCGACCATGCTTCTGCTGAATCCCAACCTGCAACTATCTGTTACAGACATTTGGCTTGTTTCTCAACTATGGTTCTGCTTGACCCCTACCTGCTATATCTGCTACTGGACCCTGGCTTGCTCACCTCCTGGTGGGGCTATCCTGAGGACCATGACCTGGTACTAACACGCAGCAAAGCCCATCTCCACCATCAGGAACTCTGATTTAAACCATGTCTCTGCACTTCCTGGTTGCCAGAATATTGTGCCTTCACCAGCCAATATCTCAATCTTGTCTCTCCTGTTGCTGACCGTATCTTGGCAACCTTTCATTACCGACATTTGGTTTGTTCCTCGACTACACATCAAGTTCTGCTGAATCCCAACCTGCAACTACTCGTTACAGACATTTGGCTTGTTTCTCGACTATGGTTCTGCTTGACTCCTACCTGCTATATCTGCTACTGGACCCTGGCTTGCTCACCTCCTGGTGGGGTATTCCTGAGGACCGTGACTTGGTACTAACACGCAGCAAAGCCCATCTCCACCATCAGGAGCTCTGGTGAATACTGGTAAGTGCTTAGACCCTGCACCTCAGGTGAACCCGTGTCATCAGTCAGGGTGACCTGTGTAAATATCTGCTCCTCTGCTATAGCTACTGGCCTCAGAGCCTGACTCCAGACCGCGACAGCGACATTCCAACAAAACAATGAATCACGGCATATCAGTATCAGAAGCAAACGTCTTTAGGTTATTAAAAAGGGGATATATTCAGGGAACAAGATTCTAATGCATTTCATGCTGAATACTGCATTTTCAATCTATGAATAGGTGCGATTTAGCATGAAATGCGCTAGAGGATTGCATCTGATGCTGGGGTGCCATTATCTGTAGTTTATTAGATTATACCTCTCTGTCGCGAGCTTGATGTCCACCTTGTGTCAGGGCTGGGCTCAGTCCTTCCTTCTCTAAGCTGACCACTCAGCTGTTGGCTAATTGCCAGCTCCTATCTCTCCACAGTTGCTCGGCTGTTGATGATCCTGCTCGTCAGTCCTGCCTACTTAAGCTGTCCAGTCCAGAGGAGCTCGGCCTTTGCCTTGGACACATCACAAGAAACTATCTCCTGCGTTCCTGTTTAAAGACTGGCTTTGATGACATCCCTTCTGGCTCCAGACCCTGCTTGCTGTTCCACTACTTTGATCCCTGACTTCTGGCTTGGCTGACTATCCGTTCCAGTTACTGAATTTGTTTGGCCCTGGCTATGTTTTGACTACGTTTGTTCTTTTTACTTTCATTATTAAACAAGTGTGATTTAACTGTACTTCTGTCTCGGTCTGATTTCATGGTTTCTGACACCTATCAGTGATTGTGTGCAAGATTGAACTGACCTGGAGCGGTAAAACTTGTGTGTACATCTGAAAGGGAAAGATGTCAGTGCCCCCTGCTGGTAGAAAATTTACAAAATATTAATATATGTTTCAGATTCTTTTTTGTTTTCTTACAAAGAACATTTTATTAGAGCAAGCATGCAGATCGCAACATACATATGACACAAGATAAACACAACGACTGAACAAGTGAGATAAAAATAAATCAGTTCCCTTTTTAATCTTCCTCTTCTGTGCAGAGTGACAATGAATGTTATAATATTGGAAGTTGACTGTCAGTGTAACTTTTCCAGGTATTTATTAACGCTCACAGAAATCACAGTACTCCCCTCTGACTCAGCCTCTCACTTTTCTCTGCAGAAAGATGGCTTCTTCTTTGTTCAAGCATCATCCAGGGGCACCACCTACAACTCTGTACTTCTTGAACTAGGATGCCAGCATAGAGACGAATCATAAAAATCCTGATGCCTGTGCTGTTCTTATCTGTGGTCATACATCAAATGACGAAACGCATAGGGCGGAGTCACACACACACACACACACACTACCACACATGCGCAGCCGAGTGTCGGCCATCTTTGTTACTGGAGACAACCCTGTTTTTATCTCTGGCATTTTACTACATACTGTTTGCAATCCACATAAATGTAAGTGCAATTCTTTTTAATAAATCGTAGACGTTTGCAATACTATACTGTGTTGAGCCCTTATTTTGCATATTCCACAATCTACTGTGGGCTGGTTCCATTTGGCTGTTTGATGTATCCTCACTATTGCCAAGTGAGACCTGTGCTGATGTCCCTCCTCCTGCCATGAAACTCATCCCTTTTGTTTAGTTGAGCATTTACTGACCACCCTGAGTAAGGTACTGGTGAGCTTCTGGTGAGAGTATTTTTGGGTGTCACATCGCCTATGCTTGGATTCCTTTCCAAATCTTACACAGAGTTTCAGTTGGGACATTTTCATATTTATCTTTCTCCAATTCACGTTGGAGGTATATATCACTATATTGCACATTTTGTTTCTGGACTTTCTATGGACATTATTTATTATGTGTTTATCACTTTTTAGTACTATTCATGCATTGTCACCTAACTAATACTATTTATTTAGTATTATTTAAGACACAGTTCTAGGTTGTATGCTCTGCATTCTTTTTGATGTGCCCACAAATGTCTGACACAGATCAGCCCCTCTTGCAGCCTCTCACCTTGTGACTTGCAACAAAGTTACACTTTACAGTCTGATCACTGGGGGGGGGGGGGGGGGGGCAACTGAGGAAATGCTTCCTTCTCCCTGCAGCAGAAGACTGATGACATCACCTCAGCCTAGGCAAAGTCACTGGACTGGAGCTCAAGGACGGCTTTTAATTATATTGATTTATTTTTATTATATTGTTTTGGATGATGAGATAAGTATTCAGATCCTGGGGAATTTAAAGATCAGAAATGAGCATGTCAACAATGTTTTTAATTTGTAGATCCTCCTTCTGTAAAAAAATTTTTTTTATGGCTGTCTGTGTCTCCTTAAGATTTCACATCACTTCCTGTCTATTTGATGGGTATTAGACAGGAAGTGTGGGGAAATCTCCCTAGCGGGGACATAAAGTCTGTTACAGGTATAGCTGAGCTAAGCTCCAGGCTAAGAAATAATTAGCCCATGGCCCAAGTGGCATTGTGAGCAGGAATCCCAGGACAAGAAAATATTGTCTAAATACATCCATCACGTGTATTCTTCCTTGAATCTTGGTGTGCCTTGTGTATTTCTTCAAGATCCGTGCAGTAATCCATTGTGGGACTTCCTCTAATAAAGACCTCTCTGCTGCTCTGTCTCCTTGTGCAGGGTGACTGGTCATGTCTCCGCCCCTCCTGTAATTTTCTGTAGTGGGTGGGGCCTGCTGGGTCCCTCCCAGAAGCTCTTCTCTCTGCCACAGATTATGCACATCACAGTGGTGATGTCACCGCTACTTTTACAAAGTACTAATTGGGTTTTCAAAAGTTATCTGGTGCACACAAAAAGGATTTATATCCTTTGTGGCTATTGAGAAATATATTTAAATAAAACATTCTTATTTTAACCCCTGTCACAACCACGCTATAGCTGAATGACAGCCACACTTTGCTGTCCTCCCATGCTCACACTGATGGTGCGCCCCCCTGAGGCACACTTTGGTGGTGATCTTTGATCGCTGCATCCTGTGGATGCAGCTGATCACAGATTGGGGTAAAGAGCCAACCACGGCGGCTCTTTACCACGTGATCTGCTCAGGGGTGGATCCAGAGTCGAGTCTCGGGAGAGGCACTGCTATAAAATATGTTTTTTGGGGGCAATTTATATGGGAAATGGCTGGTATTGGCGCTTCAATCATTACGGCACCATGGTTGTTATGGTGTCAGGATGATTGAAGCGCATTATTTCTATTAATACATTGTAATATAAAATTAAATGGTTCAACTCACCATAATGCAGAATCAGTGGGAGCCCTGAGGGTGTCATTTGCCATGTCGCCTGCCACCAAATGCGGATTGTCACTTGCCACGTCACTTGTCACCAAATGCGGATTGTTACTTGCCACGTCACCTGCCACACATTGCGGATTGCCACTTGCCATGTAACTTGCCACACATTGCGGATTGTCACTTTCCACCTTGCCTGCCCCACATTGCGGATTGCCACTTGCCATGTAGCCTGCCACACATTGCGGATTGTCACTTGCCACGTCACCTGCCACACATTGCGGATTGTCACTTGCCACGTCGCCTGCCACCAGATGCGGATTGCCACGTAGCCTGCCACACATTGTGGATTGCCACTTGCCACGTCACCTGCCACACATTGCGGATTGTCACTTGCCACGTTGCCTGCCACACATTGCGGATTGCCACTTGCCACGTCACCTGCCACACATTGCGGATTGTCACTTGCTACGTCACCTGCCACACATTGCGGATTGTCACTTGCTACGTCACCTGCCACACATTGCGAATTGTCACTTGCCACGTTGCCTGCCACACATTGCGGATTGCCACTTGCCCCGTAGCCTGCCACACATTGCGGATTGTACTTGCCACGTCACCTGCCACACATTGCGGATTGCCACTTGCCACATAGTCTGCCACACATTGCGGATTGTCACTTGCCACGTAGCCTGCCACACATTGCGGATTGTCACTTGCCCAGTCGCCTTCCACACATTGCGGATTGCCACTTGCCACGTAGTCTGCCACACATTGCGGATTGCCACTTGCCACGTAGTCTGCCACACATTGCGGATTGCCACTTGCCACGTAGTCTGCCACACATTGCGGATTGCCACTTGCCACGTAGTCTGCCACACATTGCGGATTGCCACTTGCCACATAGCCTGCCACACATTGCGGATTGTCACCTACTGTGTCACTTTTCTGCTAAGGTGTTCTTTTGTTGAGTCCAGAGTGAAGATAGGCAGCAGAGAGATGGTGTAATCTCTCTGCTGCACACAGCTTCCCGCACAGTGAGGGCGGAACTGGAGGGATGCAGGGCAGTGAGAGATGATGTCATCTCCCTGCTCCCCTGCCTGCTGGCTTCCTGATTGGCCAGCAGCCCTCCTAAGCCTCCCAGCTGCCCCTCCCCTCACCCGTCCACTCAGCGCAATCACCCACGGAACCGGCCACGCTGGCACCCGCGGAACCGGCCGCGGAACCAGCCGCGCGGGCACCCGCGGTACCGGCTGCGCTGGTACCCGCGGAACCGGCCGCGATTGCACCCGCGGAACTGGCCGCACTGTCATCAGCTGGCGGTATTCTCAGAGGGGGCAATTGACCCGTTGCCCCCCCCGGATCCGCCCCTGGATCTGCTTCGTCCAAACGCAGCTGATCATGGATGTAAACCGGATTTGCCGGTTATCGTCATTCCGTTGCTCGCCCTGACAGCTTGTGAAGAGAGGAGAGCCGAAAACTGGCAAATACTCACAGGTTACATCTGCACTGACAATCAGGGCACTGATCATCAGTGTCCTGATGATCAGTGCAGCCCCAAAAGTGCCCACCAGTGATGCCTGTCAGTGCCAATCATTGCTGCCTTTCAGTGCTGCCTATCAGTGCCTCCTCATCAGTGCTGCCAATTAGTGACCATCGGTACTGCCCATCAGTGCCTCCTCATCAGTGCCGCCAATCAACGCCCGCCAGTGCTGCCAATCAGTGATGCCTGTCAGTGACATTCAGTGTTGCCTATAATTGCTGCCTATCAGTGCCACCTCAACAGTGCCACCTATCAGTGACCATCAGTAGTGCCTATTAGTGCCTCCTCATCAGTGACCATCAGTGCAGCCAATCAGTGCCCATCAGTGATGCCTGTCAGTGCCAATCAGTTTTGTCTATCATTGCTGCCTATCAGTGCTGCCTATCAGTGCCTCCTCATCAGTGCTGTCTATCAGTGACCATCAGTGCAGCCAATCAGTGCCCATCAGTGACGCATGTCAGTGCCAATAAGTGTTGTCTATCATTGCTTCCTATCAGTGCTGCCTATCAGTGCCTCCTCATCAGTGCTGCCTATCAGTGACCATCAGTGCACATCAGTGACCATCAGTGCAACCAATCAGTACCCATCAGTGCCCCTCAGTGCAGCCAATCAGTGCCCCTCAGTGCAGCCTATCAACAAAGGAGACAAATTACTTATTTAAAAAATGTTATAACAGAAACGAAGAAAAAGGTTTATTTTTCAACATTTTTGGTCTTTTTTCATTTGTTTAGCAAAAATGTAAAAAAAAACTAGTGGTGATTAAATACCATCAAAAGAAAGCTCTATCTGTCTCAAAAAAGTTATAAAAATGTCATATGGTACAGCATTCCATGGCTGCGCAATTGTCATCCAAAGTGCGACAGCGCTGAAAGCTGAAAATGGGCCTGGGCAGGAAGGGGGTAAAAGTGCATGGTAGGCAAATGGTTAATATACCTGTTACACTTTTCAAATGTGAGATATCCCAAAGAGCATCCTCAGATCTAACAATCACTGATGCCTAGACTTTGTACAGCGTAAACAAATAACAGGATCGTCTGTTTTTGTGTCTCCTTCCTGACCGTTTATGTTTTTTGTTTTCATCTTGTATGTTTATTTCGTCTCTCTCTCTCTCTCTGTGTGTTCCAGCTTTTTATTACATCCTCTCCTTCGTAGTACTTTTGGTATCTTGTTTTCCTAATATGTCTCCAAAACCAACATCACCAGAGGTAACCGGAGTTTTTGTGTGCTGCACTTATCACAAGGATCTGCTGGCAGGGAGAAATCTGCTGATTCCACAATTGTTTTATTCCTTGTTTCTGGAAGGCTGCTGAGATGTTGCAACCATGAGGTGAATCCATTAGCTTTAAAGTAGAAGTTCAGCTTAAAACTAACTAACTCTAAATCTACCTACAGCAACATTTTAAAACTAGCCTATCTAGCCTTGTAAAGAAGAAATCACTATACATACACTATATTACGAAAAGTATTGGGGCGCGTGCCTTTACACACACATGAACTTTAATGGCATCCCAGTCTTAGTCCGTAGGGTTCAATATTGAGCTGGCCCGCACATTGCAGCTATAACAACTCTTCTGGGAAGGCTGTCCACAAGGTTTAGGAGTGTGTCTATGGTGCGTCTATGGGAATGTTTGACCATTCTTCCAGAAGAGCATTTGAGGACGGGCACTGATATTGGATGAGAAGGCCTGGCTCACAGTCTCCGCTCTAATTCATCCCAAAGGAGTTCTATTGGGTTGAGGTCAGGACTCTGTGTAGGCCTGTCAAGTTCCTTCGCTTAAGCATGGCAGTTCACAGAACAATCCAAAACACAAAATTCCGCAGCATACGTACCAGCTAGCCAGCATTATATAAAGAAAAAAGTCTAAACTGTTTTCACAATTTACATTGGATGCAAATATATGTGAAGCCGCACTGCCACGTTGATAAACACTCACTGATGGGCACTGATGGGCACTGATGTGCACTATTGGGCACTGATGAGCACTAATAGGGCACTCTGGTGGGACTGAAGAGCACTGATGGCACTGTAGTGGCACTGATGGGCAGTGTGATGGCACTGATGTGGCACTGATGGGTACTCTGATGGCACTGATGTGCACTATTGGGCACTAATTAGCACCAATAGGGCACTATAGTGGCACTGATGGCACTGTAGGGGAACTGTAGTGGCACTGATGTGGCACTATGATGGCACTGATGGGGACTCTGATGACTGTGATGTGGCACTGATGGGCATTCTGATGGCATTCTAGGGCACTTTGATGGCACTGATGTGCAATCTGATGGCACTGATGTGGCATTGATGAGCACTCACATGCTCACATGCTGTATCGGTGTGAGGAGAGAGCTGAACCGGACATGACGCCAGTTTGTTGACAAAGTGATCACTCCGTCATTGGATGGAGCAATCACGTGGTAAAGGGTCGCTGTGATTGGCCCTTTACCCCAATCCATGATGCGCTGGATCCCGTGGACCCAACCATCATGGACACTTCATGGTGCACGCAAGAAGTGTAAACATGGGTGGTTATCATATGATGGCCTCCCAGAACTAGCCAGCCTCGCTGTAGCTGTGATTCAGCTATAGCGTGGTCGACGAGTGGTTAAAATGATTGTCTGTGCAGTGAAATCAGAGTAAGCTATTTCAGTCCAGAAGAGGAACCTGTACAACCGTGGAAGACTGAAGGCTGGAGGTCGGCTTTAACCCCTAACAATCAAGTACCAGGTGACAACACCGGAGCACATTTAGGGGACAAGGGCAGAGCGTTGTCACCCAACAATAGGAAGCATCTACTGTATATCTCAGCAACAAAAAGAATTGATCCTGTTTCCCTCTTTCCTGAGATTTACTGTTTGATGTGTTACAATGTATCTTCATAATTGTCTGACGTGTTGCTGCCTGCTGGAACTATGCAAAGAATGACAAATCTTCAAGCCTAACAGCCAAATACGGCCTGAACATATGACAGATCCGAAAATTCACTTCTCCCCGTAACACTTTCTGGATGGGTATCAGTGATAAAATCACTCCTTACAATTTACTTTCCTCTACAATGAAAATTCTTCACATGCCGGACAGCGCTCATTCACACCACTCATTCATCTAAGCACAATTTTTAACCACTTGAAGACCAGACAGTTTTCTGACATTTGTTGTTTACAAGTAAAAATCTGTATTTTTTGCTAGAAAATTACTTAGAAGCCCCCTAAACATTATATATTATTTTTAACAGAGACCCTAGAGAATAAAATGCCAGTCGTTGCAATTTTTTATGTTTTTTTGCGCAGCAGTTTTTGAAACGCAATTTTTTGGGGGAAAAAAATACACTTTAACCACTTTGTATCCGGACCAATTCTGACACTTCACTCCTACATGTAAAAATCTACTTTTTATTGCAATTTTTCAAACGCAATTTATTTTGAAAAAAAAAAACCCTTTCGTAGATTAAAAAAAAAAAAAAAAAACACTAACGTTAGCCCAATTTTTTTGTATAATGTCAAAGATGATGTTAGGCCGAGTACATAGATAGCAAACATGTGATGCTTTAACCACTTCAGCCCCGGAAGAATCTACCCCCTTCCTGACCAGAGCACTTTTTGTGATTCGGCACTGCTTCGCTTTAACTGACAATTACGCAGTCGTGCAAAGTGGCTCCCAAACAAAATTTATGTCCTTTTTTTCCCCACAAATAGAGCTTTCTTTTGGTGGTATTTGATCACCTCTGCGGTTTTTATTTTTTGCGTTATAAACAAAATAAGAGCAACAATTTTGAAACAAAAAATATTTTTTGCGTTTTGCTATAATAAATATCCCCCAAAAATATATTAAGAACATTTTTTTCCCCAGTTTAGGCCGATACATATTCTTCTACTTATTTTTGGTAAAAAAAAGAAAAAAATTGCAATAAGCGGTTATTGATTGGTTTGCGCAAAAGTTATAGCGTTTACAAAATAGGGGATAGTTTTATGGCATTTTTATGAATATTTTTTTTTTAAATGGTGGCGATCAGCGATTTTTATTGTGACTGCGACATTATGGCGGACACATCGGACATTTTTGACACATTTTTTGGGACCATTGTCATTTATACAGCAATCTGTGCTATACAAATGCACCGATTCCTGTGTAAATGACACTGGCAGTGAAGGGGTTAACCACTAGGGGGGAGTGTAGGGGTTAAGTGTGTCCTAGGGGCGTGTTTCTAACTGTGGGGGGGGTGTGGCTGTATGTCACACGTCACTGATCTCTGCTCCGATCACAGGGAGCTGTGATCAGTGACACTGTCACTAGGCAGAACGGGGAGATGCTTGTTCACATTAGCATCTTTCCGTTCCTTCTCCCCACGGCGATTGAGTCCGTGGGATCCGCGACCCGACTCATATAGCTTGCCGCACTCCCGCTGGCCGCCTCTTAAAGGGCAACGTACAGGTACGTGATTCTGCCTCTACGAGCCCTTCTGCTGATGTATGTCTGCGTGAGGCGGTCGGCAAGAGGTTAAATTGCATCTGCCCGTGGAATGGTGGCAAACTACAGTGCTTAAAATTCCTTCTAGGCGAATGGTGACAGGTTACCAGCTTAGAGTTGCACAGGAGGTCAGGCGCTAGAATTACAGCTCTTGTTCTCGATCACCGTCTACAAATGCGTGCAGGAGTAGCATATGCGTTCGCATTTCCACGTACGCACGGTGGGATGGGGGCGCTTTCAATTTTTTATTTTATTTTTATTTATTTTATACAGAATTATTATTATTATTATTTTTTTTTACACTTTTTTTTTAAAATTAACTCTATTGCTATCACAAGAGGCGCCCCCTTTCCCATCAATAAACCATTGCGCCCAGGGCAGCTGTCACTGCTGCCCACCCCTTGTCTCGACCCTGCACAGGAGGTTGCAGGAGAGGAGAGGGCAGGGCAAGTGGCGCCATCCTTGCTGGGGATTGCACAAGTGGGAGCAGGTACATCTTTGAAAATCCAGATATTACCTTGTAAAAGTAGTGGTGACATCACAATGCCATGCACAAAGCAGAGCTGTAGGAGGGGCCCAGCAAGCTCCACCCACTACAAAAGACTAGAATAGGGGGAGGAGACAAGACCAGTCATTCTGCACCAGCAGAGAGAGCAGCAGTGGCTGCCGGTCTTTATTACAGATGTAATATCTCACACTGGATTACTGCACAGATCTGGAAGAAATACACAAAGCACACCAAGATTCAAAGAAGAAAACACAAGACACGTGGATTTAGGCAATATTGACTCGGAATGCTGCTCACTGTGCCATTTGTGGCACAGGCACAGGAGTACTTGGCACTGACATCCTTTGGTTACATAGTCAGCTTAAAAAAGTCCATTTAGTAAAACCTTAAGAAAAAAAAAAAATCAGAATGAATGAGAACAAACCATGTTTAGTGCTGAAAAGCGTGTGTTGAACACTTTCCATTATTCCCTTCATAAAAATACCTCTGCTCTGAGTACAGAAAACCGATGCCCTGTAAATAGAGCAGAGACGAAATCCTTCAGAAAATCCACCTGGTTTCTATTAGCCGAGCTGCACGGGTCTCATGGAGATGTCCTGAATCATCCTGGAAACACTCGCAGTACATTTCAATTTTTGGAGCGAAAACGAGCCTCGCCCTATATTTACATAGCGCCGTGCTGTCATCTAATACTTGCCTTACCAACTTTGTACTGCTAATGAGCTTTTAGGTTATTTCTACCCTAAATGGATGTTTCGGCCTTTGGGGACACAGATGGATTGAGGTCTCGGGGGGAGGGAGAGTGTTTTTTCCACAATACTTTGCAGGTTATTTAAAAAATAAATAGCATATCAACTCACCCAGTGATGGTTTATGTACATTTTGTTCTGTGTGAATGGGGGAAAAAAAACAATGTTTTTAGGCTTTTTCTTGTGCTGGTCAAATGTTTTTAATTGATTTACATGGAAAATACTGCATCTGGCCACTAGATGGCGTTAAGTATCATACTTGGCGCCATCTAGTGACCAAATGGGGTATTTTCCATTCTGGTCAATTGATTTTCATTGCTTTAAAACAGTTTTTATTTAAATCTGACCCTTATGCTACTTTCACACTGAGGCACTTTACAGGCATTTTAGCGCTAAAAATAGCGCCTGCAAAGAACCTGTAAAGAGCCTCTCCTGTCACTCCAGTGTGAAAGCCTGAGTCCTTTGACACTGGAGCGGTGCGCTTGTGGGACGTTAACCACTTGCCGCCCGCCCTATAGGCAATTGACGGCTGCAAAGTGGTTTCATAATCCTGACTGGACGTCATATGACGTGATCAGGATTATGAGCCGCTGCATCGCGGCGATCGTTGTTGCGGGGTGTCAGTCTGACACCCGGCAACTACGATCTTGGTAAAGAGTCTCCGACGGAGACTCTTTACCACGTGATCGGCCGTGTCCAATCACGGCTGATCACAGTGAATATGGGCAGAGCCGGTGATCGGCTTTCCCTCACTCGCGTCTGTCAGACGCGAGTAGAGGAGAGCCGATCGGCTGCTCCTCTGACAGGGGGGGTCTGTGCTGATCGATTATCAGCACAGCCCCCCCGAGGATGCCCACACTGGACCACCAGGGACGCCACCAGACCACCAGGGAAAAGGTAATCCTCCCTAGACCACCAGGGATGCCAGTCAGCACAATGGATGCCAATCAGTGCCCATAATGGATGCCAATCAGTGCCCACAATGGGCATCACTGATTGGCATGCATTATTGTTTGGCACTGATTGGCATCCATTACTATAGTATAACACCAATGCCGCCTATGAGTGCCCACCTGTGCCGCCTATGAGTGCCCACCTGTGCCGCCTATGAGTGCCCACCTGTGCCGCCTATCAGTGCCCACCCATGCCCATCTGTGCCGCCTATCCATGCCCATCTGTGCCGCCTATCCATGCCCATCTGTGCCGCCCATCTGTGCCGCCCATCCATGCCAATCCGTGCCAGCTATAAGTGCCAATTTGTGCCACCTATCAGTGTCTGTCCGTGTCGCCCATCCGTGTCGCCCATCCGTGTCGCCCATCAGTGCCGCCTATCAGTGCCGCCTATCAGTGCCACATATCAGTGTCCATCAATGCCACCTCATCAGTGCCACTTCATTGGTGTCACATTGGTGCCCATCAGTGCCGCCTTATCAGTGCCCATCAGTGTAGCCCCATCAGTGCCCATCAGTGGAGGAGAAAACGTACTTATTTACAAAGTTTTGAAACTGAAACAAAAAAAAAACCGTAGAGGTGATCAAATACCACCAAAAGAAAGCTCTATTTGTGGGAAAAAAATGATAAAAATTTCATTTGGGTACAGTGTAGCATGACCACGCAATTGTCATTCAAAGTGCGACAGCGCTGAAAGCTCAAAATTGGTCTGGGCAGGAAGGTGTTTAAGTACCCTGTATTGAAGTGGTTAAACAAAGTCAAGCGAGCCACATCTTGGGGGCGGTGGAGGAGCTGTGTAAACACCACTCCTTCACCACCTGCCTATTGGAATGCATGGGCAGCACTGCCGAATCGCCTGCACAGCGCTTCAGCAGCGGAGCTACAGGGGTGCTATTAACCCCTATTTCAGCCGCTAGCAGGGATTAACAGCGCCCCACTAGCGGACAAAAAAGCGCCCCAAAACAATGTTAAAGCGCTGCTAGAACTAGCGTCGCTTTGCCGCCAACGCCCTCACTGTCCCACTATTTCATCCACCAACACCAACAACGGGGCGCTATTCCTCTTAATGACACCAATGATAGGGCACCATTCCTCCCAATGACATCAATGATGGGGCACGAATCCTCCCAATGATGGGTCACTATTCTTTCCAATGACACCAATGATGGGGTACTATTCAGCCCAATGACACCAACAATGCTGCATCATTCTTCCCAATGACATCAACGATGGGGCGCTATTTCTCTCAATGACACCAATGGTGGGGCACCATTCCTCCCAATGATAACAACGATGAGGCGCTATTCTTCCCAATGACACCAATGATGGGGCACTATTCCTTCCAATGACATCAATGATGGGGCACTATTCCTCCCAATGACACCAATGATGGGGCACCATTCCTCCCAATGACACCAATGATGGGGTGCCATTCCTCCTAACGACACCAATGATGTGGCACCATTCCTCCCAATGACACCAATGATGGGGCACCATTCCTCCCAATGACACCAATGATGGGGTGCCATTCCTCCCAATGACATCAATGATGGGCTGCTATTCCTCCCAATGATGGGGCACTATTCCTTCCAATGACACCAATGATGGGGCACTATTCCGCCCAATGAGACCAACAATGCTGCATCATTCCTCCCAATGACACAAACAATAGGGCGCTATTTCTCTCAATGACACCAATGGTGGGGCACCAATCCTCCCAATGACACCAATGATGAGGCTCTATTCCTCCCATCGACACCAATTATAATGCACTATTCCTCTCACTGACATCAATGAGGGGGCACCATTTCTCCCAATGACAACAACACTGGGGCACTATTCCTCCCAATGACACCAATGATGAGGCACTATTTCTCCCAAAAACACCTACAAGTCTTCCAACTGACATCAATGGTGGGGCATTGTTTGCTTCCACTTATGCCAGAGTATTTTCTACTGCCACTGACCACAGTCTAGCCCCCTCTAAGGTCTTAAGGACAGTAAACTGTCCCTTTTGTAAAAAGGAAAATACTGCATTTGGCCACTAGATGCCATTAAGTACTTAGTGCCATCTAGTGACCAAATGCAGTATTTTGCATTGTAAATCAATTAAACATATTTGACTAGCCCAAGAAATAGTCTGATAATGTTTTTTTTCTTGTGCCTCATTGTGCAGAACAAATGTTCATGCACTTTCACTGGGAAAATGAATACTCTAATTACTATTCATAAATACACCCCTTTGTGTCTCCTCCCATTGCCAAAATGATAAAGCCACTTCCCTGCAATTGGCATGTCTTTCTCTTTTGAGTAATGAGAAATCCATTGGAGAACTGAAGCACAGGAAGCATTATCCCGTAGTTTTTAAGATCAAAGATACAACTATGTTGGTGTCTCTTGTCAATTTTACATTGTATTTTTTTAAATGTAAGTGCCTACTCCCAAACTGTCATTTGATGTAAAACATATAGCCAAGTATTCTCCGCATTTTTTTTATTGTGCATTAGAAAAAAAACAACACATACAATTAGACATGCAATCTGCCAATAGAACTTAACCAAAAAGAGCATTCTATGCATCCAAAAATATAGAAAATATACCAAATCAAATCATTATTCAACCAAAAAATAAAATAAAAGCCTCATGCATGTGTCCTGCTTCTTAACATAGGGCAGGGATATGCAATTAGCGGACCTCCAGCTGTTGCACAACTACAATTCCCATGAGGCATAGCAAGACTCTGACAGCCACAATCATGACACCCAGAGGCAGAGGCATGATGGGGGGGGGGGGGGGGGAGGCAGATCCCTGACATAGGGGGTCACCAATGCCAAGAGTTGGTGAAAGCAGGGGTCCGTCATCCGGAGATAATTCCAAAAATCATCTGGATTATTCTCCTGGAGCTCCCACAGCAAAGGCATATGACAGAATTGGTCGCAATTAATAAAGCAACCAATTTTTGGTCCAAGAAATCCTCCTCCTCCAGTTCCTGGACTGGACTTGGGTCAAAGCAATAACTCCAAGGCCAATAATAAATGACACGTTATCTCCTCCGATTCCGTAACATGTCTGGTTGACGAACGGCCATTCAGAAACGAACTGAAAAGCGTGAAATGAAAAGCATGAATCAATACTCACCAAACATCTACTCACACGAAATTAGCAGAAGGAGCCCAAAGGGTGGCGCTAAAGAGCTGACAAAACACGTAGTGCATCACTACATTCATGTTTGTTGGCCGTTTGTATGCAAAACAAAATCCAGGCACTCGCCTTTGGGCAAAAGTCAGAGGCTTTTTCTGCGGAAAATCCGATCGTGTGTACGAGGCTTTAGAATGATTATCCATTACTCTCGGAATTCTGTCTTTTAGCCTGTTTTCTATCCATTTACAGACTGATTTTTCCAAGCCTGTAGACTTTACCTTACACATCGGCCAGTGTGGGGAACTGTGTCAAACGCTTTTACAAAGTCCAGGTGTATTATATTCACAGGAACTCCTTTGTCTAAGGTTTTTGTTACTTCCTTATAAAAAGAAAGCAGCTTTGTTTGATAACTTCAGTCTTTTGTGAATCTAATATGCCCATAGCTCTGGCTGTATGTTTAGGGTCGTTGTCCTTCTTTTTTGCAGACTCTAAGCCCTTGTACACACGGTCGGAGATTCAGACGGAATGTTTCCTATCGGACCGTTTTGTCGGAAATTCCGACTGCGTGTGGTCTGCATCGGACTGTTTCCGTCAGAATATCCGACGGACCAAGTTTTCCAACTTGCCGGTAAAATTTTCCAACAAAATGCTCCTATCGGACATACTCCCATCATGTGTAGCCTACTCCGACAGACAAAGTGCCACGCTTGCTCAGATTAAATTCCTAGACCAAAGCTATTGGCTACTAGCCTGAACGTAGTCCCGTCCTAACGAAATAACGTCATCACGTTATGTACAATCGGATTTTCTGACAACTTAGTCCGACCGTGTGTATGCAACATCACATCCAGGCCTCTTCCGAAATTAATCCATCGGAATTACTCCGACGGATTTGGTTATCGGAATCTCTGACCGTGTGTACAAGGGCTAAAAGGTTTTCTTCTAATGCCGCGTAAACACAATCAGACATTCCGACAACAAAATCCATGGGATTTTTTCAGACGGATGTTGGCTCAAACTTGTCTTGCATACACGCGGTCACACAAAGTTGGTTGGAAATTCCAAATGTCAAGAACGTGGTGACGTACAACGCATACAACGAGCTGAGAAAATTGAAGTTCAATAGCCAGTGCGGCTCTTCTGCTTGATTCCGAGCATGCGCAGAACTTTGTGCGTCGGAATTGTGTACACACGATCGGAATTTCCGGTAACAGATTTTGTTGTCGGAAAATTTGAGATCCAGATCTCAAATTTTGTGTGTCGGCAATTCCGATGGAAAATGTCCAATGGAGCCTACACACGGTCAGAATTTTCTGACAAATAGCTCCCATTGAACATTTTCCGTCGTAAAATCCAACCGCGTGTACGCGGCATAAGATTGCCCTGAATTTGGCCCCATCCATCTTCCCATCAACTCTGACCAGCTTCCCTGTCCCTGCTGAATACTATTTTGGTTGTAACATGACAAAATGTGGCAAATTTCAAGGGGTATGAATACTTTTTCAAGGAACTGTATGTCTCTTTAGGCTTCATGTACATTGGCAGCTCCTAAACTTGAGTTTAGGCGCTTTTGGCGTTTTTTTGCCAAAGCTCTTAAACACAACTCCATAAAAGCCTATATGGCAATGTACACATAAGCTTTTAGCACGTTTAGGAGCTGCTGCCGTTAGGGAAGCTTCAACAAGACATGTGAAATTCGTTTAGTTCCGAATTCGTCTTTTAACGAACTTTGACAAATTCGTTAATTCGGAAATATCGAAATTAGCGAAAACCTATTTAACAAACTGTTCCGAATATTCATAGATTTGAAAATATTTGAAAATTCGTAAATTTGAAAAAATGTGAAAAAAATCTGAAATTCTAAAAAAAATTGTAAATTTGAAAAAAATCTGAAATTCAGAAGTTCAAAAAAAATGTAAAATTTGGAAGTTCTAAAAAAAAATTGTAAATTCAAAAAAATTTGGAAATTCGAAAAACCCAGAAATTCTCAAATCTGAAATAATAACTAACTAATAATAATGTAACTATTACTAGCCATTAAATTAAATTATAGGTATTAGAATTTCCTTTCAAATTTGGCTGTTAGTGAAGGTAACAAAATTTTTTGGAATTTTCGAATTATCCGAAATAATGAATGGCGTATCTAAACGAATCGAATGTAATGAATTATTATATTATAATAATAAATTACAATAATAATAATAATAAAAACATTTTATTATTATTATTATTTATTATCAATTTGTTCTGTTCCATTCATTTAGATGCAGCATTTGTTATTTCGGATAATTCGTAACTTCGAATAAATTCATATTTGTTGCGTTCACTAAGGCCGCGTACACACGGGCGGACTGTTCGCCCAACTTTGTCCGCTGAACAGTGCTTCAGCGGACAGTCCGCTCGTGTGTGGGCTTCAGCGGACAGTTTCAGCGGACAGTCTGACGAACAAAGTTTTTCGGAATTCCCGTAAGACAGTCCGCTGAAACTTGGTTTGAGCGGACAGTCCGCTCGTGTGTAGGCTTGTTCGTCAAACTAAGTTCCGCGCATGCTCAGAAAGGATTTACACGCCGAAGGTTGCATTGCAGTGTATAGGACGTCGTTTTTCGAGTCCCGTCGTACGTGCCGTTCACGTCATCGCGCACGCTTTCAGCGGACTGTTCGTTCATCGTGTGTGGTCAAGTCCGCTCATGCAAATTTTGAGCGGACTGTTTGTCGGATTGTTTGACAAACTAAGTTGGGCGAACAGTCCGCCCGTGTGTACGCGGCCTAACAGTCAAATTTGAAAGGAGATTCCAATACTGCTAATAGTTAGTACTAGTTAAGTTATTATAAGTTAGTTATTATTTCAGATTTTTATATTTCCGAATGTTCGGGTTTTCGAATTTCAGATTTTTAAAAATTTCCAATTTTTCAATTTTATTTAGAAATTCCTTTTTTTTTATTTTTTTTTAGAATTTGCGATTTTTTTTTGCAAGCGTCCATCTTCTCCCCTCTTCCTTCTGGGGCCACGAACTCCGGGGATTTGTGACTGGCTGATACGTGACAGGGCCACGAACTGCGGGGCCATGATGTCACGTGACGCCACTTCTGCACATGCGCATGGGAGCCATCCTTTCTAAAGTGCGCATGCGCCGAACATCGGCGCTCGGCTTTTTCATAAATATCTCCTAAACCATGGAGGTTTAGGAGATATTTTAAGCACCTACAGGTGTAGGCTTAATGTAGGCTTACCTGTAGGTAAAAGTGGTTGTACAGGGTGTACGTCACTTTAATAGAGGTCTAATACAAGCAAGGGAATGACACCAAAGCCAACCAATGATGTAAAAGGAGTAGGGCAATACTCCTTTCTAAGAGCAGAAGAGGAAGGAGCTACACATATTTTCTATGGGTCTAAAACAGACCAAGAGAGTGACACTGAAGCCAACCAATGGTGTGTAAGGGGTAGGGGAATGATCTTTCCTAGGGGAAGAGGAGGGAGGAGCTACATCCCTAACACATTCTATCACTTACATTTGAGCGGCAAGCCAAGCAATCATATGAGCGGAGGAGGAAATATCCTGTAGCACCCTTTAGTGTAGAGTGCTAGGTATTGTACATAGGTTTTTCTGTAGTCAGGGGCATCGGGAGGGAGGTGCGGGGGGGGGGGGGTCGGCTGAAGTCTCAGGCATGCAGCTCTCCATTGTTAGCCCTGAGTGCAGAGCGCCAGGACCGATCTGATCCCGAGTGCCGTAGAGTGTGGCCGAGTCCTGGCAAGTGTGACTGAGTGCGATTGCAGGTCCCGCCTTCTGGAGCCCGCAACGCCTATAATGGACGTCCCACTGGTCCAATGTTGGGACTGCGAGACGTGTGACATCCATCATAGGCACTACAGGCTCCAGAAGGCAGGAATTACAATGCGGCAACCACGCCACATCCCCGCTCGGCGCTTGGGCAGCTCTTCTCTCCTCCTCTTCTGACAACTGATTGACTGACTGACTACCTGCTGTGAGCTGAGGTAGGTCAGACAGTGTATGTAAATGTCAGTGTATGTAGGTCAGGCAGGTCAGTGTAGGTAGGTCAGTGTAGGTAGGTCAGTGTATGTAGGTCACTACCATCAGTGTAGGTAGGTCAATGTATGTAGGTCAGTGTAGGTAGGTCAGTGTATGTAGGTCACTACCATCAGTGTATGTAGGTCAGTATAGGTAGGTCAGTGTATGTAGGTCACTACCATCAGTGTATGTAGGTCAGTATAGGTAGGTCAGTGTATGTAGGTCACTACCGTCAGTGCATGTAGGTCAGTGTATGTAGGTCAGTGTAGGTAGGTCAGTGTAGGAAGGTCACTACCGTCAGTGTATGTAGGTCAGGTAGGTCACGGCCCAGGCAAAAAAAAAACCTGCGTCACATACACCCCCCTGTTTCCAGCCTTGGACTTCGGGCTGAAGCCCCTGGTATTTTTTCCACCTAGCAATGACCCTGTCCATAGTATAGCTAAATTGTTTGGCTTGGCTGGCAGCCAGGCCTGTGTGTTTTGAATCTGGGTCAGGGTGAGTGATCCATGGAGGCTGGATGACTCATCAGGCAGCATCTCTATTACCTCCCCCTACTTGCTGGAACTTTGAAGACATTTCCAGAAGAACGGGAGGGAGGTTAGGAGGAGCTGCCTGGAATATTGACTAGGGCCCCAACCAATCCCCAGCCAAATGGGCTGGCAGGGGGAGGGACCTCTTAAATACTCAGGGACGGGCCAGCAGGGGCAGTGGAGTTTGGGTGGAAGCTGGAGATGAAGTGCTGAGGAGGCTGTCGGAGGCCCTTGATGGTAGCCCTCTAGTCTGAGGAGGGGGGAGGGGGGCGCTACAATTCTGTTTTTGGTTCTTTTTATGATTGTCATATTGGCATTTTCACAACTGCAGATTTCGCTTTCAGCTCCAATATTCTTCCTCTTGTCTCCCAATATTGTACCCACACCCGGCTTTAGATAAGATAACAAGATAAAATGGAATCTTCTGACAACACATTGCCATTGAAAAATACTTAAACTGACGCCCAGAATAGTTTTGGGCAATTATTAGGTTATCTCAAAGGAGACTTTCCTTCCAAAGAAAAGAAACTGGATGTCTCTCATCCTTCTTTGGAGATTAGGCCATGAGCTCTTCTTATTAATAAGGACATCTTTGTCAGAGGTGCCAGAACCATCTTTGCAGGGCTCAGGCTGTAAGTTCATAGGATCATGTGAATGGATCGTATCTCAGCGGGCTGATTTTGTTGAGGAATGTCTGATATGTGTGTGTGATGGACTGTGCGCTTTTGTTGTCATGTGTCCACAGTATACTGTATATTTTTACTTTGTTATTGTGCATCTTAGAGATGGCCTTAAAGGGAACCTATTCTCAAATATATGCTCCATGTAGGGCAAAGCAAGAGATTCACTTAACTTGTGTCCTCCTACACAGCATACGCAGTACCAGTGGTAATTTCTTCGACTAAAACGATTTTAGCCATCTAAAATACGACTAAAGCTAAAACAACTGAGATGACTAAAATACGACTAAAACTAAAATGGCAATTAAGTCAAAATTAACACTGTATTAATACTTAAGGGGAATCTACTAATCTGCTAAAAGAAAAAGGCTTTTCTTATATATATATATTATATTTTAACCACTTCCCTACTCACCCATAGTCATATGAAGCCCACAGATGTGATCTCCCATCCTGGGTGGGCATCATATGACATCCTCCCATTCCCGGCCGCCTAGGGGGAGCGCGCGCGGCGTCGCTCGGAACCCGATGCGCGTGCCCGGCGGCCACAATGTCCGCCGGGCACCTGCGATTGCCCGGGAACAAAGCAGGACCGTGGATCTGTGTAAGTAAACACACAGATCCACATCCTGTCAGTGGAGAGGAGACCGATGGTGTGTTCCCAGTACAGAGGAACACCGATCGGTCTTCTCCCCTTGTGAGTCCCCTCCCCCTACAGTTAGAATCACTCCCATAGGGAACATATTAACCCCTGAAGCGCCCCCTGGTGTTAACCCCTTCCCTGCCAGTCACATTTACACAATAATCAGTGCAATTTTATAGAACCGATCGCTGTGTAAATGTGAATGGTCCCAAAAATGTGTCAAAAGTGTCCGATATGTCCATCACAATGTCGCAGTCACGAACAAAATCGCAGATCGCCGCCATTACTAGTAAAAAAAAAAATGCCATAAATATATCCCCCATTTGGTAGACGCTATAACTTTTGCGCAAACCAATCTATATACGCTTATTGAGATTTTTTTTACCAAAAATATGTAGAAGAAAAGGTTTCGGCCTAAACTGAGGGAAACATTTTTTAATTTTTTTTAAAAATGGGATATTTATTATAGCAAAAAGTAAAAAATATTGTATTTTATTCAAAATTGACGCTCTTCTTTTGTTTATAGCGCAAAAAATAAAAACCGCAGAGGTCATCAAATACCACCAAAAGAAAGCTCTATTTATGGGAAAAAAATGACGTCAATTTTGTTTGGGTGCAACGTCGCACGACCGCGCAATTGTCAGTTAAATCAACGATGTGTCGAATCTCAAAAAGTGCTCTGGTAAGAAAGGGGGTAAAATCGTCCAGGGCTGAAGTGGTTAATATTTAATGTTGGTAATATATTTTTTTTAATAGTTTTTTTTGGGTGTTTTCTATATATTCAAGTTGTACGTCTGCTTGTCAAAAAGCAATATCTTTGTTTGTTTATGAAACTTGGTTTTATTTATAAAGACTTTTTTATATCACAACGGCTAAATCTGTGTCTGTAGTGCATGTTCAGATCTTAATACCATAAATAACATTTTATTAGATTTTTACTCCAGGAGTATATAATGAGTTTGGCAAATCTAGAGAAATGCTTAACCACTTACGGACCACCCGCCGCAGTTTTACGTCGGCTGTTTGAAGGAGGATATCGTTGTTATGGCAGCAGTTAGCTGCCATAACCCCCAAATTCCTCTTTTTCAGCGAGTGGTCCGCTACGAGATAAAAGTGGTCTCTGCGGCGGATTCGCAGCAAGATCACTTTTATCGGCGGCGGGAGAGGTGCCTCCCCCTCCAGCCGTGATCCAGTGCTCTCCGCCGCTTACCAGAGCCGGCGGCGGAGGCGATCGCGTCTTGTCTCCTGCTTGGTATGGAGACGAGTGAGGGGAAGATGGCCCAAGCAATGTCAAAGACGTTCCGCCCACAGCTCTTAAAGGGCCATTTTTTTAAATGATTTTTTTAAATGACATTTTCTTTTTCTTATTATTGCATTTTAGTGTAAATATGAGATCCGAGGTCTTTTTGACCCCGCATCTCATATTTAAGAGGTCCTGTCATGCATTTTTCTATTACAAGGGATGTTTGCATTCCTTCCAATAGGAATAAAAGTGACAAATGAAAAATAAAAACCTGTAAAAACAAAAAATAAAAGGTAAAATAAATAAGAAAAAAATGTTTTTTTCAATGCACCCCGTCCCGACGAGCTCGCATGCAGAAGCGAATACATACGTGAGTAGCGCCCGCATATGAAAATAGTGTTCAAACCACACATGTGAGGTATCGCCGCGATCAGGAGAGCAAGAGCAATAATTATATTTTAAAGGGTCTGAGGAGGTATGTAAACCAGAACACCTTTGGTTACTTGATTTCTGCTGAAAAACGAGATAATCAGCCCTGGAGCCCACTCCTGCAATAGCAAGTTGGCAATACCAGCTCCCTTATCTTCAGAGGCCCTTTTTATTTTTAAAAGATGGCGCACTACAGCACAAACATTTATCAGTGGAAGAAGAAGAATAAAATAGTCCAATATCTGCACGCCCCTCCCCCCCTTTTCCTCTCGCCCCCACTCTTTCACAGCATTATGCTGGTTATTACAGTGCAGGTGTTTTTTAAGCGCTCGTTATTATCCCTTGTTTGTTGTGAATGATCTCAGGCACTTCCTATAATGTACCATCAGTACGGGAGAACAGCATTCCCCTGAGTGTAGAGCTATTTCCTAATGCAGCCTGTGATTGTTTGTTTAATAGTCTACCCAAATACATGACGAAAATGTTCTGATTCCAGCGATATACATTGTTTGTAAAAGGAAACCTGCACTGAGGAATTACTAAGGCTGCAATTGCTGATCTCTCCCTGGCCGCCAAGATGATCCAGCGACTTCAGTACTTTCTGACCTGGAACATGTATGCAGAACAGGAGTGCGGACCTTGATGCGCCTTGTGCATCCCAATGGGAAATAAATTTAAAAGAGCTAATAAAAGTCCTGGGTGGCTTAACTCCAATGTAAAAATGCATATAAAGGCAAAGGAGAAGGCGTTCAAAAATATAAGGCTGAGGGGTCATCATCAGCATTCCAAGTTTACAAAGTAAGAAATAAGAAATGTAAAGGTGCAAACAGGACAGCTAAGATAGAATATGAAAGGCATATAGTGGAGGAGAGTAAAAAAAAAATCCCCAGAAACATGGAACATGTATGCAGAACAGGAGTGCAGACATTGATGGGCCTTTTCATTCTTGTCCCGGGTCAGTAGCTGAGAAAGTACAGAAGCTTCAGGATCCATTTGGGAATCTGGCAATTCGTATTTACAGAAGGAGGATGGCAATGGAAGCCTTTGATTTTTTCATCAGAGAGATATTTTGAAGTCTTACACCTTAATTGCCTAACGGCCGGTTCATTACAAGCGCACGGGCGCCGCCTCCCCTTTCCATTGTCGCTGCTACCCCCAACTCAGGCGTCCGTCCTCTTTCAGGATGCCGGGCGCATGAATTACAGCGGCCAGGGTTTTTTTTTTGAGCACCTTATTAGAGCCAGAGGCTCTAATAGGCTTCAAAATAGGGTGGGCTCCAGACGCAAAGCATTGCGCTTGGAGCCCACTCAGGTGTGTTAAAATAGTGCATGAATATTCGCTATTCTAACACTGAATTGCCTCCCTGTCAATCAGGAAAACTTCCGCCCACCGGAAAAGGCTTCCTAGATGGGGTAAGTGCGAGGGCTTGATAAACCACTAGCCACCATTGTACATGTCCTATTTCTTCAGGTCACATCAACACGCTGCATTGGTGTTCACTGAAATAAGTAGGGCATGTTGCATTTTGATGCAGCATTTTCTGAACCTTAATGCATTGCGTTGCTCTGCCCTTCATAGAGTTATTATAAAAATACAGAGAGGTTTGGGACTTTCCAAGTACTTCCTTTGGTTGAATAATCACTTGACCAAATAATTATAATATAATTTTTCACGTATCTTTATTCAAAATGTTATACAATTGTTTAAAACGAGGTTTGTTTAAAAAAAAAAAAAAAACAAGTTAACAAATTGGTTGTCCAGGGTGATGTTGTCCTGGACTTGAGATCCAACTTTTATGGCCAACGCGTTTCATGGGCTGACCTGCTTTGTCGGGCCCTCAGATCTTGTTATATACTGTAATAATATGCAGAAAAACATTTTACATATAGGAAAACCAATATTTGATATTGAACAAGTCGAACTTATAATACACAATATTTTGTAATAAAGAACATTTAACACTTGTGTTCTTTATTTGTGTTCTTTATTCGTGTTCTTGGGGTCTTTATCCGTGGGGTTGCATATATACGCTGCTGTGTCTTTGCAGAGAGCAAGCTGCATGGTGCACTCCCAGCGCAGAGACAGTGACAGCTTCACGTCTCACACTAAAGATTGATAACTGGGAGTCCCGGTTTCCAGTCACATAGCCTGTGGATAACCTATACAGCCCGTTCCGTGTGTTGTTTTCTCCTCTTGAATGGAGAAAAAGATACATTGTGTAACATACAGGATACATTAAATAATACACTGTATACATACAGGATACATTACATAATATATACATATAGCATACATTATATATATACATAGCGCCCATCAATGCAGCCTCACTAGTGCCCATCAATGCAGCCTCATCAGTGCCCATAAATGCCCATCAATGCAGTCTCATTGGTGCCCATCAATGCAGCTTCATCAGTGCTCATAAATGCCCATCAATGCAGGCTCATCAGTGCCCATAAATGCAGCCTCATCAGTGTCCATAAATGCCCATCAGTGCAGCCTGACCAGTGCATGGGATCAGAGTGAGGAGAGGAAGAGGAAAGCCATCCAGATCATTACACAGAGCGGGGATCTCCTGCTGTAACAGCTTTGATCTGAATTGCCCGGCACTCACAGTCACACAAAGTTCCGCCTCCTGGATCGGCTCCTATGATAGATGTCACACCACCTGGCATTGGACCAGTGTTCCGCCAGGCATTTTAAATTAAAGCTGTCACAGCAGGTGATCCCCGCTCTGTATGATGACCCGGCCTGCTCTTCTGTCCTCTCTCTTCCCCAGAATGGCTCCCATTCAACCCCACCTCCCGGTGGCACTTGCCCCCCCCCCTCCAAGGCAGCCCCACACTCGCCCTCAAGATTTTGAGGGCTGTTGTATATTGCTCTCCTTGCCAGAGGAGAAAATCGTAAACTAAAAAGAGAAAGGAGAGGAAAAATGAAAAAAATAAATAAAAATAAAGATAAAACAACTAGATCAGGGTTTGATCTAGGGCAGTGTCAAGGTGAGGGCCAAGGTTTGGGTCAAAGGTCATGGTCAGAGTCAAAGGTAGGTCAAAGGTCAGGGTCAGAGTAATTTAGGTAGGATTAAAAAAGGATTAATTACATTTACTACCTGCCTGGAGTTTGCATGTTCTCCCACACTCCAAAGACATGCTGGTAGGTAGGTGGTAGGTGTACTGGATTCTTTCTAAATTGGTATGTATATGTATGAATGTGAGTTAGGGACCTTAGATTGTAAGCTCCTCGAGGGCAGGGACTGATGTGAATGTGCAATATATATATACAGTATGTATAGAGCTGGGTAAATTGACATCGCTATAGAAGTACCTGTAATAGATAAATACATTTTTTGGAAGTTAGTGCCGGTAACAGCTCCGGGTCTCACACTAATGATCAGGAACTGAGAGTCCCAGTATCCAATCACACAGCCAGAGGCTTTAGACTTGCGCACTATGGAAAATTGAGTTTAGTTTTGTTTCATTGTCATTAGTAAAATACATAATTTCGTTCTGTTATATTCGTTATGTTACTTTAATTCGTTTGCAGATAATTTGTTATTTCTGTAGAGTGTCGATATTCGTTATACTGAATCTTGAATCATGTGGAATTCATTCGTTATATACACTATAATTTCTTTTATATTTGTTGAAATTTGATATTTATGTATGTATATTGATTCGTGATAATGATTTGTAGTTTGGAAAGTCATTTGTTTATTGGATCTATTAACATAATGACATCTCTTGTTCCTCGGCTCAAATACAATACAACACCCTTCTCACTCACTTCTCAGGAATGCACTTTGCCAGTAATCCAACCTCCAGCACAAAATTAATCAGCTGATTGGACTGTAAGGTTTACTTTGAGTTGACCTTTTGTTTCATTAGATCTTTACCAAATTACAGAATCATGTCAAATTCATTAGTTTTATCCGCTATAACTTCTTTGGTATTCGTTGAAATTCGTTATTGTTTTATTCGGAGGTTCGGATGCATCCGAATGTCCAAAAGATGCAAAATTCAGCCGAATTATGATTCGTTACCAAACAGATCCCAATCACGACACTACCTGTCTGGAGTTTACATGTTCTCCCTGTGCCTGTGTGGATTTCCTCCAGGTACTCCGGTTTCCTCCCACACTCCAAAGACATGCAGGTAGGTTAATTGGCTTCTGTCCAAATTGGCACTAGTTTATGAATGGGGACCTTGGATTGTGGGCTCCTTGAGGGTGGGGACCGATGTGAGTGTGTAATATACAGGGATAGGGACAATTGTAGGCACTCACTCAGGTTGAACTGGATGGACTGGTGTCTTTATTCAACCTATGTAACTATGTAACTATGAATTGCACATGTCTACAAGGCTTACCAAGGCTCCAGCTGCGGCTAACACGTGGCGCTCATGGATCCCTCAATAGAGACTTCCTGGCGGTCCTCCTGTTCTCCTGTGACACTGCACGTGGAAGCTCCCACTCGCTCTAGCACTCTGCTACTGCTCCAACCTTGTTCACACAAGTTTTTAGTGTTATTTTTTTACCTATTTACTGAATAAATTCCTATGCTGCTTAAAGGATTGGTTTGGCGCTTCTCTCTCCTCTTTTTTTTCCAATCACCTGAGCGCTGTGATAGCCTCGGGATAGCCTACGTAGCCGGCCCTTGTGTTGTTTTCTCGTCTAGAAACATAGAGGCACTTTAGCGCCAGTGTGAGAGGAATCAAACTAAAGTCAAAACTTTTTTTTAGCTTTGGATAATAAAAAAGTAATAAAAAAAGGGATAATATATGGCATTGCCAACACTGAGAAAGGTCGCCACCTACAGGAGGTTTGTTGTAACTCCTTAATGCCAATAAGCTAATTTCTAGCAAAATGGCTAATTCTATATAAAGGCTAAATTCATATTTTTTTATTTTATTTTAAATTCCAGCTCCCCTGTGTACCAATATACCATTAATGTACCTCTGTTGCAGCAAAAAAAAAAAACACAAACATACTTTGACCTTTAGAACAAGGCCTTATGCATACTTCCCAACTTTTTGAAATGAGAATGAGGGACACCTATCGGCAAAAACATGCAGGCATAGGACACACCCCCTGCCACACCCCCTTAAAGGAGACTTGTACAAAAAACAAGATTGGTTAAACCCATAAGTGCTTTTTTTTACCATTACTATTCCTTTATTTTGGCTTTTGGGATTTACAAATGCAGCAATTTAGAAATCAGATGAAAGGTTTAGTGCAGGGAAACACTTTTTGATAGATAAAAAGTGCATTTTATACACAACTATATAGATCAGACCAAAATGAGGGACAAATGAGGAGAAATGAAGGATGGAGGGACATTGCTCCAAATCAGGGACAGTCCCTTAAAATCAGGGACAGTTGGGAGCTATGCCTTACCTTAGTCATTGCTGTGTTCCATAGAAAACTTCAGGACTTCCTGGTATGAAGATTTACCACATAGAAACCGGTAAAACACAGGAAGCAGTTTGCCAGCTGACCTCATTAGCACCTATCAACTATGTTTGAATGGCTTTTACAGCATCTTTCCATGCGTGCATTTGCCTGCCTTGTCAATGTAGGCTAGGGTTGCCACCTGTCCGGGATCCACCTGGACAGTCCGGGTTTCCCATCATGTGACCAGGTTACACTCTGACTGAAACATTATTCAAACAGGAATGTGGCTCAGAACAGGGCCTGACAGGAGGGTGAAGGTGCACTATGTGCACTGCATTGCTATTATTTTTGGAGTGCCCACAGGTCTGTTATAATCCTATAGTGTATATATGAAAAAAATGTAAAAATCTGTGCGCCGCTAAAGTGTTGGGGTTTGGCTTAAAGAAAAGGTGGCAACCCTAATGTAGGCTGCCACAGCTGATTTGTTTGCATGGCAGCCCCAGCGTTTGTCCAGATGGGCCTGAGCCACATGCTATACTTTCTGGGACCGCATGCAGCCCACGGGCCATGGCCCGCGGCCTGGGGGTTTACCACCTCTGATATAGCGCAAGGACCTGACTGGTTGGATACAGAGAATGGATAGATAGGTGGGCCCTCTTATTCCATAGTTTTGCTAAGTCTAAAGGAAATTGTACAGATATTGTACAATCAGATTGTATAGTGCATGGACACCTTTATGCATGTACATGGAAGGGAGTGGATGGAGACACTCAGCTGTCAGGCTCCATTCACATTACTGGGGGGCGTTATAGAGCTTTTCTACTGATCACGCACAGGGAAGCCAATTCACTTGAATGGACTGCTCTACACATGACAAATGCTCCAAAGAAGCTCCAGAACTCTGAGTGGAGCGTAGTGAGTTTCTTTACCTCGCTGTCGTGTTTACAGCACATTTGTCATGGGACATGCATGGCAAACATGCGCCTGATACCCATGCTTGGGTTGCCATTAACATTTAACCACTTAAAGTGGTTGTATAGTCATTTTTGGGACTTTTACCTACAGGAAAGCCTATAATAAGGCTTACCTGTAGGTAAAAAAAAAAAATATCTCCTAAACCTGTATGGTTTAGGAGATATTTCCTTCGCAGTGCACCGCTGACTGCAGCGGCGCATGCACACAGGGGATTCTCGGCTGAAAGCCCGGCAGACGCCGGACCCTGCCGGGAAGAAATCTCCCGCACGCATGCACGGGAGTGACGCTATCGCGGCCACTCACAGCGCCGGAGCCATGATACCTGGAAGAAATACAGAGGGAACATGTCAGCTCCCTCGGCGTGGATCGGGTGAGATGTTGGGGCCTTGTTCTAAGGTAAGTATTTCATAATGAGCTAGTATGCAGTGAATACTAGCTCATTATGCCTTTTCCTTTGCAGGTGGGAAAAAAAATAAAATCACATCAGCGGGTTTACAACCGCTTTAAGGACCTCTTTCTGAGATTTGTTGTTTACAAGTTAAAAAAAAATATTTTTTCAAAAAAAATATTTTTTCAAAAAAAATTACTTAGAACCCCCAAACATTTTTTTTTCTAACACCCTAGAGAATAAAATGGCGGTCTTTGCAATACTTTCTGTCACACTGTATTTGCATAGCGGTCTTACAAGCGCACTTTTTTTGGAAAATATACACTTTTTGAATTAAAAAAACAAAACAGTAAAGTTAGCCCATTTTGTTTAATATTGTGAAAGATAATGTTACGCCAAGTAAATTGATCCCCAACATGTCACGCTTCTAAATTGACCCCAGATCTCATATTTAAGAGGTCCTGTCTTGCTTTTTTTCTATTACAAGGGATGTTTACACTCCTTGTAATAGGAATAAAAGTGACAACATTTGTTTTTTTTTAAAAAGTGTAAAAATAAAAGGTAAAATAAATAAGTAAACAAAAATTGTAAACGCGCCCCGTCCTGACAAGCTCGCGTGCAGAAGCAAACGCATACGTGTATAGCGCCCGCATATGAAAATGGTGTTCAAACCACACATCTGAGGTATCGCCGCAATCGGTAGAGTGAGAGCAATAATTCTAGACCTCCTCTGTAACCTAAAACATGCAACCTGTACAATTTTTGAAATGTTGCCTATGGAGATTTTTAAGGGTAAATGTTTGTCGCCATTCCATAACCGAAGAGGGGGACAAGACCCCCGAAGTCGGAAGAAGACCCCTGGGCAGCGACGAAGAAGAAATCCTGGCTTCTCCGCTAGTAAAAGAGCTAGCAGAAGATAGTCTGGCGAGAAGACCCCCCAAGATGGAAGAAGACCCCCAGAGATGTGCAATAAATTATTTTAAAACCTTGTTTTGTGTTTTATTTACATTTTTTTCACCAGGTGAATGGGTAGAGGTACATTGTACCCCATACTCATTCACATAGGGTGGGGGGCCGATATCTGGGGGCCCCCTTTTTAAAGCACCCACCCATGTTGAGGGCACGCGGCCTGGTACGGCTCAGGGGGGGGGGGGGGCGCTCGCTCGTCCCCATCCCCTTTCCTGACCGGCCGGGCTGCATGCATGGATAAGGGTCCGATATGGACCTGGGGGGGGGGACCCCCACGCCGGAACCCACACACAGGCGGATTGTCCGGCGCACTCTGGTCCACCGGACCAAGTCCGCTAGATAGTCCGATTGTGTGTACGGGGCATTAGTGGTTTCTCTTGCTAGTTTTCTAAGTCTACATACATGGAAGTCTTGAAGTTTTCTATGGAACACAGCAGGACTAAAGTAAGGCCTTGTTCTCAAAATCAAAGAAAGCATTTATTTTTATTTTCTGCAACAAAGGTACATTAATGGTTTGTTGGTACACAGGGGAGCTGGAATTTAGAAAAAAAGGTGAACTTTAGCCTTTAATAAAAAAATAGGTACAGTGGAGTAAGGCCAAGAACTTACAGTATAGACTTCTAAGACTGGAATGCCAGTAAAGCTCATGTGTGTGTAAAGTCAGGCATCCCAATACTTTTGGTAATCTAGTGTACTGTATATATGTATAAAATATGTGTCTTTAGCCATTTCCCTGGAGCTCAGCTTTAAAATCAACTGCAATACTTTTTTTTTTTTTTTTTTTGATTGCTTATCACCTATGAGGTCAATAAAAACCTGACAGAGGCTTCAATCCTTTCCTGCTCTAAAACAAAAAGTATTTGGCCGGAGTTTGGCTTTATTATAAAGGTGTATGAGTTCCCCTAAACCACCACAAGATGCCACTATTATAAGTGTGAGCATAATTATCCTTTAAGGTGGCACTCTACCTTAGGTTGCTCTGCCGGTCTAGTTTATTCCTGGAGGGCTATAAGTATTTTTGGGGGGGGGGTTGAGTCTTCAGTCTGAGGGAAAAAGCAAGCATAATTTCTCCCCAAGGACCTGTCTGTAAGAATGATGTATCCAGGTAGCCATTCCATATGAGCATTCCCTTTGGAAGAGGTTACATAAGGACTTTTCTTACTTGGTGGAGTAAGGCTGATTCCATTCCTTTGAAATGCCATGACTATGTTCTACCCCCTGCTAGGGCATAGGTCTCCCACATTCCTTATTTCTAGAACTGTTGTGACCTCATTAAGGATAGTACCACCATTATCCTATATGGCTGACTGTTCATGTTCTGTAGTAAAGAAAATGTTCTTTTTAAAGAACCTAGTGTTGGCTCTATTTGTCCTGTTCCAGATGGGACCCACTCTTGGACGCAGGCTTGTGCCCAGGAAGGAACACCTGGTTGGATCAGAGGTCCTGGGTTCAGGTTGTAATTATATAATGTGGGAAAATGTAGGTGTATGCCTAATGCATTAAGTCAAATACGGATTTGTGAATATGGCAGGGTTGTTATTATTATTATTTTAGCAATTGTGCTTCAAAATATGCTCATTGTCTTTTCCCGTTCATAGATGCATTTTGCAAGATTGCCACAAGGTGGCATCAGAACCAGCTGAAGGAATAAGGACACCAAGGCTCTCATTGCTCTCACTGCACTCTGCTAGCAGAGGAGACACACACAGTCCATCCTCCGGAGCAGCCTGTCATCCTCATCCTCACCATGACCATTAACAATCTCCAGCAAGGCAAGAATTATAAAGTGCAAATGTCATGTCTGGCCAAGGTGAGTCTTGTTGTTTTCCATGCTGCTGGTTGGGGGGCTGAATGGCACTTTTTGCTCTGGGCTGTGGATATTTAAATTCTACTGGAGTGATGTATTCAATTTCTACAGTGATTTCAAACCAGGCTGCAAAGCAAGGAACAGCTATCTGTTCCAAGAGCCAAGGGGCAGTGCTGTGACTTGTAGTACCTCCACGGCTGAAAGGCTGCTAAATTCTCCCATTGGCAAACTGTTTGGCTTTTTCTTTATTTTTTGTAGTCAGTGATGAGTAAACTCAGAGGACCGCCAGACTGACAGGAACCTGTAGTGGGCTCCGCTCCTATTCCTGACATGACTGGAGAACCACTTTATGCCTGTTTGTGGAGAGGAATTTATTATTGAAATACAGAAATTATTCAGTTGCTGGAAAATGACTTGTTGTCCTCATAGAGTGTGATTTCTTCACCATGTACTGTGATTGGAACATCGTATTCAGTTGTAGCATCAGAGCTCCGATCTATGAACTAGAATCTTCATGTGTTTATCTCTACATAACACAGCAATCCCAATGAAGAAAAAGAATCTCTATGTGTCTGTAAATCGATTTATCTGTCTATCTAGCTATCTGTATCTATCTATCCACCAATTTGTATCTAGCTCTATCTATCTGTATCTAATTTAGATTTAGATTCCTTCCTTTATTTCTTCCTTCCTCTACATCATTCTTTCTTTCTTTCTTGCTTTCTTGTTTTCTTTCATACTCTCCTTCCTTCCTTTCTTCTATCCTTGCTTTCCTTCCTTCCTTTCTTCTATTTTTATCCTCTCCTTCCTTCTTTCCTCCCTTCCTCTCCTTTCCTTTTTGCTTTCTTCCTCTCCTTCCCTTTTTCCTTCCTGACTCTGCTTTCTTTCACCTTATCCCTCCTTTCCTCCTTCCTCTCTTTTCCTTCCTTCTATCTTTCTTCCTTCCCCTTTTCCTCGCCTCTCGTTCCTTCCTTCCTCTGACCTCAGTGATCTATCTATCTCTAATTTAGATTTCTTTCTTTCTTTCTTTCTTTCTTTCTTTCTTTCTCTTCTGTCTATCCTCTCCTTCCTTCCTCCCTTTCTTCCACCCTATCCTTCTTTCCTTGCTTCCATCCTCTCTGTCCTTCCTTCATTTCTTCCACCCACTCCTTCTTTCCTTTCTTCCATCCTCTCCTTCCTTCCTTTATTCTTTCCTTCACTCCTTTCCTTCCCCTTTTCCTTCCTTTTTCTTCTTCTTTCCTCTTCTCTCTTCTTTCCTCTACATCCTTTTCTTTTGTTCGTTCTTTCTTTCTTTCTTTCTTTCTTTCTTTCTTTCTTTTTTCCTTTCTTCCTTTCTTCCTTCCTTTCTTTCTTTTTTCCTTTCTTTCTTTCTTTCTTTCTTTCTTTCTTTCTTTCTTTCTTTCTTTCTTTCTTTCTTTCCGTCTTTCCCTTTCTTTTTATCTTCCATCCTTTCCTTCCCTCCTTTTTTCCATCCTCTCCTTCTTTGCTTTCTTCTATCCCCTCATCCCTTCCTTCCTTTCTTCTATCATCTCCTTCCTTCTTTCCTCCCTTACTATCCTTCCCTTTTTCCTTACTTCCTCTGCTTCTTTCCTCTTCTTCCCTCCTTTCCTCCTTCCTCTCCTCACTTTTCCTTCTTTCCTTCCCCTTTTTTCTACTTTCTTTCCTTCCTTCCTCTGACCTCAGGGATCTATCTATCTAGATAGATAGATTTAGATTTCTTTATTCTTTCTTTCTCCTTCCTTCCTTCCTTCCTTCCATCCTCTCCTTCCTCTCCTTCCTTCTTTCGTCTCTTCCTTCCTCTCCTTCCTTCTTTCCTTTCTTCCACCCTCTCCTTCTTTCCTTTCTTCCACTCTCTCCTTCCTTCTTTCCTTTCTTCTTTACTTTCTTGCACCCACTGCTTCTTTCCTCTTATTCTCTTCCTTCCTTCCTTCCTTCCTTCCTTCCTTCCATTCTTCTTCTTCCTTCCCTTTTTCTCTTCTCCTCTATTTCCTTTCTTCCTCTGAGCTATCTATCTATCTATCTATCTATCTATCTATCTATCTATCTATCTATCTATCTATCTATCTATTAGATAAGTCCACATAAAAGAGACTTTTTAGTTACATGTTTGCAAGTCAAGTCATAAAAATCAAGCAGGGAGGGATCCCCACATTGGGCATGTAGACTCGGGAGTAGAGGTGCCGAGATTTCACCACTGGAGTCCACGTAGGATATAAGGAACCGTTCGGTGGTAGCTAAACCTAGACAAATGTCTGTCTGAGAATGACAGATGAGAAGACAACTCTGCCTGCACCATAGCAACTAATGATGCTGTACAGCCCATCCGCCAGAATCCTAGGAATCAGTGATGCGCAGTGTCATTGGTTGCTGACAGCCAGGCCACAGTATCATTGGTTGCTTTGCCAGTACACTTCTGGGGACACTGGGGTTTAGAAGGAGGCATCCAATGTGCGCACGTCATTCATAATTATCTAATTAGCTGAGGAGAGCCAACAATTCCAAGAAGAACTAACCGGTACAAAACCGAAATGAGATGTGACTGATGTGTGAACTGTCAGGATCATCAACAACATTCTATTTGTACATAAAGAGGTAGATACATTGCATAATATGAAAATGAATAAGCTGTTACGTAGAACGCAAAGGGAGAGTTACATGAATTCCCCTTTAAGGTTGAGATTTAGACTTCAGGTTGGGGGTTCATTTTACAGTAAGCGTTCGGATAAGATAAGGCTGAGAGTAACATTTAGGTTAGGTATAGTGTTAGGATAACACTTCTTACTTTCGTTCCTTTCTCTGACCCTAGTGTTTTACAAATAAATGAATAAACTATTAGTGAAATGTATTTGGCAAATTAAGATTTTAATTAAATGTTAAAAAAAAAATTATTAACAAGTCCAAAAAAATATAAAATGAATATAAGTTGTAAATAGTCATATATTATAGTATGCCATAAAGCTTCAGATTTAGGGTTCATTTTAAGGTTCACTGAAGGTTAAGTGTTGGAGTCAGCCTAAGGTTACACTATTGTTAAATCCAGTTCATTGAGTGCTACCTGTGCTGCTGATTTCTGCAGTAGTAAGGGAAAACCACCAGCTAAGACAACCGTAAAGGAGGCTTCCACAAGCGCTCCTTAAAAGAGAGTCTTTCTCTAAGTCTGGAGTCAATGAAGATGGCAAACGTGATCAACTTCTCCATCTCAGTGGGTATATCTCGGGCTGCTATCTCATCCCTGATGGTATCCGAGAGACCATGAGAAAAAGCAGCCACGCGGGCCTCATTGTTCCACGCAACCTGTGTTTCCAGAGTACGGAATTCTTGCAGAATCTGGCATTTCCAGGAGTGTTGAGTTCCTGGTACCCATCTGTGCTCTGTGGTTCTTTTTCTCCTCACTATGTTACTACAAGCCATAGGAATAAACCACTGAGGGCAACAGGAGACCTGGAGTCCAGCAATCCTGGAAGTATAGGTTTCTGAAGATTCTTCAGCTGGTGGTTCCTCTTTACTACTGCAGAGATTAGCGTCATGGGCATTAAGAAAAGTATCTTACTTGAAGCCCTTTATTTCTGGTTTTCGTTTTGGAGAGATTCACTTGAAATTCCACCTGAACCCCTTGCTATATAGTCTGATGCAGTCAGACTGCAAACACAGAAATGCATATGGGGCTTTTACTCTTTTAATCAGCTAGGTGCTACAGCAAGGGTTGCTGGCAGCACAGAGGGGAGTTGTACCATGGCTCTAACACTTCCAGCAGCCTGGCATGTTCCCCAAACACTGCTCCAATCAACAGCCCTGTGAAGGGAATGAGAGCACTGCTGATTAGAGCAATATGAGCCAAGGTTCGATTCTCCTAGATGCTGCAACCACTGGTTTAAGGTAAGGAACATGAAAGGAACTTTACTTTTCCAGTTCCAAAAGAGCAACCAGTGCTAAAGTCTAATGAGAAATTATTGACCTATGATATATAGAAAGCAAAGGGAAATTTAGACTCTTCTCTTCCTTTACCCATTCCCCTCCTACTTCCTCCCTTCCTTTTCACTCTTTTACTTTCTTGCTTCCTCTCCTCCCTTCCTTTCTTTCTACCTACATTTCCTTCCTTCTTTTCTTTCATCCTCTCCTTGCTTCTTTACTTCATCTTCATTCTTCTTTTCCTCCTTCCTCTCCTTCCTTTTCTCCTGCCTTTTCTCTCTTTCACTTCCATCCTCCCCTTCCTTCCCCCTCCATCCTCTGCTTTCTCTTCCTTCCCTTCTTTCTTTCTTCCTACCTCTTCTTTCTTCCTTTCCTCATGCCTATTCTGCCTTCCTTCTTTTCCTCTTGTCTTCCTTCCTACCTTTCTTTCCTTCCTATTTGTCCTTCTTTTCTTCCTTTCTCTCTCTTCTTTCTTCTTTTCCTACTTCCTTCCTTACCCTTTCCCCCTTATTTTCTCCCTTCCTTTCTTTTTCTTCCTTCTATTTTTCCTTCTCTTCTTTTCAATCTTCTTTTCTTCCCCTTTTCATTTCCTCTATTCATCCTCTATTTCTATCAACTTCTCCTTTTTTTCTACCTTCCTTCATCATCATCCTTTTTTCCTCCCTCATCTCCTTCCTTTCCTCCTACCTTTTCTCCTGCCTCTCCTCTCTTTTACTTCCTCACTCTCCTTTCTCTTCCTTCTTTCCTTCCTTCCTTCCTTCCTTCCCTCCTTTCTTTCTTCCTCCCTCTTCTTTCTTCCTTTCCTCGTACCTCTCTTGCCTTCCTTCTTTTGCTCTTGTCTTACTTCCTTCCTACCTTTCTATCCTTCCTATTCATCCTTCTTTTCTTCCTTTCTTTCTCTTCTTCCTTAATTTCCTCCTTCCTTCCTTACCTCTTTCCCCTTATTTTCTCCCTTCCTTCCTTTCTTTCTTCATTCTATTTCCCTTTCCTCCTTCTTTTCATTCTTCTTTTCTTCCCCTTTTCCTTTCCTCTATTCATCTTCTATTTCTTTCTTCTTCTCCTTTCTTTCTACCTTCCTTCCTCTTCTTCCTTCCTTTCCTCCTTTCGCTCCTCTTGTTCTTTCCCTTCCTCTTCATCCTTCCTCTCCTTCCCTCTTTTTCCTTTCTTCTTTCCTTCTTTTCTTTCTTCTTTGCTTCCATTGTTCCTCTCCCTTTTCATCATTCTTTTCTTTCTTCCTCCTTCCTTCCTTCCTTCCTTCCTTCCTTCCTTCTTTCCTTCCTTCCTTCCTTCCTTCCTATCGTTCCTCTCCTTCCTCTCCTCTCTTTTCCTTCATTCCTTCCTATGCTTCCTACCTTCTGTGCTTTCCTCCTTCCCTTTTTTCCTTCTTCCACTTCATTATTTCCTTCCTCTTCATCATTCCTTCCCTCCATTGCTTGTTCCTTCCCCCTTTCCTCTCCTCTCTTTCCTTCCTTTCTCTGACCTCAGTATTTTACAAATAAATAAATAAAATATTAGAAAAGGCATTTTAAAAATATATAAAAAAAACGATTCCTAAAGTTATCAGCTGAAAAAGGTAAAAAAAAAACTATTATAGCCGACCATACACCTCTGGGTTTAGAGTTGACTTTAAGGAATTCTCATCGAGTGTCACTTTTGCCAGTGCCAAAGTCTAATGAGATTTCCCTATATATGTCTCTGCTCCTTCCTACAAAACCTTAATAAACCCACATTTTTTATTTTTTTTTTGTATTATGGGAAATCCATCAGGGGAGGGCGATGCCACCATTTGCCTTGTAAAAAATGAAATCACAGAAATAGCCATCTGAACATGGTCCAAGAATCTCTGACAGAAGATGCGCTGTCATTTGGCTTGCCAGGAATGATGCAAATCTGAAGTGTCAGCCTTGGATGGAGGTGCCCTTTAATTAGGACTTCCCTGTATATATATATATTTATGCGTGCACCCACATAAAAAAATCATGTTGAGTTTTAGCTATATTCGGAGCCTCCCTGCTATGATAATCAGCGCTCCTCTACACTGTACTGATTACAGCCAGTGCTAAGTCAGGACAAGCAGTTTGTAGCGAATTCCCAGATAAAGCGTGTTATATTTAGCCGAAATGGAATCTGCAGGCTTGTTTGCTAAGCAGCGTGTAATGGAACAAAGGACGGTGCCGATCCGTCATCCTTTTAGGCTTATTGATCGTCAATAAACCGTGCGTTTCTGCCTCATCTATTATTAAATATTTAAATATCACTATTAAAGAAGAGATAAACCCATTTGCTAAAATTTCATGTCAATGTCATTTTCAAAAGTAGTTTTCAATCTTAAATTGATCTTAAATTTAAAATTTTTTTTAAAATAATACCCAGTGATCCTGCCATGAAGATCAATGTTCAGGCACTTTTTGTTATGGGGGTGACAACTGTCTGTCAGCTGTGTTCCTGGGTTGTCACCCCATCACATGTAGTGGAGTCTACAACAATGTGCTTCTTTGTATACATCCAGCACATATTTGATCATTGAAATAGTATCAATTTTTTTGCCTGCCCGACTGGAAGTGACGTTTCCTATAGACTGCTAAATATTTATTTCTCATTGTGCAGACATCTTTTGAAAAATCATCTTGACCTTGTCTCCAATATGTTACTAAGCACCAAGCCATCATAATTCAATAGACTTCTGTCACCAACCTGCTCTCATATAACAGAGAGATTCCTGAACAGGGAGATCATGTATTGTTTGCAAGAAGAGCATCAGTGCTAAGGGCTATTGATTGCACCATTCTTTTCACAGCATTTCACAACATTTCTATCGAAAAAACATTTAGTGCCTGAAAAATACACAATAACCACCTAGTAACAAATCACACATAAAAAATGGTGATATAATCATAGTCCGTGATTAAACAATCCATAGATGAGCCAAAAATTGCCACATGTGACATTATGCAAAAATAATATCTTCCAAATATTCCACCAGAGTCTGTCCTCAGACTGTGTGCACCCTATGTGCTGTGTGTGTCCTCAGACTGTGTGCACCCTATGTGCTGTGTGTGTCCTCAGACTGTGTGCACCCTATGTGCTGTGTGTGTCCTCAGACTATGTGTACCCTATGTGCTGTGTGTGTCCTCAGACTGTGTGCACCCTATGTGCTGTGTGTGTCCTCAGACTATGTGTACCCTATGTGCTGTGTGTGTCCTCAGACTGTGTGCACCCTATGTGCTGTGTGTGTCCTCAGACTATGTGTACCCTATGTGCTGTGTGTGTCCTCAGACTGTGTGCACCCTATGTGCTGTGTGTGTCCTCAGACTGTGTGCACCCTATGTGCTGTGTGTGTCCTCAGACTATGTGTACCCTATGTGCTGTGTGTGTCCTCAGACTGTGTGCACCCTATGTGCTGTGTGTGTCCTCTGACTGTGTGCACCCTATGTACTGTGTGTGTCCTCAGACTGTGTGCACCCTATGTGCTGTGTGTGTCCTCTGACTGTGTGCACCCTATGTGCTGTGTGTGTCCTCAGACTGTGTGCACCCTATGTGCTGTGTGTGTCCTCAGACTATGTGTACCCTATGTGCTGTGTGTGTCCTCAGACTGTGTGCACCCTATGTGCTGTGTGTGTCCTCAGACTATGTGTACCCTATGTGCTGTGTGTGTCCTCAGACTGTGTGCACCCTATGTGCTGTGTGTGTCCTCTGACTGTGTGCACCCTATGTACTGTGTGTGTCCTCAGACTGTGTGCACCCTATGTGCTGTGTGTGTCCTCTGACTGTGTGCACCCTATGTGCTGTGTGTGTCCTCAGACTGTGTGCACCCTATGTGCTGTGTGTGTCCTCTGACTGTGTGCACCCTATGTACTGTGTGTGTCCTCTCCTCAGCAGTGTTGGTCATCTTACTTCTTTAAAAAAGTAATTAATTAAGTTACAAATTACTTCTCCCAAAAAGTAATTGCCTCAGTAACTCAGTTACTACATTGGAAAAGTAATTAGTTACTCAGCAAAGTAACTGTGACAGGGGTGGCAGCGTGGTACTTGAGGGGCACTTGAGGGGGTGGCAGCGGTGGTACTTGAGGGGTGGCAACGGTGATACTGGAGGGGGGGGCAGTGGTGGTGTAGTACTTGGGGGGGTGGCAGTGGTGGTGGTGTACAGTACTTGCGGGGGTGGCAGCGGGGGTACTTGGGGGTGTGGCAGTGGTGGTGTACTGGGGGGGTGGCAGGCAATGGTGGTACTTGGGGGGGTGGCTGCGGTGATGGTGCCATCCTCTCCCAGCAGCACCTCTACCTCTTATTGATCCCATCCCCCACCACCACTGATCTCATCCCTGGGGTAAGGATGGGATCAGTAAGAAGCAGAGGTGGTGGAGGACTTGGGATGGATCGATTGCACTGCAATTCGTATCGTCAGACAGTAACTTACTTGAATGCCTCCAGGGATGCCTTTTCTCATTGGGAGAGAGAGAGACCCTCCCCTTCACTCTATTGGTCAGCTGACTTCATTTTTCAGTGTCCACCCCGCCTCCCTACATTCTCTCTCTCTCTGGATAGACGGGTGGGATGGGGCGGTCCAGACAGTCTCTCTGAGTCTCAGCCTCTTCTCAGCTCAGCGGGCGAAAGCCCCCTTCCCTGCGGTGGAATGAACGGCCAGGCAGCGCAACCACAGCGGGCCTCCCGGGCGGTAGATGTAATTGCGGTAACACCACCCAAGTAATGGAAACTGAGTTACCATGAGGGGAAGAGTAATCAGTTAGATTACTCGTTACCCTCTAAAGTAACTGCGTTAAGTAACTCCGTTTATTTTAACTGAGTTACTTACATCACTGGTCCTCAGACCCTAAAATGACACAGGAGATGCTTTTCTGAAGAGAAGAGTGTGTGTGTGTGTGTGTGTGTGTGGGGGGGGGGGGGGGGTGGACCCTGAGGAGGAGAATAGAGATGTAGGTGGTGCATAATCCTTGAGGCTATAATGTTGTATACGTGTGGGAACTATGCTGGGCTACTAAGAGGACACAGGGGGTACTTTTTTGCAAAGAAGAGTGGAGAATGTAGACTCTGAGGAGGAGAACAGAGAGATAGGGGGTGCATAGTCCCTGAGGATGGAAAGCTGTATCAATGCAAGAACCCTCCAGTGCTACTAACAGGACAAAGGGGGTGCTTTTCTGCAAAGGAGATTGGAGGGTGGAGCGTGAGGACTCTGAGGTGGAGAACAGAGAGGTAGGTAGTGCATGAGACTTAAAGGGCAAAGGAGGTGTTTTTTTAAAGAGGAGAGTGGAGACCTGAGGGTGTGGACTCTGAGGAGGAGAGCAGAGAGGTAGGTAGCGCGTGAGCTCTGATGATGTAAAGCTGTATATGTGCTACTAAGAGGACACAGAAGGTGCTTTTTGGCAAAGGAGAATGGAAGTGAGGACCCTGAGGAGTAAAGCATCCTCCAGTACTACTAACCGGACAGAGGGTGTGCTCTTCTGCACAGGAGAGTGGAGTGTAAGAACCTTGAGGAGGAGAACAGAAGGGTAGGTGGTGCTTGAGCCCTCAGGGTGTAAAGCTGTATGACTGAGAGAACCTTCCAGTACAACTAACAAGACACTGTGGGTGCTTTTCTGCAAAGGAGAGTGGAGGGTGATGACTCTGAGAAGGAGAGCAGAGAGGTAGGTGGTGCATGAGGCCTGACGGTGTAAAGCTGTATGAGTGCGAAAACCCTTAAATACTACTAATGCCGCGTACGCACGATCGGACTATCTGGCGGACTGCAATTCAATCATGTGTGGGCTCCAGTGGACTTTGAAAGAAGACTTGACTCAAAATTTGCTCGTCTGTATGCTGGTCCACCGGACTTTCCAACGGACTTGCACACACGGACTAAAGTCCGTTTATTTTAAACATGACTTCAGGTACGACGGGACTAGAGAAGGAAGTCAATCTCGCTGCCTCCATCAGCGAGATTGACACCATGCGAGCCCTGTCGCCTGGTATGGGTTTTAAGGGTAACCCCTACGCCAAGAAACAGCGTGGGGTCTCCCCAAAGTCCATACCAGACCCTTATCCGCAGCCCGGCTGGTCAGGAAAGGGGGTGGGGAAGAGCGAGCGCCCCACCCCTCCTGAACTGTACCAGGCCTTATGCCCTCAACATGGGGGGTGGGTGCTTTGGGGAAGGGGGGCGCTCAGCGGCCCCCCACCCCAAAGCACCTTGTCCCCATGTTGATGAGGACAAGGGCCTCTTTCCGACAACCCTGGCCCTTGGTTGTTGGGTCTGCAGGCGGGAATAAGATCCCGGCCCCCCACCCTATGTGAATGAGTATGGGGTACAGCGTACCCCTACCCAGTCACCTGAGGAAAAAAATGTCAATAAAAAAACACACTACACAGGTTTTTAAAGTAGTTTATTAGGCAGCTCCAGGGGTCTTTTTCCGACTTTGGGGGTCTTCTTCCAACTTCTTCGTGCTTTCTGGTTCTTCTCGCCGGGCTCCTCCGATATCTTCTGCTCTTTTTCCACTCTTTTGCTAGCGGAGGAGCCCGGCTTTCTCCTTCATCGCCGCTGTCTTCTTCTTCCTTCTTTTGTTCTTCCGATGTTGACACAACGCTCTCTCCCATTGTAATGCAGTGGACACGGTACGCAGTGACTTATATAGGTATAAGGGGCGGAGTCACCGGGTGATTTCATTTGGTGACCCCGCCCCTTATGATGTCATAGTCCCCACATCCCCCGGGACTGTGACATCATAAGGGGCAGGGTCACCGTCTGAAATCACCCGGTAACCCCGCCCCTTATACTTATATAAGTCGCTGCATACCGTGTCCACGGCATTACAGCGGGAGAGAGCGTTGTGTCAACATCGGAAGAACAGAAGAAGGAAGAAGAAGATGACAGCGACGACGAAGGAGAAAGCCGAAGGGCGCCCCCCTTCCCCAAAGCACCCACCCCCCATGTTGAGGGCATGCTTCCTAGTACGGTTCAGGAGGGGGGGGTGCGCTCACTCGTCCCCACCCCCTTTCCTGACCGGCCAGGCTGCGTGCTTGGATAAGGGTCTGGTATGGACTTTGGGGAGACCCCCACGCTGTTTTTTCAGCGTAGGGGTTACCCTTAAAACCCATACCAGGTGATGGGGCTCGTAAGGTGTCAATCTCGCCGATAAAGGCGGCGAGATTGACTTCCTTCTCTAGTCCCGTCGTACCTGAAGTCACGTTCAAAATGAACGGACTTTAGTCCGTGTGTGGGCAAGTCCGTTCATTTGGAAAGTCCGGCGGATTGTCGGCCGGACCTAGTCCGCCGCAAAGTCCGTTTGTGTGTGGTCGTGTGTGTGCAAGTCCGCTCCGTTCGGAAAATTCCGGCATACCTCTGCTGAAAAATGCGGCGGATTGTCTGATCGTGTGTACGCAGCATAACAGTACACATGGGGTGCTTTTCTGCAAAGGAGTGTGAAGGGTAAGGACCCTGAGGAGGAGAACATACAGTAGGGGTAGGTGGTGCATGAGCTCTCAGGGTGTAAAACTGTATGAGTGCAAGAATAACTCACCTGTAGACTCTTGCATAGTGTGAATGAGAGTTAGAGCCTCGAACAGGATTTTATTTATCAAGATTTCCATACAAAATAACTGGTATAAAAATCCTGCATAGCTTGTAATCCAAAAAAAATATGTTTTGATTGGAGTTCTACTTTAGATAAATATCAAAAATAAGGATCATAGGAACATGTGGTAGGCCTGCGATTTTTTTTACAAGTTGAATTCACACTGAACAACTCGTACTTTTCCATTTGGTTATGTCGCCCCAGTCTTCTGTCTGGAGCTCAGCTGCTAAAGGATATTGCCTCGCTGTGCCGTACACACAATTATAGATTTCGGTGAGAAAGCGAGCTATTGAGTGTCATTCTATAGCACTTCCAGTGTGCTTGTTGAAGCTCTCCATCTGTTCCCGGATCTGATTGTAGTCAGCTAGATATCTTTCAAAGACGCTCCAGAGAATTTTCTCATCAGAGCTGAGGGTTGGGGGTTGGGGGGGGGCACTTATAAGTAATGTGATTCCACGCAGCTCAAGATTGCATTGAAATATTGCGATGCAGTTACATCTACACTATATTACCAAAAGTATTGGGGCACCTGCCTTTACACGCACATGAACTTTAATGGCACCCCAGTCTTAGTCCGTAGGGTTCAATATTGCGTTGGCCCACCCTTTGCAGCTATAACAGCTCCAACTCTTCTGGGAAGGCTGCCCATAAGGTTTAGGAGTGTGTCTATGGGAATGTTTGACCATTTTTCCAGAAGCCCATTTGTGAGGTCAGGCACTGATGTTGGACGAGAAGGCCTGGCTCACAGTCTCCACTCTAATTCATCTCAAAGGTGTTCTATTGGGTTGAGGTCAGGCCAGTCAAGTTCCTCCACCCCAAACTCGCTCACCCATGTCTTTATGGACCTTGCTTTGTTCACTGGTCCGCAGTCATGTTGGAACAGGAAGGGGCCATCCCTAAACTGTTCCCACAAAGTTGGGAGTATGAAATTGTCCAAAATGTCTTAGTATGCTGACACCTGAAGAGTTCCCTTCAATGGAACGAAGCCCAAACCCTGAAAAACAACACCAAATCATAACCCCCCTCCACCAAATGATTTGGACCAGTGCACAAAACAAGGTCCATAAAGACATGGATGAGCTATCCCTTGTAATAGAAATAAGGATGACAGGTCCTCTTTATGTGGAGATCTGGGATCAAAAAGACCCCAAATCTCCTTTTGCCTTTAAATGTAAAAAGATCAAAAACATTTTTGGTTTAAAAACAAAAATTGTTTACTTCCGCCCTACACCGGGCATGACGTCATGACGTCGCTCTGGTCCTCCAAGACCATAAAGGCAATAAGAGACGATCTACTCTCTAACTGCCTCTGCAACCAGCTGGGCCACACCGTCGGATCGTTTCTTGGGCACGCCGGTGGAAAGGGTAAGCCCGAGAGGAATCAGCAAGTGGTGGGGTGGAGGGTTGGGTAAATGTCCTCTCCTGCCACTTTAGAAAGCAATCCAGTGGCTAATGAGCCTCTCGGATCTCTTTCATGGGAAAAAAAAAACCACTTGCGAACCACAATATATATTTATGGTTGAAGCCCTCTGACCGATACGAGTATGGAGAACATTTAGACTTTAACATAAGACTTACAACATGAAATGGACCTGAAGAGTGCCCTGGACTGGTGGACAGTATACCAAAATAAGGGGGCATAAGGTTTAGAAATGAATGTTTGTGAAGAGAAATACATTTGATACATGCCCTGAAAAGGGCATGTGAGGGTGGGTATTGCGCACACAAAACCGACAAAGACCACAGGCGAACAGACTGGTTAAATACCCCCCCAGGCTCCTCCCATAAATTCAGGCCACCATACTGGCCTTCTTACATATATGTATTGCGGTCGTCAACTGGTTAATATGCCTAAGGCCTTATACAGGATGTTTCTTTCAAGGGATGCTGTGCTTTCTAATGAGAAAGCCCAGCACTACCTACAGGCAGGACCGTTTTTAAGGCAGGGCAAAAGGGGCATCTGCCCTGGGCCCTGTCATTGTTGTGGGGCCCAAAGCAGCTGCCTCATACTTGGCAACTATCCCAGTGTAATTTCTCTTGTTCCTTGAGGTTTTAGTCCAGTGCTGTGTCCTGATATTTCAGTGTGAAGTTCTGTTACTAATGCTGCCCAGCTCTGCCCTATTGTTGTGTACAGATGCAGACCTTTTGCTTATATGTAAATACCGACATTGACATGTAAATAGTGATGGCTTTCATATGTAAATAGAGGCAGTATTCATATGTATATCATGCCCCCCAGAGGTCATATCCACCATCACCTATACTGAATGCTGCCCACTGGGGAGATGAAGGGGCATGCTTGAAAGTCTGCACTGCCACTGAGCCAGAGAGTCCTAGGATCCCTAGGAGTTTAATGTCTGTTAATGGGCCCCCTTATCTCCCCTTTCCATGGTGTTCAGTAACCTATAGCAACCAATCAATGAGCAGTATTGATGTACAGCAATCTCTAGCAGCCAATCAACAAGCAGAAACTATGTGATGTAACCTCTAGCAACCAGTCAGTGAGTGGTAATGATACACTGTAACCTCTGGCAACCAAACGCAATAACTGTCTGATCTGATTCAGTAAACTGATTGTGAGTCTTGTTGCCTTTTATTACGTCTCAAAGCAGGTGGAGGGCGAAACTGCATGGAGGGGGGGGGGGGCAAATTTCTTTTGCCCAGGGTCCAATTAATATCAACAGCCCTGCCTACAGGCTTGATCATTTGAAAAGCAAGGGGGTAGAATCCCTTCTCTGAGGCATTCATTAGCCTGTGCAATCTATCTACTGCTATTTTGGTCTCTGGCTGAACTGTGAAGTCTTGTCAGTCTGCCAAAAAGCAGTGATTTTCGCTTGGTGAACGCCACCTCCTGGCTGCAAATGGTAAATATGAAATATTTTATATTTACCTGATTATTAGGAAATTGTATCAATGTAAAATGGTGTTTTAGTACTAAATAATTATAATAATAGGAATACTAATAACATTAATAATAAAAATAAATATATATATCCTCAACGGTACATGGCACCCGGTGAGTATGCATCTCCAGAGCATGGTCACATAACATGTGTTGTCATAGGACCAAGCCCAAGAATTGCACTGGGGTATATCACAGTGTTTTGTACCGTCCCTCAACAATTTCCCTGAAGCCCCCCCAGATCATGAGGCAGTACATCTCCACTTGGTACTATGCTTCTTTTTTTCTTCAGTAAATGTCTATTGAAATTTGAAGGCTAGTGCCATAACGTTATGACAGCAGAATAATAACCACACAATTAACATCAGTGCATGAATTTCAGCTGGAAAACATATTGCAATCAAATGTTCATGAAATAACGATACAAGTGGGGGCAGCCTAATACCGTTAATGGACTCTGATGAGATGGGTATGATCTCCGGCAACCTGTGCTAATTTGCACCTAATAATATGCCTGTTACATTGAGAGCCTAGATGTAACATTCTGTAAGCAGAGAGGTTAACTAATGCTAAAAGCCTAAAGTGTGCAAATAAGGAGGAAAAAGCAAAATGGAGGGGAAAGAAAGGAAATGGGGATGGAGAGGGGTCAGGCGTAATAAGGGGCATTCCCTTGATAGCAGAGATTTCACGCCATGGTATCTGAGGTGCGCGGTCACATTCTTGGTGAGATCTAATTAAAATTAGAGACAAGCTTTCACTCAGATCTTTTGAAATCTTCATACAGAACCTTTTTTTTTTTTTTTTTTTAAAGAAACTTTAAGTATGGTATTGATATGGCTGGAGGATTCCAAGCCCGTCGCATACCACCAAGGCTGGACTTACTTACTGAATGTGCCAGAGCTGTTCCACGAATAAAGATATGCATTTTCATACCTGGGAACTTTTGAAAATCAGATTTCCTGAGAATAGCAGCAGAGTAGGGGGTGGGGCTAATAGTGGTGCGCATAGGGCTCCACGCTGAATTCTGGGTGTGGCAAAATTGCACTAACAGTGTGAAGGGACTTAAAATGTGAGCCTACGTACAGGGTGTAAGAGTCAGCAGTATGTAATGTACATATTGCAGGGGTCTGGGGAGGTTATGTACATAGTGCAGGGGTCAGACATGCAATGTACTGAGTTGGGGGTCAGGTGTATGTTGTCTACATAGTAAAGTATAGGGCACCCCCTACAGTATAAAGGGAAACTTTGGGTGGTCACCATGGATGTGTTTGTGAATCTATAGAGCTGATGGACCAGTTGAGATCCCATCCTTCTATGGGCAAAGGGTGAGCCAAATCTGCTTCCTGAGTCTGTTAGGGTTCCAAAATCTCTTTACCTTTGTCTATTTTCACCATATATGCCCAAGTGTACCTAGAGCTGAATGACAACAGAATGGAAGCTATGCAATTTGTTAGAAATGTAAATTGGGATATAGTACATATAAGGAGAAACATGGATGTCCACCATGGCTGTGTTAGGGAACCTCTAGCTTATGGACACAGTATGGTGACCTCTGTGCCTTGGCATGAAGTCATGGGATAGATAGAAGACTTAGATGAAGTTGTTTAAAGCTTCAGTCCAATAGGATACAGAGTTTGACAGCACTTCCCTGGTCCGACACACCCCCTCTGGTCAGCCACACCCTTTATTGTCCAGAGAACTTGTGATGAGGGGTGTGGCCACTACTCATCTATGCAAGCACAAAGCACTGGAGTGGCAGTGGGAACTTTATTTTAAAGCATTTCTGTTTAAAAAAACTGCTAAAAAATTATTACATATGGCAGTACAAGACCCTGAAGCGAGAATGAGACTTCAAACAGGCTTTATATCTGGTCACAAGGAATTACTGTCTATACAACTTTAGATTATAGGCAAGCACTGTGGACTCCTTGACTATGGCCCTTCTAGAGCTGATGGGCCAATTGAGAGCCCATCCTTCTATGGGTAAAGAGTGAGGCAAATCTGCTTTCTGAGGCCGCGTACACACGGGCGGATTGTCTGCCCAACTAAGTTCGGCAGACAATCCGACAGACAGTCCGTTCAAAATTAGCATGAACGGACTTGACCACACACGATGAGCAGACAGTCCGCTGAAAGCGTGCGTGATGACGTGTACAGCACGTACAACGGGACTAGAAAAACGACGTCCTATACACTGCAATGCAACCTTTGGCCGTGTAAACCCTTTCTGAGCATACGCCATACTTAGTCCGTCCAACTTGCCTACACACGAGCGGACTGTCCGCTGAAACCAAGTTTGGACGGACAAAACCAAGTTTGAACGGACTGTCTTACGGAAATTCCGTAAGACTTTGTTCGTCAGACTGTCCGCTGAAAAAGTCCGCTGAAGCCCACACACGAGCGGATTGTCCGCTGAAACACTGTTCAGCGGACTAAGTTGGGCAGACAGTCCGCCCGTGTGTACGCGGCCTTAGTCTATTGGGGTTCTGAAATCTCTTTACCTTTGCCCATTCCCACCATATATGCCTAAATGTACCTAGAGCTGAACAACAACAGAATGGTAGCTATGCAATTTGTCAGAAATGTAAACTGGGATATAGTACATATTGAGAAGAATTTTGGATGGCCACCATAGAATCTCTAGAGCTAATGAACCAGTTGAGATCCCATCCTTCTATGGGCAAAGTGTATGCCAAATGTATTTCCTGCGCATTCTTTACTTACAGTATATAATGCAAAGATTGTAAGTTCAGGTGTGGTACCAGTAAGGTCAGCATGGCAATACCTGTGCCTTGGCATTCAGTCATATGATGGACAGAAGTCCCACAAGAAGCTTGTTATACCCTGTTTCCCCTAAAATAAGACCTAGCGTGATTGTCGGTGATGACTGCAATATAAGCCCTGCCCCCCAAATAAGCCCTAGTTAAAGTCCGTGTAGGTCTTATTTTCAGGGGGTAGGGCTTATATTGCAGCCAACACCAACAATCACGCTAGGTCTTATTTTAGGGGAAACAGGGTAGCTTAAGTAGGCCACAGAGTTTGACAATACTGCCCAGTGCACCCTGTAATCCAAGAGATCTGGTCGAACACATTCCCTCTGATCAGCCATACCCCATCATCCTCAGCACTACAAGTTTATGTGAGGACACCTGTAATGATGGATGTGGCCATTACTCACCTTTGCCAATAAAAAAGCACTGGAGTGGGAGTAAGGAAACACATTTATACTATGAGAACATAAAAAAAAAAAAAATCCTTGCAAACTTTGGAACTTTGCATGGCCACCATAGCTGTGTTAGTTGAGTCTCTAGGGCTAATGGACCAGTTGAGATCCCATCCTCCTTTGGGCAAAGTGTGTGCTGAATATGCTTCCTGTGCATTCTTTACTCACAGTATTTAACGCAAGGGTTGTAAGTTGTTGTTGTGGTAACAGTAAGGTCAGAATAACAATACCTGTGCCTTGGAATTCAGTCATATGATGGGTAGAAGTCCCACAAGAAGCTTGTTATAGCTTGAGCCCAGTAGGCCACAGAGTTTGACAATACTGCCTGATGCACTCTGTAATCTCATACACATTCCCTCTGATCAACCACACCCCATCATCCTCAGCACTACAAGCCTATGTGAAGACATTGTTCCCCTATTCCAGAACAAAGCACTGTAGTGGGAGAACAGGAAACGCATTTCTGCTGTGAGAAAATGTTTTTTTTTTAAAAAGCATTTCTGTTCACAAACCATTACAAAAAATCATTGCATATGGCAGTAAAGGACCTGAATAAAGTGTGAAATTTCCAATGGACTTAAAATCTAGTCACAAAGCATTGCTGTGTACAAAACTTTAGATTATAGGTAAGCACAGTAGACTTTCTATTTTGGGCCTTCTAGAGTTGATGGGCCAGTTGAGATACCGTAATTTCCTTCTGTGGTGCATATCTGCTTCATATGCATTCTTTTCCTATAATGCCCCGTACACACGGTTGGATTTTCAGACATAAAATGTTCGATAGGAGCTATTTGTCGGAAATTCCGACCGTGTGTAGGCTCCATCAGACATTTTCCATCGGAATTTCCGTCACACAAAATTTGAGATCTGGATCTCAAATTTTACGACAACAAAATTCGTTGTCGGAAATTCCGACCGTGAGTACACAAAGTTCCACACATGCTCGGAATCAAGCAGAAGAGCCGCACTGGCTATTGAACTTCATTTTTCTTGGCTCGTTGTACGTGTTGTATGTCGCCGCGTTCTTGGCGATCACAATTTCCGACCAACTTTGTGCGACCGTGTGTATGCAAGACGAGTTTGAGCCAACATCCGTCTGAAAAAATCCATGAATTTTGTTGTCAGAATGTCCGATCGTGTGTACGCGGCATTAATGCAAGTGTTATAAGTTCTGTTTTACCAGTTAGGCCAGTATGGCAATCCCTGTGCCTTGGCATGGAGTCATGTGATACTGTAGGTAGCTCTACAAGAAGTTATGTAAAGCTTCAGTCCAATAGGATACAGAGTTTGAAAGCACTTCCCTAGTCACAGACATCCCCTCTGATCAGCCATGCCCCCTATTGTCCTTAGCACTAGTCTAGGTGAGAGCACTTGTGATGAGGGGTGTGGCCATTACTCATCTATGCAAGCAAAAAGCACTGGAGTGGGAGGGCAGGAAACACGTTTACATTATAAGAACATTTTTTAAAGCATTTCTGTTAAAAAAAAACCTGCTAAAAATCATTACATATGGCAGTACTAGACCCCGAAGAGAGAATGAGACTTCAAATAGGCTTTATATCTGCTGACAAGGAATTACTGTATATACATCTTTAGATTATATGCAAGCACTATAGACTCTTTGACCATGACCTCTCTAGAGCTGATGGGCCAGTTGACAGCCTATCCTTCTATAGGCAATGGATGGCCCAAATCTGCTTCCTGTGCACTCTGTTCCTACTTAATGCAAGTGCTATAAGTTCTGTTTTGCCAGTAAGGTCAATATGGCAAACCCAGTGCCTTGGCATAAATTCACGTGACAGGCAGAAGTCCCACAGGAAGTTATTAAAGCTTCAGTCCTGCAACCTAACAGAGCTGGCCAGACACTTCCAGTCTGGTGAGCCTCAACCCCTTTTGTCCTCAGATCTACAAGTCTGGGTAAGGGCACTTGTGATGAGAGGTGTGGCCATTACTCAACTATGCCAACACAAAGCACTGGGGAGGGAGGAGAGGAAGAAAATATTTTTATTTTTATTTATTTTTTAGCTTTTTGATGTAAATATTGTCTTAAAATTACTACATATGACAATGAAGGGCCATAAAGAAGAAAAAAGAATGTGTGTGAAACTACAATTGGGCTTTGACTCTGGTCACAAGGGATGACTGTATATAAAACTTTAGATTGTAAAGCATAGCGGCTCTGACTTTGGCCATTCTGCGGTATTAGCTCCCAGCTCACAATAGCTGTACTCTCTAGGCTTGTCTAGAGGTGGAAGAGGTCAGTCGCTTGGATGAGATAGAATTTGAACAACAGATGTCTGAATATCTGTACAGATAATCTTCTTATATCTGACATTTTGCTGTCAGGGAAAGCCCCCATTGGTGTGTAATTATGGAAATGTTGCCACACATCAAGCGTTAATACCCAAATCCCATGCAACACCTTCAATCGGTATGGTACACACCATGAATACACTGCAATACAGTAGACATAGATGAAAAATATGTACTCGTTCATATAGTGCTGACACTTTTTCTGCAACATTATGGAGGACTTGGCATGGGAGAATTCAATCCCAACCCTTATAAGATGTTCCTATCTAATACTACTACCACAGTCATAAGTACAGACACTGGGGATGATATGAATGGAAGTATAAAGGAAGGCAAGGAAGGAAATTCATCACACAACATCAATTAATAATGTTACATACTATTTGGTAGTCAAAATAGAGTAGAAGGGAACCTTTCAGCAACTTTACAACTCTGTATGAATAAACTCCTGACATGTCACAATATACACCAATATATATACTGTATGTGTATATATATATATATATATATATATATATATATATATATATATATATATATATATATATATATTGTCTGATAATTAAAATATATGTTGTTATTATTTTTTTATTATTATGAGCGTTGGTATTATTATTATTTTTATTATTATTATTGTATTAACCTTTCAGCATTTTTATAATATAATATATAATAATAATAATAATATAATTATTTTATAAGTAAACTCCTGTTACAGTATTTCACAATATACAGTAATAATATATATATATATATATATATATATATATATATATATATATATATATATATATCTCTAGGATATTAAATATATTATTATTATTGTTATCATTATGAATATTAGTTTCAATATTATTATTTTATTGTTATTATTTTTAAGATATTTTTAAATATATATACAGTATGTATGTATATATGTGTATGTATATATGTGTGTGTGCATATCTATATATAGATAAATATATATATAAATGTGTGTGTGTGTGTATATATATATTGTAAGGGATCTTCCCGGGGTAGGGTGTGTTTGGACACAGTTCACAGCAGACTTGGAATTTGATAAAGCAGATCTTGGCGTTTATTCGTGGTACAAACAGTCCAGCAAACAAAATATACAGCAACACCGTGCTTTCTAAGTACAACAAAAATAAAAGTCCTAGCCCGGCTGGGCACTTACTAACAGGTTCTGCTCACCTATCTGACACTTACAAACACAGCGTCTTTCGCCTGGATATCGCAGGGTGGGTTTTAGCTCCAGCAGTGGCTGTGCTTGCAGCTTCCTTCAACACACAGATTGTTCATTCCCTGGCTGAGAAGCAATCACCTGCAGACCCTACAGAGCCTTTAGCTTCCCAGGCTAATTTGGATCCAAGCTCACCTGATCCCAAACCCAGAACTGGATCGGGGGATGTGGAATGACAGGTCCCTCTACCAAACCTACCTGCCATTCCATATAAACCCAGGCCCGGCAAAATTAAATAACAACTCAGCAGCATATCGCTGCTGAGAAACTGATCCATCCTGGATTTACCATCTCACACTGTGTAGCAACCTAGGTGAGATGTACACCCCCTTGATCACTTCTCCAGTGACATGTCTACATATCCCCCCCCTCTTTTTCAGACCGGAGGGCTGAGCCTTTTGTCCCCACAGACAAGTTACCCTTGACAATGCGTCAGCATTTGCCTGTAATTTCCCTGGCCTGTGTTCCACAGTGAAATTAAAGTTTTGTAGGGAGAGAAACCATCTAGTCACTCTTGCATTTCTCTCCTTGTTTAACTTCATCCATGTTAGGGGGGCATGGTCTGTCACCAACTTGAATTTCCTGCCTAGCAAGTAATACTTTAAAGATTCTAGGGCCCACTTCACTGCCAAACATTCTCGCTCCACAATGGCATAATTTTTCTCGGCCGGGGTTAGTTTTCTACTCAAGTACGTCACTGGATGCTCCTCACCATTCACTACTTGTGAGAGTACTGCACCTAAGCCTGTGCTAGAGGCATCTGTCTGGACCAGAAATTCTCGCCTGAAATCGGGGGTGACTAACACAGGTGGTTGGCACAAGGCAGACTTAAGGCTTTGGAAAGCCTCCTCGGCCTCTGGGGTCCACGTGACCATTGCTGTCTTTCCGCCCTTTGTCAAGTCAGTTAGCGGAGCAGCAACTGAGGCAAAGTTCGGCACAAATCTACGGTAATAACCCGTAATACCCAGGAAAGCTCTAACCTGTTTCCTTGTCAGGGGTCTAGGCCAATTCTGTATTGCCTCAATTTTATTTAGCTGTGGCTTAATCAACCCTCTCCCAATAATGTAGCCTAGATATTTGGCCTCTTCTAGGGCTAGAGCACACTTCTCGTCATTTATGGTCAACCCTGCATCACTTATGGCATCCAACACGGCCTGTACCTTACAGAGGTGACTTTCCCAATCAGGGCTAAAAATGACCACATCATCGAGGTAGGCGGCTGAGTAATCACGATGTGGTCGCAGAATCAAGTCCATCAACCTCTGGAAAGTTGCAGGCGCTCCATGTAACCCGAACGGCATCACTACATACTGGAATAGCCCATCAGGGGTGGAGAAAGCAGTTTTCTCTTTAGCCTCGTCAGAAAGTGGAATCTGCCAATAGCCCTTTGTGAGATCGAGGGTGGTTATGTACCTGGCGTTACCCAACTTCTCAATCAACTCATCTACCCTGGGCATAGGATACGCATCGAACTTGGAGATCTCATTCAACTTTCTGAAATCGTTACAGAACCTCCAAGTTCCATTGGGCTTTGGGATTAGCACAATTGGGCTGGACCATTCACTCTGTGACACCTCAATTACCCCCAGAGCAAGCATACGTTTTACCTCGGCAGATACGGCTTCCCTACGTGCCTCGGGTATCCTATAGGGCTTAAGGTTTACTCTGCTTCTAGGCTCAGTTTCAATGTGATGATGGATGAGGTGTGTACGCCCTGGGAGGTCAGAGAACTTGTTTTTGTTTTTCTGTAAAAATTCCTGAGCCTCCTGTTTCTGTGACACTGATAGAGTATCACCTACCTTGACTGGAGGGATTGGTTGTGACAAATTATTAACAGTATTTGTCGCCCCCAAGGATTCCCTGTCTTTCCAGGGCTTGATCAAGTTTATGTGATAAACTTGGAAAGGCTTCCTTCTACCTGGTTGGTGCACCTTGTAGTTCACCTCACTGATCTTTTCAACAATTTCATAAGGACCTTGCCACTTCGCCAAGAATTTACTCTCAACAGTGGGGACTAGTATAAGGACCCTATCGCCTGGGTTGAATGTCCTGATTCTTGCGGACCGGTTGTAAATTCTACTTTGGGCCTCTTGAGCTCTCTGGAGGTGTTCCCTTACCAGGGGCATTACAGTGGCTATACGGTCCTGCATTTGTGCTACATGCTCAATAACACTCTTGTATGGGGTGGACTCATTCTCCCATGTCTCTTTTGCAATGTCTAGTAGACCCCTAGGGTGATGACCATAGACCAACTCGAATGGTGAGAACCCTGTGGACGCTTGGGGCACCTCCCTAATAGCAAACATGAGGTAGGGTAATAAATGATCCCAGTCACGACCATCTTTTGCCACCACTTTCTTCAACATATGTTTCAAAGTTTTATTAAATCTCTCCACCAATCCGTCCGTCTGGGGGTGGTACACAGAGGTACGGATGTGTGAGATTTTAAATAGTCTGCATAATTCCTTCATTACTTTCGACATAAATGGCGTACCTTGGTCAGTTAGGATTTCTTTGGGGATCCCAGTCCTAGAGAACATATAAAACAACTCACGTGCAATTGTTTTAGATGCAGTGTTTCTTAAGGGTACAGCCTCAGGATAGCGGGTCGCATAATCCAGGACTACCAAAATATACTGGTGTCCTCTAGCTGACTTTACAATGGGACCCACTAAATCCATGGCAATACGCTCAAAAGACACCTCTATAATAGGGAGCGAAACCAAAGGACTGCGAAAATGTGACACTGGGGCACTAACCTGACATGTGGGGCACGACTCACAGTATTTTTTAATGTCATCATATATGGCCGGCCAAAAAAACCTCTGGAGAACCCTCTCTCGCGTTTTGTCAGTCCCCAAGTGTCCCCCAAGAACATGGTTATGTGCCATGTCAAGCACCTGACGCCGGTACGGCTTAGGTACCAGAAGCTGTTCCACAATCTCATCTTTAACCTTATTGACTCTATAGAAAAGATCATTAGTCACCGAAAAATGTGGAAATCTTTTTTCAGCATCTGGTTCCTGAGGTACCCCATTCATTACAGCAACCTGCTCTCTCGCATTTTTGAGAGTGGGGTCCTGTAATTGTGCAGCCCCAAAATTATCTCTAGACACCTCTAAGTCTAGTATATTTTGCTCAGTGGGAGGAGCCTCCTCCTCCCCAGCCAGGACCTGTAAAGGAAAACAATCATTTTCATCCTGCATACTTTTATCATTCACAGTGGACAAGGCAACCCCCTTAGAGGTATCCTCACTCCTTTTGGGGATTTTTCTTTTTTCCCAGAGAGCCCAGAATAATGGAAAATCGCGCCCCAATATTACATTATGCATGAGGTTTTTAACCACACCCACTTCATATTGTACGGTGCCTTGTTCAGTCCCGACTTTAGCCAGCACTATAGGGTACATTTTTGTATCACCATGTATGCACACAACACTCATATGCTTTTTAGACTCTAAGTCCCCAGTCACCAGGCTAGCATGCACCAAGGTTACAAGGCTTCCTGAGTCCATTAACGCTTTAACAGGAAAGTCATTGATTGTAATATCGCAGATTTGCGGTTCAGTCTCTAGTCCAGGAACTGCAGCACAAGATGGTTCCGCAAATAGCGACTGACGCCGGCTAGCGTCACATTCCATGGGTTCAGAGGTAAGAGGGCAATGGGCCGACACGTGTCCCACCTCATGGCATCTCCAACACTGGATAGGGCCTGGTCTCTTTGGCAAGGAGTCCTTTTCAGAGCCCCTTAGCCACCCGGGACCATCACCAGTCTTTTGTCCCTGAGACACCACTTGAGCCCTTTTCCCCCCATCAGCACCCCTCCACACTCCCCCAATAGATGGAAGTCTCTTACCAGCTGACGGCACAGATCTGGCGCTCCGGGGAGGTGAAGATGCTGCAGGAACATCACGGAGGTAGTCCTCAGTCGCCTGGAACCTCTCCACAAGGTTGACAAGTTCGTTTGCATTCTTAGGATCACCTTGTCCCACCCAGCGTTGCAAGTCAGTAGGAAGGGCTCGGAGGTAGCGATCCATCACGACCTTCTCTAGGATTTGTGCAGGAGTAGAAGTGTCTGGCTCCAACCACTTTCTTGCCAAATGGATTAGGTCATACATCTGGGACCTCGCTGATTTGTCCAGACTGTAGCTCCAGTTGCGTACCCTCCGGGCACGGACTGCAGTAGTAACTCCTAGTCGGGCAAGCATCTCCTCTTTTAGCCGAGTATAGTCCTTAACCTCTTGCTCACTGAGGTCATAGTAGGCCTTTTGAGGTTCACCTGTTAAATAGGGCGCAATTACCTCTGCCCACTCAGCGGCTGGTAACTTCTCTCGCTCAGCCACGCGCTCAAATACTGTTAGATAGGCCTCAACATCGTCCTCAGCAGTCATCTTTTGCAGCGCTTTCTGCACAGTCCTTCTCCCAGAAAAAATCTCTGGAGCGGCTCCCATCACCACAGGCGCCTCTCGATTTGCTATCAGGTGCTCAATAAGTTGTTGTTGTGCAGCCATGGACTGTTCATGTCGTCTATTGGCCTCTATCTGAGCCTGCTGTTGTGCAGCCATGGACTGTTCATGTCGTTGCTGTTGTTGCAAACTCACTTGCATAAACTGCTTCAGCATCTCCTCCATGTTGCTGGACTGTTCCTGGAGTGTCATTGCAGCTTTCACCCAAGACATAAGCAGCTGTAGCCAAGTCTGTCCACACCGTTGCCCCTAGCAACCGACTTTGCCCGCATTCGAACACCAATTGTAAGGGATCTTCCCGGGGTAGGGTGTGTTTGGACACAGTTCACAGCAGACTTGGAATTTGATAAAGCAGATCTTGGCGTTTATTCGTGGTACAAACAGTCCAGCAAACAAAATATACAGCAACACCGTGCTTTCTAAGTACAACAAAAATAAAAGTCCTAGCCCGGCTGGGCGCTTACTAACAGGTTCTGCTCACCTATCTGACACTTACAAACACAGCGTCTTTCGCCTGGATATCGCAGGGTGGGTTTTAGCTCCAGCAGTGGCTGTGCTTGCAGCTTCCTTCAACACACAGATTGTTCATTCCCTGGCTGAGAAGCAATCACCTGCAGACCCTACAGAGCCTTTAGCTTCCCAGGCTAATTAGGATCCAAGCTCACCTGATCCCAAACCCAGAACTGGATCGGGGGATGTGGAATGACAGGTCCCTCTACCAAACCTACCTGCCATTCCATATAAACCCAGGCCCGGCAAAATTAAATAACAACTCAGCAGCATATCGCTGCTGAGAAACTGATCCATCCTGGATTTACCATCTCACACTGTGTAGCAACCTAGGTGAGATGTACACCCCCTCGATCACTTCTCCAGTGACATGTCTACAATATATATATATATATATATATATATATGGGACAAAAAACAGGACAGTTGCTTCAATGCTGAAATCCATTTGCTGAAAATTATTCAGAAAATACAGACTTGTAGTAATGCCAATATACTGCATTGATGTTGCTGTAACCACTAAGAATCCTGAAGTTGAAAGTAACCCACCTGTTTTTTCTGATATTATATATATATATATATATATATATATATATATATATATATATATATATATATATATATATACTGTGATCTCTGTCAGAGGTAATGAGTTAAGTCCACTCTAAATCATTCAGTCATTCAGCAATTGCCCACGATCTATTGAGTAGGGTTTATTAAGGGCACTTCACCCTCCGATAGACATTGAACGTTTTCCTGTAGATTATTTTATTGGAAATCTTCCAACATAGATTGGCATTTAGAGACATGCGCACCATGTGAATGATGAGCGTCTTTCACCAAAAGATTAGGATTACAAGATATGACCAGTCTAGGTACAGAGGTTGTGTTTAGTAAACTGTTCCTTTGTGATAAAAAAAAAAACTGTTATGTAACTGTTGATACCCGACTGTGCAATACCATCAGCCCTACTCATCCCTCTGCTGCACTTCTGTCTTCTGGACAGATGGAAATGCTGAAGATTGGCTCCCTGCCCACCGATCCTTGTCCAGGCCCAGGAGCCATGCCAATCTAAAGGAGTGTGGGGAATGCCTAATTTGATGTAATTCCTACAAAAGATTTTATCAGGAAATATTTGAACTGATGATACTCCTGATTATTCCAGATTCAAGTACCAAGGAATGCAAAAGAAAGTAAAAAAAAAATAAAAAGTGAGAAAAAAGAAATTTGTGTGCTAGATTTTTTAAGCTAAAGTATTTTAATTTCGTAATATATCTCTATACCCTGTTTCCCTGAAAATAAGACCTAACATGATTGTCGGTGATGGCTGCAATATAAGCCCTACCCCTCAAATAACCCCTATCCTGTTTCTCTGAAAATAAGACCTACAAGGCTTATTTGGGGGGTAGGGCTTATATTGCAGCCATCACCGACAAGCACGCTAGGTCTTATTTTTGGGAGAAACAGGGTATTATCTCAATGTCTCTAATGACACCTCCGTTATTTCCCATCAGATGGAGCGTTTGATCGTGGCCATGCAGGACCCAGATGTCGGCATCAAAATGAGAAACCAGCGCTTGCTCATCACGGTGATTCCTCACGCCATGACCGGTGAGTCCAGTCTTATCAGTAGAAGCAGTTTGTGATCAGTACTGTCAGAATTGTTTTGTGTAAAGACAAAACTTTTTTCTTTCCTGTCCATTGAGGGGCACAGGAATTCGGATCCTAGCTGCCATAACCCCGGTATCCTCTTCTTCAGCGAGTGGTCAGGTTTCACATAAAAGTGGTCTCTGTGGCAGATTCGCTGCAAGATCACTTTTATCGGGGGCAGGAGAGGCGCCCACACCTCCCGCCGCGCTCTGGAGCCATCGGCAGCGGCGGAGGCGATCGGATCTTCACCCTCGCTGGGCATGGAGACGAGTGAGGGGAACATGGCTGCCACCCGTCTCCATAACAATGCAGGGCGGAAGCGACGTCAAAACATCACACAGCTCTTAAAGGGCCATTCTTTTTTAATAATTTTTTTTAAATGACAATTTTTTATTATTTTTTTTATTGCATTTTAGTGTAAATATGAGATGTGAGGTCTTTTTGACCCCAGATCTCATATTTAAGAGGTCCTGCCATGCTTTTTTTTCTACTACAAGGGATGTTTACACTCCTTGTAATAGGAATAAAAGTGACACAATTTTTTTATTTATTTTTTTAAAACGGTGTAAAAATAAAAATTATAACGTAAAATAAAGAAGACATTTTTTTTTTTTTTTTAACGTGCCCCGTCCCGATGAGCTGGCGTGCAGAAGTGAATGCACATGTGAGTAGCGCCCGCATTTGAAAACAGTGGTCAAACCGCACATGTGAGGTATCGCCGCGATCGGTAGAGTGAGAGAAATAATTCTAGCCTCCTCTGTAACTCAAAACATGCAATCTGTAGAATTTTTTAAACATCGCCTATGGAGATTTTTAAGGGTAAAAATGTGTCGCCATTCCACGAGCGGGCGCAATTTTGACACATGACATGTTGGGTATCAATTTAGTCGGCGTAACATTATGTTTTAAAAAAAAAAAAAATTGGGCTAACTTTACTTGTTTCTGTTTGTGCACTGATTGTCCTTTTTACCTTTTATAACTTTACTGATGTCTTATTTTTTAATTAAAAAAAAGTGTATTTTTTCGAAATAAAGTGCGCTTGTAAGACCGCTGAACAAATATGGTGTGACAAAAAGTATTGCAACGACCGTCATTTTATTCTCTAGGGTGTTAGAAAAAAAAATTATACTGCTTGGGGGTTCTAAGTAATTTTCTAGCAAAAAAAAAATGTTTTTAACTTGTAAACAACAAATCTCAGAAATAGGCTCGGTCCTTTAGTGGTAATACACCTGTGATAAAAATCTTAGACTCTCATTTCTTTGTAAGTGGGCAAATGTACAAAATCTGCAGGGGATCAAATAATTATTTTCCCCACTGTATACTAACATAGAGGGGATTTTAGAGACAGAGAGAGAAAAAAAAAAGCATAAATGCGTTAGAAGCAGCTCTCTTATGCTGCAGTGTGCCTGAGCCCTAACACTTTCCTCTCCAGAGAATTGAAACTTTTTTGTTTTTTTTTAATGTATTTTTAATGTATTTTATGTTTGTTTTTTAGGTAGATTGGTGGGAGCTTGAATTCCCATCCGTGATATCCTCCCACCCCCCCCCCCCCCTTATTTTTCTCATAGCGGGATATTGCAGGAAATCTCCCCAAAGGGACACCAGGGGGGCTCTCACACCTAGTGCATCAAGCTGCGTTAATCCGTATCGATCGATGCAGGCTCAGTGCAAGGACACAGCAAATGCTACTGCTATCTATGTTCCACGTTCACGCCGAATCATTGCCTCGGCATACGCATTTTTTGGCAGCACACAAAAAACACAATTACAATGCTAGTCAAAGAGTTCTAATGCACCATTCTGCATAAAATGTAACATTTTTAATTTAAGTTAAATTAAAATACATTTTTAAATTAAGGAAAAGGGGGAAAAAAATTAAATTAAAGCTATATTTTTTTTTCTCTTGGTTGAACTAGATGTGTCTTTTTTTCAACCTGGCTAACTATGTAAATTAAATTAAATTAAAGCGGAGTTCTGGGCAAAAATGTAACTCTGAATCAAAAGCACAGCCCCCCCCCCCCCCCTCATTTTTGTATTTCTATTTCCTTTCTTCGGGAGTTCGGTCTCATGGCACCGCGGCAAGGTACTTCTGCAGTTTTTTTTTTTGTGCCCCCCCCTCCTTCACCTGTTGCCTTCTAGGACCTGTGTGGATGAAGGGACCATTCACAAAGTGCCACGCTACTCACGCATGCACAGTAGGAAACAAGGCTTCACTTCCCGTTTTCCCTTAGTAAGGATGCCGGCGCCTGCACCCGGAGCTGATGGATGGGTTGGCTTCGGGTGCCAACATCGCGGGGCTCCCTGTACAGGTAAGTGTCCTTAGATTAAAAGTCAGCAGGTACAGTGTTTGTAGCTGCTGAATTTTAATTTGTTTTTCACCCAGGCTGGAGCTCCGCTTTAAGTTAAATTAAAATAAATTTTTAAATTTAAGAAAAAAGGAAAAAAAAATTGAATTCAATTAAAATGAAACATATTAAAAACATTAAAACTTTTAATTTAATTATAATTAAATATATAAAAAAATTTTTAAAATTGAATTCAATTAAAATGAAAAAAGGGAGTTTGAAAAAAAATGTATTAAAAGCCAGCAGCTATAAATACTGCAGCTGCTGACTTTTAATAAATGGACACTCACCTGTCCCAGGGTCCAGCTATGTCAGCAGCCGAGGCCGATCGATCGCTCGCTCGGCTCTTGGCTGCTACCGTCGTCATTCTAGGTGAGGGAATCAGGAAGTGAAGCGTTGCGGCTTCACTTCCCGGTTCCCTACTGCGCATGCGCGAGTCACGCAGTGAAATGAGAATGGTCAGCGCTGTCTCTGGGACCCGTGTGTGTCCCAGCAGACAGCGCGGCGGGGCAGGAAGAAGCATAGACTCCTGTGGGAGTCTATGCCCGGAAGTGGGTGCAAATACCTGTCTTAGACAGGCATCTTCACCCTCCTCCCCCCTGAAAGGTGCCAACTGTGACACCAGAGGGGGGGGAGGGTTCCGATGAGCGGAAGTTCCACTTTAGGGTGGAACTTCGCTTTAAGGAAAATAATTTTTTTTTTTTAATTCAACTAACATATTAAAAACATTAAAACTTTTAATTAAAATATAATTAAATATATTAAAAACATTTAAAAATGTAATTAAAATGAAAAAATATTAAAAACATTAAAAAAGGAAAAAAAAACATTCAATTAACATATTAAAAACATTAACATTTGTAATCAAATTATAATTAAATACATTAAAAAATGTTTACAATTTAATTAAATTAAAATGAAAAAATATTAAAAACATTAAGAAATGTAATTACATTTTTAAATTAAGGAAAAGGATTTTTTTTAAATTCAATTAACATATTAAAAACATTAAAACTTCTTATTAAATTCTAATTAAATATATTAAAAACATTTAAAAATTGAATTATATTAAAATGAAAAAATATTAAAAACATTAAGAAATGTAATTAAATTTTTAAATTAAGGAAAAGAAAAAAAAATGTATTCAATTAACATATTAAAAACGTTAACATTTTTAATCAAATTAGAATTAAATACTTTAAAAACATGTTTAAAATGTAATTAAATTAAAATGAAAAAATATTAAAAACATTAAGAAATGTAATTACATTTTTAAATTAAGGAAAAGGAAAAAAAATAAATTAAATTAACATATTAAAAACATTAACATTTTTTATCAAATTATAATTAAATACATTAAAAAAATGTTTAAATTTAATTTAATTTAAATGAAAAAATATTAAAAACATTAAGAAATGTAATTACATTTTTAGATTAAGGAAAATGATTTTTTTAAATTCTATTAACATATTAAAAACATTAAAACTTCTAATTAAATTCTAATTAAATATATGAAAAACATTTAAAAATTGAATTATATTAAAATGAAAAAATATTAAAAACATTAAGAAATGTAATTACATTTTTAAATTAAGGAAAAGGAAAAAAAAATATTCAATTAACATATTAAAAACATTAACATTTTTAATCAAATTAGAATTAAATACTTTAAAAACATGTTTAAAATGTAATTAAATTAAAATGAAAAAATATTAAAAACATTAAGAAATGTAATTACATTTTTAAATTAAGGAATTTTTTTTAATTCAATTAACATATTAAAAACATTAAAACTCCTAATTAAATTCTAATTAAATATATTAAAAACATTTAAAAATGTAATTATATTAAAATGAAAAAATATTAAAAACATTAAGAAATGTAATTACATTTTTAAATTAAGGAAAAGGAAAAAAAATGTATTCAATTAACATATTAAAAACATTAACATTTTTAACCAAATTAGAATTAAATACTTTAAAAAAATGTTTAAAATTTAATTAAATTAATAGAAAAAAATATTAAAAACATTAAGAAATGTAATTACATTTTTAAATGAAACAGCACAGGTTCACGCTGTACTCTGTCAGTGATCCCAAACTCTTCCCCACTTTATTTAATTTCCAACATTTAATAAACTCCTCTAAGGTGTATAATTCATTGGCTCCCCCGGGGAGGATTGAAGATCTGATGTCTTGCATTGGTTTTGATGCGTCCAGGTTCTGCCTTGTTACTGAACAGACCCGGACCCGGTGCGAGGCACAGAGACATTGATGTGACACACAGAATAGGATATGAAAGGGAAGGCTCCTTCTTCCTATATACCATCCTATATACCATGTGTTTGTATCTCATGCTGCTTCTGGAAGATGAATAGTTCACACTAAAGGTTTTGCAGGACTCGGGAACATGAAAAAAATAACGATTGATCTTGTAAGAATGCGCTGTGCTGAGCTCATGGAATAAAATGTCCAAACATAGAATGTTCTGCTTATTGAAGTCCAAGTCCAGAAGTACGGAGGGACACGGCACCTCCTCCATTCACACCAAAACCCTTTATTTTGTCTGCATAACTCTGCAAAAATAAAAATAAAAAAAAATAGCACAGAGCAGGTAAGTATAACATGTTTATTATAAAAAATAAAAAAAATAATTACCTCTACAATCTCTTTTTAAAGTGGAGGTCCAGCCTGGGGGAAAGAATAAAATAAAAGTCAGCAGCTACAAATACTGCAGCTGCTGACTTTTACTATATGGACACTTACCTGTCCAGAGGACCCACGATGTCGGTACGCCAGCGATCTTCGGATTGACTGTCTGTCAGGGTAAGGGAATCCAGCATTGAAGCCTTTCGGCTTCACGGCCAGTTCCCTACTGCACAAGCCCGAAGCACACTGCGCGTTCTGATTGGCCGAACCTCCAAGGGACAGTGCCGTGGCCCCTTCTCCCGAGAGAGAGGAAGGGGACCAGTCAAAAAACAGGTCCCTGTTCCTCCCTCCCCCCCCCCCAGGAAATGGGGGTAAATGTGACACCGGAGGGGGGAGGAAGCAATTAAGTAGAAGTTCTACTTTTGGGTGGAATTCTGCTTTAACCACTTGCCGCCCGCGCTATAGCCGAAAAATACATGGGAGTCCTCCCGTTCTCGTGCTTCTGTGATCGCTGAGTCCGTGAGACTCAGCAAATCATAGATGGGGTAAAGGGCCAATCACAGCAGGCCCTTTACCACGTGATCAGCTGTCAGCCAATGACAGCTGATCACAGAAATAAACAGATGTCCATTATCGGTTGTTTTTTTTTCCCTTCACATTGTCAGCATGAAGGAGAAAAAAGCAGAGGCTTCTGTTGGGATTAGAGGGACATCTGTCCCCTTAGTGCCCGCATGCGCTACTAATCAGTGCCCACCAGTGCCATCTATTAGTGTCACATACCAGTGCCCATCAGTGCCACCTATCAGTGTCCATCATTGCTCATTAATGCTGCCAATCAGTGTCTCATCATGAGTGCTGCCTATCAGTGCCGCCTACCGGTGCCTCTCAGTGCTACCTATCGGGGCCCATCAGTGCCACCTATCAGTGCCCATCATTGCTCATTAATGGTACCAATTAGTGCCTCATCATAAGTGCTGCCCATCTGTGCTGCCTACCAGTACCCAACAGTGCCACCTAACAGTGCCCATCAATGACAGCTATCAGTGCCCACCAGTGCCCATCAGTGCCACCTGTCAGTGCCCATCATTACTCATTAATGCTGCCAATCAGTGCCTCATCATAAGTTCTGCCTATCAGTGCCGCCTACCAGTGCCTGTCAGTGCCACCTATCAGTGCCCATCATTGCTCATTAATGCTACCAATCAGTGCCTCATCATAAGTGCCGCCTAACAGTGCCCATCAGTGCCATCTAACAATGCCCATCAGTGCCACCTATCAGTGCCCACCAGTGACTCATACCAGTGCCCATAAGTGCCACCCATCAGTGCCCATCATTGCTCATTAATGCTGCCAATCAGTGCCTCATCATAAGTGCTGCCTATCAGTGCCTGTCAGTGCCACCAACAGTGCCCATCAGTGCCACCTAACAGTACCCATCATTGCTCATTAATGCTACCAATCAGTGCCTCATTATAAGTGCTGCCTATCAGTGCCACCTAACAGTGCCCACCAGTGCCACCTATCAGTGCCCATCATTGTTCATTAATGCTGCCAATCAGTGCCTCATCATAAGTGCTGCCTATCAGTGCCACTTACCAGTGCCTATCAGTGCCACCTAACAATGCCCATCAGTACCCCCCATCAGTGCAGCCTCATCAGTGCCTCCTGATCAGTGCCCACCAGTGCTACCTCATCAGTGCCACCTATCAGTGCCCATCAGTGCAGCCTATCAGTGCAGCCTCATCAGTGCACATCAGCGAAATAAAAAAATTACCTGTTTGCAAAATGTTATAAGAAAATATGAAAAACGTTTTGTTTTGTTTCTTCAAAACTTTTTTGTTTGTTTAGCAAAAAATAAAAAACCCCAGTGGTGATTAAATACCACCAAAATAAATCTCCATTTGTGTGGAAAAAATGATACAAATGTCATATTTTGTAGTGTAGCATGACTGCGCAATTGTCATTCAAAGTGTGAGAGCGCTGAAAGCTGAACATTGGTCTGGGCAGGAAGGGGGTAAAAGTGCCCAGTAAGCAAGTGGTTAACAATACATACTTGAATATCGTTTATTTTTTAAACCAGAGTTTAGCATCACTTTAAATCTCTAAACTTGCGCATTTCATGTTAGATTGCTGGACAGATGTACCGAGCCGGCATTAGACACGGCTATGTACATAGAGGCTGCGGCACTGACCTATTTTAGGAAATGTTTGCTTTTTATTTTCATAATTCTTGCCAGGGAATGAGGGAGGTTTTCCTGCAAGTAAACATACTTAATAATTCAGTAAGTTTAATTTTCAGAAACTCGAAAGCCATTTAAACCCTTCGCTGCCAATTGCCGCTCACAGATGTGTTTTCACAGCAGATAATATATGATACCGGACGTGCTTGTTTATTATTCCCAAAATGTAATTCCTATAGTAAATATGTCTTATATCTTACCTCCTCTTTTCCAAACCTTTTGGTCCCCGCCTGCTGGGTTTTATGCTTTTCAAGTTTTAATACTTATGTATTCCAAAGGTTTCTCCTCTTCCATAGCTCCCGACTGTCCCTGATTAGAGGGACTGTCCCTGATTTGGAGCAATGTACCTCTGTCCCTCATTCCTCCTCATTTGTCCCTCATTTTGGTCTGATCTATTTGGCTGTATATAAAATGCACATTTTACCTTTAAAAAACTGTTTCCCAGAGCTAAAACCTTTCATCTGATTTCTAAATTGCTGCATTTGTTATGCCCCATACACACGGTCGGACATTCCGACCACAAAATCTGTCTGATTTTTTCAGACGGATTTTGTCCGAAACTGGTGTTGCATACACACGGTCGGACAAAGTTGTCGGAAAATCCGATCGTTCGGAACGTGATGACGTTCATTCGTTACGACGGGACCAGGGGTGGACTGACAACTCATGAGGCCCCCGGGCAACAGGAGATTATGGGGCCCCCAGGCAATCAGAGATTATGAGGCCACACAGTATACACACACACACAGTATACAATCACACAGTATACACAGACATGTACACACAGTATACACAGACATGTTTTTATTGGCTTCTTTGAGAAGGTACCGGAGAGGTGGGGCAGCTATGATCTCGGGATTTTTAGACCAAAAGGATGTCGGTAAGGGACATTTCAGAGACAGATGTAAAAAAAACACAGATTTGTACATACTGTCCCTGGTTTTACTGAGGCTGGTAACCCTGATGGGGCCCCCTAGTGGCCTGGGGCCCTCGGGCAGTGCCCAAGTGGGCGAATAGTCAGTCCACCCCTGGACGGGACTACGTTGAGGCTAGTAGCCAATAGCTTTGGTCTTGTAATTTGATCTGAGCATGCGTGGCACTTTGTCCGATCGGAATTCTCTACAAACGATCGGAAAAAGTCAGATTTTTTTGTTGGAAAATTTTAGATCCTGCTCTCAAATTTTTTCAGTTGGAATTTCGGATGGAAAAAGTCCGATGGAGCCCACACATGATCGGATTTTCCGACAATATAATCCGATCTGACCTTTTCCGTCGGAATTTCCGACCGTGTGTACAGGGCATTAGACATGTGCGGTTTGTTTCACACGAATCGAAAATTTGTACGAATTTCGTACATTTGGAAGCATCCAAAATACGAATTTCTATGCTTCCGAATTGTATGCGAAATACGAATTTCAGAAACCTGACTGGTGTTTTGTTGACCAATCAGAGGTTTTCTTCTGCTGCAGAGTGGGGGTTGGGAAAATTACCTTTTTTAATATAGGAGTGGGAGACCGGTACCGGTAGTTGATGGGAGATTCAGAATCGGACAAAATAAGAATGTTCGTTAATATCGTTTTATTATTGTCATAATAATTACGATTATTCGTTATGATGAAGTTAAAAACTCAGTAAGTCAGCATAGCACAGGGATGGTGGGAGCCCCTCATAATGAGCACAGCACAGGGATGGTGGGAGCCCTTCATTATGAGCACAGCACAGGGATGGTGGGAGCCCCTCATTATGAGCACAGCCAGGGCTGTCTTTAAGGCAGGGCAAAAGGGTCAGCTGCCCTGGGCCCTGCCATTGTTGTGGGGCCCAAAGCAGCTGCCTCATACTTGCCAACTATCCCAGTTTAAATTCCCTTGTCCCTTGAAGTTTTAGTCCTGTGCTGTGTCCCGATATCTCAGTGTGAAGTGCTGGTATTAATGCTGCCCAGCTCTGCCCTATTGTTGTGCTCACCTGCAGACCCTGTGTTTACATGTAAATAACCGGCATTCATATGTAAATAGCGGTGGCATTACTAAGTAAATAGCTGCGGCCGGCGGCATTGATATGTAAATAAAAGTGGCCTTCATATGTGTATCATGCTCCCCTGCAGTGAGGAGATGATGTGCTGTAACCTCTAGCAACCAATCAGTGAGCAGTATTACTGCACATTACTCTCTAGAAACCAATTAACAAGCAGAAATCATTTGCTGTAACCTCTAGCAACTAATCAGTGAACCGTAATATGTACTGTAACCTCTAGCAACCAGGCATTAAGCAGTAATGATATGCTGTAACCAATGACAACCAATCGCAATCGCTGCCTGATCTGATACAGTAAACTTATTTTGAGTCTAGCTGCTATTTATTGCATGTCTCAGAGCAGGTGGAGAGTGAAATGCATGGGGGGGGGGGGGGCAAGAAAATTCTTGCCCAGGGTCCAATCAATATTAAAGACGGCCCTGAGCCAAGCACAGGGATGGTGGGAGCCCCTCATAATGAGCATAGGCGATGTCCCGTGGTAGATGGCCCAGTAACTTGAGACTGACAGTTGATCCACTTGAATGGATTTTATTTGCAAACTCAGTCAATTGAACAGTCTTTCAGCTTGAGATCAGAGGGTTGGAAAAGGAAGTTAAGGTACTCTTGATGTCAAAGTCCAAAAAACGTTGAAGAACTTGCTTACTTTGACTGCATCCAGAGAATAGCTATTCACAGCTGGAAGGTCACTCGGGTTGGACAGTCCCTCTCTCACAAGGCCTAGCAGCCAACAAGGTGCTTACTCAGGAACAAAGTCTTTGTCACAGACATTGCAGAACATGTAGGGAAACTAATCTGTAGAACACTTGTAGGATTCCTGAATCTTTCAGCCTGCTTGGCGATAGCCACAAGACCGGATTCTCTCGGTTACTTCAGCCCTTCCAGGCTCTTGTTAAGAAAACCAACCCGTACGTGGTCTTCTAAAGAGTCCTCCTCTGGAATTCTTGAAGTACACTGGGTCTCTCCCGAACTGGAGATGGCACCCATCCACCTCGGAATCCTCCTTTAGTTTCCTTACTTCGGGCTAGCCAACCCCGAGAAATTAAAGTAGGGTGGATCCGCACCCCCAGGCCATAGCCTTCCTGGGGGCTGGTTATGACGACCAGGACCATGTAATCAGCACATCATACTGGACTGGAACCCCGAACCACGTGACGAGGTCCAATTTAGACAAATATACCCAAACCAAACTGCAGTTTAGGGAAAGATTAACTTTGAAAAATGCATAGCGAGTGCTCTTCAGGAGCTGCCGCTACATGTATTTTTTGTTTTTTTTCTGTATGTATGTATCTTTTGTATAATATTTGATGTCTTTTTTCATTGATTATTTGTATGATCGAACATTTTTATACTCCGATTAAAAGTGACTTTTTTTGTACTACCTGAGTATGTGTTGCCTTTAAAGTCCCATTGAAGGGGGATTTCTCTTTAAACTTTCTAATGTAGAAATCAGCATCGGCATGAGGACATCAGCTCCGCCTTTTGCACTAGTACACTGTGAATGAAGATCTCCATGATGACACTCCGTTAGGGGGCAGGCCATGGCGTCCTGCGCTACAGTATGTGCTGCTTTTTCTGGGTTGGGTGACGCTGGGTGTCCTTCAACCTGGAAGGCTGGGTTCACGGCTCTGGCTGTATGAGCGGCCAAGGCCGCGATGACGTCACTCCCGTGCATGCACGTGGGAGCCCTCTCGGCTGCAACACGGAGCTCTGTAGGTCTGGCCGGACTTTCAGAGCGCATGCCCCGGTGACGTCACCAGCTGCATCCAGTGTGAATATCTCCTAAAAACTACAAGTTTAGGAGATATTCATTGTACCTACAGGTAAGCTTACATGTAGGTACAAGTTAAAAAAAAAATCACTTTGCAACCAATTTAAGAAAAATATGATGGCTACCATTGCTGGAAATGCTTGGAAATGCAGTCATCGTAAATCTAAGGGGAAGATCTGAAATGAGGGGAAGCTCTGCTGATTTTATCATCCAATCATGTACAAACATGTAGATCCACAGGTATGGACCCTTTAATTGTTGCCCTCTTTCAGTAATGTTTTCTGCTCTCCACTCCTCCACCATGAAAAGAACAAACACTCCATAGTGCTTTATCATAAAATACAACCTTTATTTCCAACCCACTATTAGAACCAAACTCACATTATAAGGTGCATCCCAGCGCACCCACAGCACTCAAAACCTATATGGCTGCAATTCCAGCTATTAACACAAGTACCACATTGCCTGTATGGGCATATAGCCTGCTGACGCCATCCATGGCACTGGCGCGTTTCGTCACAAGGACACGTGACTTGCTCAGGGAGACATTTAAACAGGCGCTTTATGACCTTTCATTATATGAGGGTCCTATATTTAAGGTGGGAGCACAACTAGTGGTGGTATTCACAAGAGGTAGAAAAGTGAAGTGGATGCATTATTAAAGTAGGTATTCATGAATATCTTGTATTAAAGAAGACACAAAAAAGACTGTGCTTTATATGGACATTTTTATTTATTTATTACATTTTTTCATATGAATGTTTTGATAAAAAAATCAAGTAGTAATAGCACTACACCTTTTTATTTTTACCTTGTATCTCACTACATTGACACATTGTATTTCGCTACAATGGTACACTGACAATTATGAGCAGACTACAGTTTATTTTTAAGGCCACCATCGTCTTCAGGAAGCATCGAATTGCCTTAATTTTCAGCCTCTGGAATAAGAAATCTTTTCGGTAGTATTTTATCTCTGGTACTGTTACCAGTGATATGATTAAAGCAGTTTCTATGTGGCAGTAGTGAGCGGTAATGAGATAATTAAACCCCAGGGTCCTCGTTGTACTTATGGGACTTCATAATCTCCTGTATCCTTTCCGAGCTCCTGCTCTTTTCTCTAAAGATAAAAATAAACCTGGAACACATCTGTGGACCTTTTTTATTTTTTTATTTTTTTATTTTTTACTCTGCTCTGCAGATAAGGATGTAAAAACTTAGCAGCTTGCATAAGGGGGACACAATGGCCAGGACTTTTTATGTGGAGTCACATTAAAAGTTGAAATTCCAACAGCCATTTTTTGATGTGAATCTATAGGTCAGTGGTCTCCAAACTGTGGTCCTTTGCTAGCCTTAACCCAGCTCCTGAAGCATTTTTCTTCCCACTGACACCAACAATGAGGCACTGTTATTTACAATGACACCAAAAATGGGGCATACAGTAATCCCTGCTACTGATATAACTGATGGACCGCCATTCATCCTACTGATATCAATGATGCGACACTATTCCTCCCCTTAAAACCAAGGGTGGGGCACTTTACCTTCCACTGATACCAACAATGGAGCAACTATTTCTCCCACTGATATCAATGATGGGGCACTGTTCCTTCCAATTACACCAATTATTACACCAATTATGGGGTACTATTCCTCCCACTAATACCAATGATTCCTCCCACTGACATTAACTATGGGGCACTATTCCTCCCCCTAATACCAAGGATGGGGCTACCCCCCCCCCCCACTGATACCAACAATAGGGCACTATTCCTCCCACTAATACTAACAATGTGGCACTATTCCTCCCACTGATAACAACAATGGGGCACAGTTTCTTCCCCTGACACCAATGATGGGGCTTTTCTTCCCACTAATACCAATGATGGGGCATAATTCCTCCCCTTGACACTAATGATGGGACACTATTCCTGCTTCTGCTGTCAACAGGTGCTATGTAACTTTTTTATTTCTACTGATCATTAAGCCTGAGGCACTGTTTACTACCACTGGCCATGGTCAGGGCCCCCCCTAAAGTCTGGAGGACGGTAAACTGGTGCTTTGTTTAGAAAGTCTGTGGACCCCTGATATAGGTGCATGATTGATATAGACAAAGCCTCTTATACTTTGCCCAAATAAATGAATGGCTTTTGGTGTAGGTGCCTTTAAAGAGAACCTGTCACTATGCTCATTAACCATTTCCCCAGGATGTAATCAGGAGCGGCCAATCTCCTAGATCAGTGATGGCGAACCTTGGCACTCCAGATGTTTTGGAACTACATTTCCCATGATGCTACACTACACTGCATAATGCATGAGCATCATGGGAAATGTAGTTCCAAAACATCAGGGGGGCCAAGGTTGGCCATCACTGTCCTAGATGCTTACACAGTCTTGAGAGAAGGGGGGAAGGTCATAAACCATGTGTAAATCATGCCATGGAACCTACACAGGAACTAGATTCAGCGGCACACCAAAGGGCTGGTCATCTTGTAGGCTGACCTACTCTCCCTAGAGGGGCATGATCCATATACTGATACATGAGGAGGTCTTCAACTTTGTGGGAGCATTAGAGACCTGGTTTGACAGCTCACATGAAGGGGGGGGGGGGGTGTGAATGTATATCATGAATGATTTAATGGTGAATACGAGGGATGACATAACAGGGCAAAGGGGGTGGAATCCTTGTGACTGGAGCTACAAAGGAAAGAAACAAAAGGAAAATTATTATCTACAGGCCCCCTAACCTGAAGGATGAAAAGGAGACTGATCTCCTTTCACAGTTAGAAATGGTGGTGAAGCAGGGCAATGTGATTATCATGGCGGACTTCAATTACCCAGGTATTGATAGGGCAGATGGAACTGCTCACTCATAGAAGGCTCATCACTTCTTAAATGTCTTGGAGGACAATTTCATGTGTCAATTTGTAGATGCCCTAACAAGACAAATGTTTTTTCTTGACCTACTAATTACAAACAGCACAGAGCTGATTGAGGATGTAGACATACATAAGGGATAACTTGCAATCACAGGGTAATTATGTAAACTGTAAATCATGGCAAAAGAAGACACGAGTACAGGACAAGAACATTATAGAGATACATACCTTGAAACTAACTTGAACTTTGAACTTCCCTCCATTTAGGTTGAAGTCATGTCCCCGTGTTCTTGACTTGGGTTTCATATTGAAAAAAACTACCCTCCCGAACCTTATTCACCCCCTTGATGTATTTAAAAGTTTCAAATGTCTCCCCTTTCCCTTCTTCCCAGACTGTACATATTAAATTCCTGAAGTCACTCTCAATATGTTTTATCCCCCCAGACCATTCACCATTTTTGTTACCCGTCTCTGGACTCGTTCTATCTTATCAATATCTTTCTGTAAGTAAGGTCTCCAGAACTGCACACAGAATTCTAAATGAGGTCCAATAAAGATTTTTATAGGGTAATTAGAACCTCCTTCCTCCTGCTGATGATGCCTCTAGTGATGCATCCGAGAATTTTATTTGCTTTTCCTACTGCCTGGTCACACTGTTTACTCATTTTCGATTCATCTCAATTAAGTACCCCCCAAATCTTTTTCTTCTGTAGTGCTGGCCAACACTGTACCCCCAATGTTGTTCTCTCTCGATGGGTTATTTTTCCCTAGGTGCATTATTTGACATTTAAAAACATTGAACTGCAGTTTCCCAATCTTCCAGCAATGCCAAATCATGTTCTATATTACATACACCTCCAGGAATATCAACCCTATTGCACACCTTTGTATCATCAGCAAAAAGGCATACCTTGCCCAACAAACCTGTAATTATACCACTTATGTAGCAGTACCCCTGTAGGGAATGCTGATAGTTGTGGTCTGTCTGTCACCCTGCACAACCAGGCACACAATCCTCAGCCACTTGGTAGACAGAAAACTTTTATTTACTATTTATTGGGGAAATTAAACTTGGATGGGGTTATGGTAGGTATAGGATGCCCACTTGATTGCAGAAAAATAAAGACTTGGGAGAGAACTATATACACTCCCTGTAAATACACCTCCTCACTTCCAACTCCGGAACATCACTTAGTTACAGTTCCTCCAGGACCAAATAGTACTGTAGTTTAGGCCTGACAATGTCTCAGCCAGGCCTAAGAAAAATGCCCTTTGCAGACAGGGACTGCGGGACCCTTTAGTGTAGCAAAAATGGTGGTAGTCCTAGTGCTAGCTGTCCCACGTGGCTACTGATCCCAGCACCACATCTTCAGGCCCTGCCAGCCCTCCTGGCTGCAGATGCCTCTTTCCACTGCCCATGCCACCGCAGTCCACTCCACTGGCTCTGCACCCATCCCAGACTGCATACTCCCATACTCTTCTCAGGTGTGCCTCCCAGTCTTTCTGACTGTGTGCCACTCAACAGCCCTCTTGGTTGCAACTTGTTCCTCCTCCTGGAGAGTTGCCTGGCAGTACTCTCCTGCTGTCCTCTCCTTGTACTTTCTGTCCAGACACCTCCACATGTCTTAAGATTGTCCTGTCCACAGGCCCATGGATACCCCCCCCCAGACTGGGGAGCCCTCAAACAGGACAGCAGCCTAACACTCCATCTCCAGCTTCCACCCGAACAACTTCTCCCCCAGCTGGCTGACCCAGAGTATTTGAGGAGGCCTGCCCCCTGCCAATCCAAGTTGGAGATTGGTCAGGCCCCTAAGAATGCTCCAGGCAGCTTCACCTCACCTCTCCTCTCTTTCCAGATGATTCTATCATGTTCTGGAAATAAGAGGGAGGTCGTAGAGATGCTGCCTGTGAGTCATCCAGCTCTCCCTGGCTTTCTGACAACCCAGGAATCAAAACAGAGAGGGCGCTACACTTACATATTTTAGGTTAAATAGAACAGGACCTACTGCAGAGCCTTGTGGTTCACCACTGGTGACTGGTCTCTGTTCTGAGTAAACCCCATTTATTTTTCCTTTAGCCAACTGCATTTCCACTGAACCACCCAATGGTTAAGTTCCTAAAACTTTTGTATTCGATCTTTTTAAGATTACATTTACTGCAAGAAGTTTGTATTTCTTCCTGTTCTAAAATTGCTGTTAATTCTCTGTGTATTAATCTAGGTAACGACGTGGTAGAATGGCTCATACAAAAACTTTCCATCACAGAGGAAGGTGAGTCCCCTCTAAATTACATTATTTTGTGAACTGTTTTCATTATTAGATATTTAAAGGAATTTTGTACAGTGTTCAGTAAATTGCCAGACCATATTTGAGCCATGTAAAAGAAAAACAGTTTCCATGCTGTCACTCACCGTAGCTGAAATTTGGTTGCGGTTTATCAAATTATCTTTGTGAGAAACATCACCTAGAAGCTTCTACTGTCAAATTCCTTGGCAGTATGTTACCCACAGAGCTTGGTCACCTCCAACCTATGATTGGACAGTGTTAGAGCAGCAGTGCACTGATAAGTAATCCTTATGTTCATTCTTCTATTGTCAGCATATGTGCATACAAAAGAACCTGATTACAGTCTTTCCCCTTACAGTCTTTCATAATGTCTCATAAATTGGGAGAATCTGTAGTTTTTTTGAAATGATGTTCAATTCTCCAACCTTTCCCTCCCTCCCTAAACCCCTAAAGTCAGCCAATATGGCCTCCAGTCAAGTACTATTATGGACCGAAAATCCCATCTGGGTGGTTTATAGTAGAAGGAACTGTAATTGCCGTAGCCTTTTTTTACTTGTTTTGGAACGTTCTACCCAAATTATGAAAATTGTATATGAATAGCCAAATTCAGGTATCCATTCACACTATTGTGAGGTGATAATACACAAACCTCAATGTGTGTTATGGCAGCCCATTTATTTGCATATGAATGCTCGTGTTATGTCAGCCCATTCATAAATTGCAATATTGAAGTCTAAACGCTGATCATTTAAATAGGCTGCCTATTGAACCAAATTGCACAAATAAAGGTCCATGTACTGTTTTTGGCAGGGTAACGCACCACAGTACACTTTAGTGCTTTAGCGCAGAACCCACGCTGGGCCGTTGTTTGTCCCAGGTTCTTTTGCCTTGTAAATGCACAGAAGTATTTGAAGAGCTGGGATAGGGATTAGAGTGAGCCTTTGAATACCCAGAACTAATGAAAAATTTGGCTGAGGACTAGGGTTGACATCTTTTTTTCAAGCCAAACCTGAACACTTTAGCTGCGCATGGCACCGGCAACCGGCAAAATCATGTAAACAGAATCGTGGGATGCCTGTCACCCAAAAGAAGTTTCGCTTTGCGATTGGGGTGCCATTATCCCCATCCCCTCCTATTACAAATCTTCTTCCCCTACCAGTACAAATCCATGGCAGCCGACAAGGGGTACCATGGGGCCCCAGCATACAGGAGGGCCCGGACAGTAGGGGGATTGGAGTGGCGGGCGGGGGGGGGGGCAATTACAGAGGAGTCAAAACATAAGGGAGAGAGAGAGGTGACAGGTAGCTGCTGGTGCGGAAGTTTTTAATAAAATAAAACAATCCACTCACTCTCCATGTCAGAACTGTAGGAATGTCAGTCTGTGAAGTCTGCTGTCCCATTCTCCCAATCAATGCTGCTGTTTCACTGAATTGCTAGAGGAATCAGAGAGCCATGGGAAACTCATGTGAACTGTCAGCCTCTGATGATGGAGGTGTGGTCAAGCCTTCAGAGCGCTATGATTGGTCACAGCGTCCTAGGCTTGTAAATACAGATGCAGCGCCATTATTTATCAATGGACTTATGGATATTTAACTTTCAATAGCAACATTTATGGATTATGTCTCTTACTAACTCATGTGCCCTATTATAGTGACTACCACTAGTCACGAGAACAATATCTGTGCGCCAGCAGGTACTGTATTTCTCTATAGACAAAGAACCCTGCTGTTCTAGGCCCAGACTATTTATACACACCTCAGCCCTCTGCTGGTCACTCTCTGGACCAGGGATTGGCTGAATCTGTATGAATAATCAACCCAGGATCTGCCCCTTCCAGGACCTACTGAAATACAAGGGAAAGTAGGCAAGCCTGCAGGTGCAGAACAGAGAACAGCCTGATACAATCAAATCCAGCTCCACTGATTTCAGTGAAGCCTAAAAATAAATAAAGTTACCTACACCTATAAGCACCTAACTAGGAGGGTGCTACATTGCATTGCTGTGGGCTCTATCTGACTTTCTGCAGCTTCTGATGCAGCTTGTGAGAAGCTCACAGTGTGCACTAAAATCAGAGTGAGCAGTTTCAGTCCAGGAGAGAAGTCTGTACAACTGTGCTTGACTAAGAGCCGGTTCACACAGGGGCGACTTGTTAGGTGACTTAGCCGCCTGACAAGTCGTGTCCCGTTCTGTGCAATGGAACCGTTCTAGAGAAAGGATCCTGTACGACTTTTGGCGCGACTTCAGGTGACTTGCATTGACTTCTATACAGAAGTCATTTTGCAAGCCGCCGCTAAAGTTGGATTCCGGTCGCCTGAGGCAGTCGCGCTGCAAGTCGTGCCGCCTCAGTGTGAACCGACTCTGAAGGGAAGGCCGGAGGACAAAGGATTTGGAGCCTTTTGCACCTTCAAAACAAATTCAGTAAAGGAAGCTGTTATAAATATATTCCCTTAACCAAGCTGATTGTCCCAGCAGAAGCACAGGTGTTATTCTAACATTGAAATGCATTGTAGAAGTCCCAGATCTGATGATCTTAATTCCCTGCGAGTCCTCGGGCCTGGAAGGAATTGGCTTTTCCTTTGCACTGTTTCCACATTTCCCCGACCTCCTGGGGCCCGGTGTCTTCATCCAACATCCTCTTTTAAACCTTTTTTTTTCTTCAGTATATTTTTTTTTCTACTTTGCAAATTCCCTCTAGATATCTCTTTCATCTGCTAATGCAGAGGCAGAAAATTCATTTTCAGAGGTCTGTGTAATGCCAGAGCCGCATGCAGGCCTGAAATATTAACATTACATTTCTTAGGATGTTAGAAGACAGGCTCATTTTTTGAAGTGGAGCATTATGAAAATTTGATCTGGAGGCTCGAGATAAGTGAAAGCCGAATATTAGCCTGGTATTCTACAGGGCCTCCTTCTATCACGGTATCTGAAAGTCTCATCTGAGCTACATGTTGCGACAAATCAGATTTGCTCTTTGGAACTCTGGAGTCAAAATAAAAAAAGGGTATGATGCAGCCTGATCACTAACTCAGTAGTAGACATGTGCAGAACGGATCGTTTTGGATAGATTCATTATGTTACTAATTTAGTTTCGTTGATTCGTTTCGGATATCATTTTGTTTAGGTAATTGATTTCCAAAATCCAAATTTTTCGAACGATTTGAATTCGGATCAGTCAAAAAAAAGATGGACCAATTCAAATTCTGTGTGAAGAATAGCTGGTTGTTAAGGAGCGGGTCGGGGCTGCCAGGTCCTTAACAACCTTTGACTTATCTACTGTCAGCAGGCTTCCCTCCAGACAGCTGAAATGTAAACAAAAGAATGCCGGTGTTCTATCGAATAGTGCCCTCTGTCGAAAAGTGCTCACGTGTGCGCAGTATGGAAGGACACTCCAGCTGATTTCCTGCATGCACACATCGTAAGAGGCATTTTGCGATGGGAGGTACCATTTCACGGGCACAATTGAAAGCTATGCAAACAGCGGAGGGAGACCTTAGTTGTCAGATTGTGCCTTGTTGTTGCGGCTGTGTTGCAGGGCAGGTTGTGGCTGTGTTGCAGGGTGGGTTGTGGCTGTGTTTCAGGGCGGGTTGTGGCTGTGTTGCAGGGCGGGTTGTGGCTGTGTTTCAGGGCGGGTTGTAGCTGTGTTGTAGGATGGGTTGTGGCTGTGTTGCAGGATGGGTTGTGGCTGTGTTGCAAGGTGGGTTGTGGCTGTGTTTCAAGTCAGGTTGTGGCTGTGTGGCAGGGCGGGTTGTGGTTGTGTTGCAGGGTGGGTTGTGGCTGTGTTACAGGACGGGTTGCAGCTGTGTTGCAGGGCAGGTTGTGGCTGTGTTTCAGGACAGGTTGTGGCTGTGTTTCAGGGCGGGTTGTGGCTGTGTGGCAGGGTGGGTTGTGCCTTGCTATTTCAGGGCGGGTTGTGGCTGTGTTTCAGGGTGGGTTGTGACTGTGTTGCAGGGCGGGTTGTGGCTGTCTGGCAGGGTGGGTTGTGGCTATGCTGCAGGGTGGGTTGTGGCTGTGTGGCAGGGCGGGTTGTGGCTGTGTTGCAGGACGAGTTGTGGCTGTGTTGCAGGGTGGGTTGTGGCTGTGTTTCAGGCACGTGTTGTGGCTGTGTTGCAGGGTGGGTTGTGTCTGTGTTGCAGGATTGGGTTGTGGCTATGTTGCAGGGTGGTTTGTGGCTGTGTTTCAGGGCAGGTTGTGGCTGTGTGGCAGGGCGGGTTGTGGCTGTGTTTCAGGGTGGGTTGTGGCTGTGTTTCAGGGCGGGTTGTGGCTGTGTTGCAGGGCGGGTTGTGGCTGTGTTTCAGGGCGGGTTGTAGCTGTGTTGTAGGATGGGTTGTGGCTGTGTTGCAGGATGGGTTGTGGCTGTGTTGCAAGGTGGGTTGTGGCTGTGTTTCAAGTCAGGTTGTGGCTGTGTGGCAGGGCGGGTTGTGGTTGTGTTGCAGGGTGGGTTGTGGCTGTGTTACAGGACGGGTTGCAGCTGTGTTGCAGGGCAGGTTGTGGCTGTGTTTCAGGACAGGTTGTGGCTGTGTTTCAGGGCGGGTTGTGGCTGTGTGGCAGGGTGGGTTGTGCCTTGCTATTTCAGGGCGGGTTGTGGCTGTGTTTCAGGGTGGGTTGTGACTGTGTTGCAGGGCGGGTTGTGGCTGTCTGGCAGGGTGGGTTGTGGCTATGCTGCAGGGTGGGTTGTGGCTGTGTGGCAGGGCGGGTTGTGGCTGTGTTGCAGGACGAGTTGTGGCTGTGTTGCAGGGTGGGTTGTGGCTGTGTTTCAGGCACGTGTTGTGGCTGTGTTGCAGGGTGGGTTGTGTCTGTGTTGCAGGATTGGGTTGTGGCTATGTTGCAGGGTGGTTTGTGGCTGTGTTTCAGGGCAGGTTGTGGCTGTGTGGCAGGGCGGGTTGTGGCTGTGTTTCAGGGCAGGTTGTGGCTGTGTGGCAGGGTGGGTTGTGGTTGTGTTGCAGGGTGGGTTGTGGCTGTGTTGCAGGGCGGGTTGTGGCTGTGTTTCAGGGCAGGTTGAGGCTGTGTTTCAGGACAGGTTGTGGCTGTGTTTCAGGGCGGGTTGTGGCTGTGTGGCAGGGTGGGTTGTGCCTTGCTATTTCAGGGTGGGTTGTGGCTGTGTTGCAGGGCGGGTTGTAGCTGTGTGGCAGGGCAGGTTGTGGCTGTGCTGCAGGGCGGGTTGTGGCTGTGTTGCAGGGCGGGTTGTGGCTTTGTTGCAGGGCGGGTTGTGGCTGTGTGGCAGGGCTGGTTGTGGCTGTGTGGCAGGGCAGGGTGTGGCTGTGTGGCAGGGCGGGTTGTGGCTGTGTGGCAGGGCGGGTTGTGGCTGTGTGGCAGGGCGGGTTGTGGATGTGTGGCAGGGCGGGTTGTGGCTGTGTGACAGGGCAGGGTTGCGGCTGTGTGGCAGGGCGGGTTGTGGCTGTGTGGCAGGGCGGGTTTTGGCTGTGTTGCATGGCGGGTTGCGGCTGTGTGGTAGGGCGGGTTGCAGCTGTGTGGCAGGGCGGGTTGCGGCTGCGTGGCAGGGTGGGTTGTGGCTGTGTTGCAGGGTGGGTTGTGGCTGTGTTGCAGGGCGGGTTGTGGCTGTGTTTCAGGGTGGGGTGTGGCAGGGCGGGTTGTGCCTTGCTGTTTCAGTGCGGGTTCTGTTTGTGTTGCAGGGCAGGTTCTGGCTGTGTTGCAGGGCGGGTTCTGTCTGTGTTGCAGAGCGAGATGTGGCTGTGTTGCAAGCCGCCTTTAGACACAGCCTAAACCCACCATTCAACACACCAAACCCGCCCTGCAACACAGACAAAACCCAACCTTGAGCACACTATAAACCCGCCTGTCACGTACCTTACAGCGGAGTCAGGCTGTTGAGGGTGGCCTCTCGCAGGGTTCCGGTCTCCACGCCCCTGGAGGTGGGAACAGGGAGCGTGAAGACAACGAAAGGGTGCAGGTGCCTGCAGGTGGAAGTTGAAGACCTGGAGACGCTGGGTCCTCACAGAAGAAGAGGTGTCGACTGGTCACGGAGGTAGGCAGCGGAAGTTCAGCAGGTATGCAGGAAGCACTGCGTGTCTATGACAGGCAAGATCGGCAACTGGCGGGCAATGCGGTACAGGAACAAGAGGCAGGTGCGTAGTCAAGGACGAGCAAGGGTCTGGTAACGTGCTAGCAAATGAGGTACAGAATCAGGAAGCAAGCCAATGTCGAAAGTCCAAGCCGAGGTCAGTGGTAGTCCAGGAGATCGTAACAAGGGGTATCCAAGGAATGGGTATCAGGAACAAGGTCACAGGAACAAGGATCACAGGAACAAGGTCATAGGAACAACGATCAGGTCTCTCAGGAGTAGCTGAAGACGATCCAGCACTGGTGTCAGGCCAGGATCCTGTTTATATAGAGGGAAGTGAGCCAGGATTGGTGGAAGTGGCCGTCCGTGCGTGAATACGTACATACGTTCAGTTTGCGCGGGTGCCTCCGCGTGTTCGGATTGGTGTACGTCCACATGTTCGGATTAGCGTGCGTCCGTTCGTCCCGGAACTCGTACGCCTCTGACGGGGACACCGTGCATGGCGCCTAGAACGAAGAGGAACTGCTGCTATACGGGGACGGTGAGTACATACGGTGAGTTCCCTGACAGTGCCCCCCCCTTAAGGGCAGCCTCCGGGTGCCCCTTTGAACCGACATTTGAGAGTGATGAAAAGCCCGTATAAGCCTCTGGGCATGAAGATTTGCTTGGGGTTCCCAGGAATTTTCTTCAGGACCAAAGCCTTTCCACTTAATCAAGTATTGGTTTTGTCCTTGACGTTTCCTATAGTCCAAAATGGCTTCAATCTCGAACTCCTCCTCCCCATCTATCAATATAGCTTCTGGAGGGCCTAACTCCCGATCTGGAAAGGAATTAGGTACATCAGGCTTAAGTAGGGAAGTATGGAATACAGGATGGATTTTGAATGAGCCGGGAAGTTCAAGTTCATAGGCCACTGAATTAATTTTCTTTTTAATTGGAAAAGGTCCCAAATATCTGGGTCCCAATTTTTTAGAGGGACACGCCAGTTTCAGGTTTGCGGTTGAAAGCCATACACGATCACCGACCTTTAAATCCAATTCTCCCCTTCTTTTCCTGTCAACATTTTTTTTATCGTCCTCCTGTGCCTTGGAAAGGGTTTCTTTAAGTACCTGATTGTTGGTAACAAAGAAATTCAGCCTATCCTAGACAGCTGGTACAGGAGAGTCCAGTATGGATGTTGGCAGGAAAGAGGGATGAAAACCATAGTTAGAATAGAATGGTGACTGGTTTGTGGCAGAGTGAGTAGAGTTATTGAATGCAAATTCTGCCAAGGGTAATAATGAGGCCCAATCCTCCTGAGAAAAAGAAGTAAAACAACGTAAATATTGTTCCAACGTCTGATTAGTGCGTTCGGTCTGCCCGTTTGTTTGGGGATGGTAGGCTGAAGAGAAATTTTATTTGATACCCAGAGCTTCACACAATGACTTCCAAAATTTTGACGTAAACTGGACTCCTCGATCAGAGACAATATCACCGGGAATTCCATGGAGTCTAACAATTTCTCTAATGAATATTCTGGCTGTCTCAGTTGCAGATGGAGTTCCCTTCATGGGAATGAAGTGTGCCATTTTGGAAAAGCGATCCACCACCACGAAGATAGAGGAGAATCCTTCAGAGGGAGGAAGCTCAACAATAAAGTCCATTGCGATCTTATCCCATGGTCTTTCAGGGATAGGTAATGGTCTCAACAATCCCCAGGCTTTATTTTTGCTATTTTTATTCCGGAGACAGGTTGAACAAGAGCTAACATAGTTTCTGCAGTCCTTTGCAAGGTTTGGCCACCAGAAATGTCTTTGAACTAAATTGATAGTCTTGTGACCCCCAAAGTGACCTGCCAGGGGATAGTCATGACAAGCCTGTAGAACAGAGGTGCGAAGGTTTTGAGGGATGAATAGTTTACTCCCTCGCCAGAGGAGACCATCTTTTTCTTGGAGGTTAGTATCTGGAGGGACTGATGCTCCTCGAGATGACTGCCGAACCTGTGATAGAAAACTGGTTTGTGTTAATAAAAAGTTCCCAGCTTGCAAAATAGTGTCTGGAGGGGATGAGGCTTCAGTTTCAGAGAACATACGGCATAATGCGTCAGGTTTACTGTTCTTGGATCCTGGTCTGTAGGTTATATGAAAATTAAAGCGGGAGAAGAAAAGAGCCCATCTTGCTTGCCGGGGCCTGAGACGTTTGGCTGTTCTGAGGTATTCCAAATTTTTATGATCTGTATAGATCAATATTGGGTGTGTTGCCCCCTCCAGAAGATACCACCATTCTTCTAAAGCCAATTTGATTGCCAGAAGTTCCCGATCTCCCACATCGTAGTTCCTTTCCGACGTACTTAGTTTTTTGGAAAAGAACGCTACAGGGTGCATTAATAACTTAGGCCCTTGGCGTTGGGACAGAATGGCGCCTACAGCATTCTCTGAAGCGTCCACTTCCAGAGTGTAAGGTAGAGCAGGGTCAGGGTGTTTGAGTATTGGGGCAGATGTGAATAGTCCTTTTAGTTTATCGAACGCAGCTTGAGCCTCAATGGACCATTGAAAACGGTTTTGTTTGCTGGTGAGTTGCGTGATGGGCGCTATAACACTGGAAAAGTTTTTGATAAACTTCCTGTAAAAATTGGAGAATCCAATGAAGCGTTGTACCCCTTTTTTGTCAGTTGGAGGTGGCCAGGATAAAATGGCTGAAACCTTTTGAGGATCCATTTCTACTCCCTCTGTTGATATCACCAGACCAAGGAAGTGAATGGTCTGACGTTCGAACTCGCACTTCTCGGCTTTAGCATAGAGCCCATTTTGCCTTAATCTCAGAAGAACTTGTTTTACATGGTCATGATGGGTTTCTAGAGAGTTTGAGAATACCAAAATGTCATCCAAATAAACAATTACGAACAAATCCAAAAAGTCCCTGAAAATATCTTGGGAACAGTAGTGAAGAAATGACATCCAGGCGAAGTAGTTCTAGGTAATCGGATAGGATGTTGGCGGACAATGGTTGAGTCTCATGGGTAATGGGACCCGATCTGATGTTGGATCCATCTGCTAACCGTATGGAGAGTTGGCGTTGCTTGAGTGTCAATGGAATGTTGTGTTGCAGAACGAGAGCATGGTCAATGAAGCAGCTACAGGCGCCAGAATCAATTATAGCTTGAACCTGGAGTGTTCCTTCTGGAAGCTGTAAGGAAAGGGGGACAGCAATATGAATTGATCTTGTCAGAGGTAATGCATTGGATACAAGAGATGAGTTTTTGAACTTACAAATCTTATTTGGACATGTATTTGCATAATGACCAGCTTCCCCACAATAAAGGCAGAGATTGTTCTGGCGTCGGCGTAGCTTTTCCTCTGAAGACAACGGTGAACGAAGCAATCCTAATTGCATTGGCTCTGGAGCTTCGGAGATGGGAGCAGGTGTGGAAATGGGAGGATGATTCGGGACCTTGGGTAACATCCAAGTGGGACAAATCTGGCCAATTCTCTCAGATCTCCGTTCCCTGAGACGGCGGTCGATTTGGATTGATACCTGTATGAGGTCCTCTAAAGAACTGGGAACTCCGATACGGGCCAACTCGTCTTTTAATGGCTCGGAAAGTCCAATGCGGAATTGGTAACGTAGGGCGGCGTCGTTCCATTGAGTATCAGAACTCCACCCCCTAAAGTCCGTCACATAATCCTCTACAGGTCTGCGACCCTGTTGCAGAGCATGGAGACTGGCCTCAGCAGTTGTGGCACGCTGAGGATCGTCATATAATTTAGCCATCTCGTTCAGGAAAGAGTCCATTGTATCAAGTAGAGGGCTGGCCTGTTCCAATAGGCGGTGGGCCCAGGTCTGAGGTTCCCCCTGACGCAAGGAGACGATAAACCCCACTTTTGTGCTTTCCAAGGAGAAGGTGCGAGGCTGTAGCAAAAAGTATAATTGGCATGCATTACGAAAGGCACGGAATTTGCTGCGATCTCCGGAAAACCGCTCTGGAGTAGGAACTCGAGGCTCAGAGGATGGCACCACTACTGCAGGTATAGATGCTGAAGTTGCCGGACTGGCGGACCGGGATGCAGTAGCCCCTTGGGAACAGCAGTGTTTGGTGTTAATGACTCCACTCTCTGCTCAAGTTGATGGTAACCATCTTGCAGGCCCTGAACTGCCTGGGTAAGGGCAGAGATCTGTTGACACAAGGCTTCCAAAGGTGAGGCCCTCCTGTCTGACTCCATTTCTCTGGCTGGATTGTACTGTCACATACCTTACAGCGGAGTCAGGCTGTTGAGGGTGGCCTCTCGAACGGTTCCGGTCTCCACGCCCCTGGAGGTGGGAACAGGGAGCGTGAAGACAACGAAAGGGTGCAGGTGCCTGCAGGTGGAAGTTGAAGACCTGGAGACGCTGGGTCCTCATGGAAGAAGAGGTGTCGACTGGTCACGGAGGTAGGCAGCGGAAGTTCAGCAGGTATGCAGGAAGCACTGCGTGTCTATGACAGGCAAGGTCGGCAACTGGCGGGCAATGCGGTACAGGAACAAGAGGCAGGTGCGTAGTCAAGGACGAGCAAGGGTCTGGTAACGTGCTAGCAAATGAGGTACAGAATCAGGAAGCAAGCCAAAGTCGAAAGTCCAAGCCGAGGTCAGTGGTAGTCCAGGACATCGTAACAAGGGGTATCCAAGGAATGGGTATCAGGAACAAGGTCACAGGAACAAGGATCACAGGAACAAGGTCATAGGAACAACAATCAGGTCTCTCAGGAGTAGCTGAAGACGATCCAGCACTGGTGTCAGGCCAGGATCCTGTTTATATAGAGGGAAGTGAGCCAGGATTGGTGGAAGTGGCCGTCCGTGCGTGAATACGTACATACGTTCAGTTTGCGTGGGTGCCTCCGCGTCTACGTCCACATGTTCGGATTAGAGTGCGTTCGTTCGTCCTGGAACTCGTACGCCTCTGACGGGGACACCGCGCATGGCGCCTAGAACGAAGAGGAACTGCTGCTATACGGGGACGGGCATACATACGGTGAGTTCCCAGACACCGCCCCACAACATCGAGGCACAATCTGACAACTACCATCTCCCTCCGCTGTTTGTATAGCTTTCAATTCTGCCAGTCAAAAAAGGGCTTCCTACGATGTACGCATGTACTATGCTGTGGTGCCCTTCTGTGCTGCACTTTGGGCGGGGGCACTTTTCGCTGGAGGGCACTATTCCATTGAACACTGGCAATGAAAAATGTGGAGAATAAATAGCGTTGGCCCTCCCCCCTCAATCCATAGCAGGTCCTTCGGATCTGGTATGGATTTTAAGAGGAACCCCATGCCAAAATTTAAAAAACAAAAATGGCATGGGGTCCCCCCAAAAAGACCCTTATCTGAGCATGCAGCGGGGGGGGGGAGGGGGGGGGCGGACGAGCGAGCACCACCCCCCTCCTGAACCATACCAGGCCACTGGATGTTTTCTTTTTTTGGGTGGTGTCGGGCGTTGATGAATCTACATTTAAATTTTTTTAAAATAAAGGACTTGTCAATAACTTGTCTTGTGTTTCTATTTACTTTTTACACTTTTTGGTGAATAAGTAGGGGTACCATGTACCCCATATGCATTCACATGGGGGGGGGGGGAATCTGGAGGCCCCTTTGTTAAAGGGGCTTCTAGATTCCATTAAGCCTCCTGCCTGCAGATCCCCACAACCACCCGCCAGGGTTGTGAGGAAAAGGCCCTTGTCCCCATCAACAGGGGGACAAGGTGCTGTGAGGGAGGGCAGAGGCCCCCCCGCCCCAAAGCACCCACCCCCCAATGTTAAGGGCATGTGGCCTGGTGTGGTTCAAGCTCACCCCCCCCCCTTTCCTGGCCTGTCAGGCTGCATGCTTGGATAAGAGTCTGGTATGGATTTTAGGGGGACCCCGCACATTTTATTTATTTTTTTTGGCATGGGATTTCTCTTAAAATCCATGCCAGACCCCGAAGGGCCTGGTATGGATTGGAGGGGGGGTCCCACACTGTTTTTTTTCTGCATTTTGCATTGCTGCCATTCTTTTGTTTACATGAATCTGTCAGTGGGAAAGCCCACTAAAAGCTGATGAGTCATCAGTTGTTAGGCTGCATTCACACCAGAGCGTAGCGTTTTCAAGTGTTTTTTTGCGCTTTTTTTTACCGCGATTTGCGGCGTTTTTTAGTGCGATTTGCGGCGGTTTTTACCGCGTTTTTTACCGCGATTTGCCGCAAATTTGTGCAGGGCAAAAGGTCACCAATGTTAAAAGAAGAAAAACGCCCAAATCAGCCCGATTCGCGCGACAAAAAAGGGTCCGGAACTTGTTTGAGCTTAAGGCCGCGTACACACGCGGGGACTGTTCGCTCAACTTTGTCCGTCAAACAGTTTCAGCAAACAGTCCGCTCAAAATTAGCATGGACGGACTTGCCCACACACGACGAATGAACAGTTTGCTGAAACCGTGCGCGATGACGTGAACGGCACGTACGACGGGACGGAAAATACAACGTCCTATACACTGCATTACAACTTTCGGCGTGTAAATCCTTTCTGAGCATGCGCGGAACTTAGTTTGACGAACAAGCCTACACACGAGGGGACTGTTCGCTGAAACCAAGTTTCAGCGGACAGTTTTTCGGAAATTCCGAAAAACCTTGTTCAGCAAACTGTTCGCTGAAACTGTCTGCTGAAAGCCCACACACGGGCGGACTGTCCGCCGAAACACTGTTCAGCGGACAAAGTTGGGCGAACAGTCCCCGCGTGTGTACGCGGCCTCAGGCGTAGGGCTTCAGGCGACTTGGAGTGGAGATGTGAACCATCTCCATTGAGAATAATGGATTTTTTTCCCCTCCAGCGTTTTGTAGCTTCAGGCGTCAAGCTACAAAACGCTCAGGTGTGAATGGGGTCTTAAGGATGTGGCGGCCGGTTTCCCATCCAGCTACTTAAGAACCAGCTATTCTTCACACAGAATTCAAACTGGTTGATCATTTTTCGACCGATCCAAATTCTAATCATTCTGAAAATGTGGAATTCATTAGAAAACAAATATATGAAACAAAATTAACCACTTCTCATCCTGCGTATAGACATGTGACGGGCGCAAGGTGGCTCTGCCATCCTGGGCAGCCGTCATATGACGTCCTCGGCTTCCCGGCGGTCTAGGGGGCACGTGTGCGCCCTCTGGGGAGAGGAGACTGATCGTGTAATCCTTGTATATAGGGAATCCGATCGGTCACCTCCCCCAGTCAGTCCCCTCCCCCACATTTAACCCCTTAATTGCCCCCTAGTGTTAATCCCTTCCCTGCCAGTGACATTTACACAGTCACACTGATCGCTGTATAATTGTCAGTGGTCCCAAAATAGTGTCAAAAGTGTCCGATATGTCTGCCAGAATATCGCAGTCCTGACAAAAATCGCAGATCGCCGCCATTACTAGTAAAAGCAAAATAATAAAAATGCCATAAATCAAAACCTATTTTGTAGACGCTATAACTTTTGTGCAAACCAATCAATATACACTTATTGCTATTTTTTTTTCTACCAAAAATATGTAGAATAATACATATCGGCCTAAACTGAGGAAGAAATTTTATTTTATTGTCAAAAAAATTGGGATATTTATTATAGCAAAAAGTAGAAAATATAGTTTTTTTCAAAAGTGTTGCTCTTTTTTTGTTTATAGCAGAGATATGCAATTAGCGGACCTCCAGCTGTTGCAAAACTACAAGTCCCATCATGCCTCTACCTCTGGGTGTCATGCTTGTGGCTGTCAGAGTCTTGCTATGCGTCATGGGACTTGTAGTTCTTGAAAAACTGGAGGTCCGCTAATTGCATATAACTGGTTTATAAAAATAAAAACCGCAGACGTGATCAAATACCACCAAAAGAAAGCTCTATTTTGGGGGAAAAAAATGATCAATTTCATATGGGTACAGTGTTGCATGACTGCGCAGTTGTCATCCAAAATGTTACTGAAAGCTGAAAATTGGCCTGGGCAGGAAGGGGGTGAAAATGCCCAGTATTGAAGTGGTTAAACTAATTTCAACAAAATTTGTTACTATTTCATTCGGAGATTCGGATACATCCAAATCTCCGAATAACCAAAAATTGCGTGTCTACGCAGTAGATCTGTGTTTTACACTTTCTGCAATATGGTTACAACGCTGTTCATTCTGCAGTGAAATTGCAGGGAGCATTGTCACCAAGGTAAACTTAGATGGATATATCAAGTAGTAGTTGGTCATATTCAGTTTCAAGCAGGGGTGGACTGACAACTCATGGGGCCCCCGGACAAAAGGAGATTATGGGGCCCCCAGGCAATCTGAGATTATTGGGCCAAACAGTATATACACACACACACAATATACAATCACACAGTATACACAGACATGTCTCTATTGGCTGAGATGGTACTGGAGAGGTGGGGCAGCTATAATCTCAGGATTTTTAGACCAAAAGGATGTCGGTAAGGGACATTTCAGAGACAGATGTAAAAAAAAAACACAGATTTTTCCATACTGTCCCTGGTTTTACTGAGGCTGGCAACCCTGATGGGGACCCCTAGTGGCTCGGGGCCCTCGGGCAGTGCCCGAGTGGCCCAATGGTCAATCCAACCCTGGTTTCAAGCAATGCTTTATGTATTGATATATCTCTTTTAGACCTCTGCCCATCTGGCCAACATGGTCACCTCCTGAATAAGCGCCCTCCACAGACAGCTCTCCAATAAGACACAGCAGTTTAATTCAACTTAGTTTTACTTAAGATGCAATACTGTACATAGGATGTTCTCCGGTCAAATCAAAGTGTAATGAGACAATAAGTACCTTCTACGCCAGGGATCTGCAATTAGTGGACCTCCAGCTGTTGCAAAACTACAAGTCCCATCATGCCTCTGCCTCTGGCTGTCATGCTTGTGGCTGTCAGAATCTTGCTATGCATCATGGGATTTGTAGTTTTGCAACAGCTGGAGGTCCGCTAATTGCATATCCCTGTTCTACCCCTTGTGCCCACTATGAAGGCTAACTGAGGAAACACGAGGAAGAAGGGAGGGATCTGTCTAATGCATCCTTTCATTAACTTTTTTACCCCAGAGGAACACATTAAATAATTTATTAGATCTGAAGGAACCCCTGCTAAAACAAATTCATTGGTGGTCAGTGGGAACAACGTACTCTTTACAATAGTGGTTAGAATGCCACCCTTTTAGAGAGCTAAAAGATCACTGGTGTAATGGAGTAGGCTCTACCAAGTGGTGTGGATCCCGGAATTATGTAGGCTTCATCAAACCCTGAGATTCCACAGAATCCTGATTGAGAATGGCTGATCTAAGCTGATCTAACTAAACCTACTAGCCCTAACATGCAGTTAAACAGGAATATGCCAGTTCAGAAATACAGTAATAACAAGTTGTAGTTACATGTCACGCCCGGCCTATGCGTTCAAAAAACCGGCGCCGGCTGGAAAGCAAGGACCGTTTTTTTTAATTTTTTTTATTTCAGCCTTCCCAGCCTAGTGGTAAGATGTGGGGTCTTATTGACCCCATATCTCACTGTAAAGAGGTCCTGCCATGTCATATTCCTATTACAAGGGATGTTTACATTCCTTATAATAGGAATAAAAGTGATTCAATTTTTGTTTTAAAGTGTAAAAATAAAAATTATTATGTAAAATAAACAATAAAAAAAAAAAATAGTTTTTAAAGCGCCCCTGTCCCCGTGTGCTCGGTCGTAGAAGCGAACGCATATGTAAGTCCCGCCCACATGTGAAAACGGTGTTTAAAGCACATATGTGAGGTGTCGCCGTGAACGTTAGAGCGAGAGCAATAATTCTAACCCTAGACCTCCTCTGTAACTCAAAATATGTAGCCAGTAAAAAAAATTTAAAGCGTCGCCTATGGGAATTTTTAAGTACCGAAGTTTGGCGCCATTCCACGAGCGTGTACAATTTTGAAGCGTGACATGTTAGGTATCTATTTACTCGGCGTAACATCATTTTTCACATTATGCAAACAAATTGGGCTAACTTTACTGTTTTTTTTTTTTTTAAAAGCATGAAAGTGTTTTTTTGTTTTTTTTTAAATGCATTTGAAAAATTACTGCGCAAATAGTTGCAATGACTAGACATGTGCAAAAGGAAAAAATTCGTTTAGTTTCGTTTCGTTTTAATTCGTTAATTCATTAATTTCGTTTAGTTATATTCGTTAACTTCCTTAAATTCGTTTTTGGATTTCGTTTAGTTTTCTACCGAATTCGAAAAATCGGCCACATTCGAAAATATTTCAACGAAATTCGAAAATATTTCTATCAGATTCTAAATGATTTCAACATGATTCGACATTATTTCAACCACATTCGAAAATATTTTGTGACCCGAATTTAGGGCCATGTATCTCGGGGTCACTTGGTGCTAGAAACTCCAAATTTGGATATTTTGTAGTGCTAGTACTATTGTGTTTGCGTACCAAATTTGGGGTTTCTAGCTATAAGTGACCCCGAGATATGTGGCCCCAAAATCGGGTCGCAAAATGTTATTAGTTAATAGAGCAGAGAATGACATTTTGCGACCCGATTTCGGGGCCACATATCTTGGGGTCACTTATAGCTAGAAACCCCAAATTTGGTATGCAAACACAATAATACCAGCTCTACAACATATCCAAATTTGAAGTGTCTAGCACCAAGTGACCCCGAGATACATGGCCCTAAAGTCGGGTCACAAAATATTTTCAAATGCGGTTGAAATAATGTTGAATCATGTTGAAATAATTTCGAATGCATTCGAAATTATTTCAACATGATTCGACATTATTTCAACTGCATTCGAAATGATTTCAACATGATTCAACATTATTTCAACCGCATTCGAAAATATTTTGTGACCCGACTTTAGGGCCATGTATCTCGGGGTCACTTGGTGCTAGACACTTCAAATTTGGATATGTTGTAGTGCTAGTACCATTGTGTTTGCATACCAAATTCGGGGTTTCTAGCTATAAGTGACCTCGAGATATGTGGCCCCAAAATCGGGTCGCAAAATGTCATTCTCTGCTCTAATAACTAATAACATTTTGCGACCCGATTTTGGGGCCACATATCTCGGGGTCACTTATAGCTAGAAATCCCAAATTTGGTATGCAAACACAATAATACTAGCAATACAACATATCCAAATTTGAAGTGTCTAGCACCAAGTGACCCCGAGATACATGGCCCTAAATTCGGGTCACAAAATATTTTCGAATGCGGTTGAAATAATGTCGAATCATGTTGAAATCATTTCGAATGCAGTTGAAATAATGTCGAATCATGTTGAAATAATTTTGAATGCGGTTGAAATAATTTCGAATCATGTCGAATTCATTCGAATTCATTCGTTATATTTCTTTCGTATTCGTTGTAATTTGTTATTTTTTTATTCGGATATTCGGATGCATCCGAATGTCCGAAAGATGCAAAATTCGGCCGAATTTCGATTCGTTACGAAACGAATTGCACAAGCCTAGCAATGACCAACATTGCATTCTCTAGGGTGCCTGCTAAAAAAAACATATATACTGTTTGGGGGTTCTATGTAATTTTAGAGCAAAAGAATTATGATTTTTACATGTAGGAGCAAAGTGTCAGAATTGGCCTGGATGCGAAGTGGCTAGGCAAGAATTGTGGGAGCTGGTACCTGTCAATAAAAAGTATCTTGAACAAAAAAAATACACTTCAAATATTTTAGGCTTGGATCATACCTACAGGTGGGGGTAAAGATGTTAAAATGGCATTATATGTGGAAGACAGATGGTGTTGAATCCCTCACCCCTGGTCAGGGATGGTTGTTTCAATTTTGACGTAGACTTTTTCACGTCTTCTGCTAACCAGTTGTTCCTCTCTGTCCACAATGTGCACCTCATAGTCCTCCAAAGAATGTCTCTTATCCTTAAGATACTGGAAGACCGCAGAGTCTTAACTTGTAGAATTTTCCCTCCTATGTTGGGCCATTGTTTTTTTTTGTTTTTTTTTAGAGGTTGCTTAGTCTTCCTTCAGAACCGAAGAAGTAGCTTGGAGACGTTACGAAACATCTTCAGCATTAGAGAACAAGTCCAGTTGAATGTGACCAACTACTACTTGATTCTCCATGACTTGGAAACATGAAAACCTTCACATCTTATCCAGACAAGTAGTATTTAATGGACTTTAAAGAAAAAATAAAGACTAATTGCTACTAATGCTTTTTCTTTCTTTTCTTTTTTTTTCTTTTCTTTTGGCATAAAAGTTTAAACTATTTGGTGTCCATTGTAAGTTCTCCAATACACAATGGTAGCTACTTAAATGGGTGATGATGTCCAGTTCATAGTTCTGTTTGACATGTTTTGCGAAAGGCGTGCTTCTTCAGGAGATTAAATGGCAGAACTGGACATCATCACCCCTTTAAGTAGCGAACATTGGGTATTGTGGAACTGGGGTTCCATCTCCCATGCTCTTTGTTGCCTTATCCTTTTGGGGGAACTATCCCTATGTTGAGGGATGATGGTATCACTGGTAATGTGTGCAGTTGCCCATTAAGCTGATATGTGTTGGTACTAATGGAATAATGCAATTTCAATAAAACGTATCTTTATTTTAATCAATACCCAAATTTGTTACGCCATTAAAGCCCAACCTTTCCTTCTATATCATTAGTCACCCTAGTTCAGCAGATCCCTAGTATCCCCAGCTCTGCTAATCCCCCACTTAGCAGTAACCCCCAGCTCTGCTCATCCTCCAAGCAGTAGTACCCCCAGCTCTGCTGATCCCCTTGTCAGGGATACCATATGCAGGCATCCAGCAAGGGTGATCAGATCATTTTAATCAATACCTGAGTTTATTTTGCCATTAAAGTCCAACCTTTACTCCTATATTATTGAACACAGTTTTATGTAGGATGAGGCACAGTTTATGAAGCCATATCAATAATGCCACGCTGTGGTGATATATTTTGTTAACCTTAAAGGTACTAATGAGCTGGGGATCTGCTGAACGGACATCCTCCACAGAGATCTCATAGCCTGACACCAAGCTGTCATGTCAGGGAGAGAATACAAGTGAAAAACAGCACACACATCTCTCCCTGAGAGGTAAGTTTGCACTGTTTTAACAACTTGAGTGTAGGAATTTAATTATTTTTTTTGTTGTGGATAAAGTGCATAAAGGTAAGAAGCTCTCTTTCCTCGCTCCAACTGTCTAACTTTGGGCTTAAGTGATTTTCAGCAAATCTCCATTAGTAAGGCATAAACTTCTCCGTATGCATCTGTGTTTGTTTGCTGGTCCTGTCCGCTGCTAGTCTGGGAGACAAAGATGGGAGGGAGCCTATCTGTCGGGCCAGATGTTATTTACAGTTGTCACCCCTTCCCTTCAACCGTCCCTTTAATTATACAAGGGCAAGCATAATAAATTACGCAACTGGAAGTCCAAGCCAAGAAAACCGTTATCTGTTTGCTGTCAAAGCGGATATCATGTTTAGTTGTGTGTAGGTGCCTTCTTTGCAAACGCAATTATCGAAGATTTGCTGTCGTAAGAACAGCTGAAAGGAAAACACCTTCCTTCCGGGCAATAGTACACCTAATCCATATTTTATTAGCAGAGATATATATATATATATTTTCTAACAAAATGGACAACATCTCATTGGCGCCGCTGACAGCACGCTAAGCGTCTTTGTGAAAGAGACTGCTTGGGGCTACGGCCATCTTTCTTATGTGGGGAAAAAAATATTGACATCGGCAGCTGATGTGTGCTCCATTACAGGGCGACCTGATGTTATGATGGCTTTTTAATATTACATGAAAGCAATAATGCTAGGGAGACGTGCGTGAGAAAATGTCATGTTTATACTTTCTAAGAGCTGAACTTCAGGCTAAATACAGGGATGAAAGACATATCAGGGAGCGGTTTTAACTTTCAATAGATCTGTCCATCCAGTCCTGAGATTTACACAGCTCTGCCACACAGCTCAGCTCTGTTGGGCAAGGCAAAAGACCTTTTTGTTTTCCTCTACTGCCCTTAAGTGACACTCAAGCCCCATACACACTATCAGTTTTTCTGCTGAGTTTTTCCTTCAGGTTTACCAAAACCATGTAGTGCAAGGGCCTGCCTGATTGCATACAAATTGAAACTCCTAAGGTTTGACCTCATATTATATGGTTTTGGTAAATCTGAAGGAAAAACTCAGCAGAAAAACTGATAGTGTGTATGGGGCTTCAGGGCTCATTTACACCAGGTGTGTTGGAACCCAGCGCAGTCCGGACGCAAAGCAATCCAAAAATATTTTTCTATCAAGCAGCAATTTTTTTCATTGCAGCTAGGTGCGATGCAATCCACCACATTGCACTGCACTTTGGCCAATAGAATTAATTAAAGTTTGCCCAAAAAAAAAGAACAGTGATGCACTCTATACTGTGCATCAGAATCGCTGCCCTGATACTGCACACCAGCATCCGCATTCTGATGCACTATATAAAGTGCATTGCACTGTTCACTTTTTTTTTGTGGGGAGGGGGGCAAACGGACAGACCCTTAGAGGTCTTGTCACTCCCCCAGCATGTGATTGGACAATGAAAGAAGCAGCAGCACAATGATGAGCTCCTCCGGAGAAATTCTTCTCCTGATTGTCCTTGTGTGCAGGGGTGTAGATAAGAGGGGAGATATGGGGGTCCAAATCCCAACAGAGCATCTGGGCTTGTGGCTGCTTTAAGGTGCTGGAGTCGCATAGCCTGTGAATTCTCCTGTGTCTCCCGCTGCTAACAGGACAGTGCACCAGGGAGAGGAGAACTATGATTGGCTGCATTGTAAGCCAAAATTTTGGAGGCCTTTCTTGCACCTTCTGCCCAACACTCCTGAAGGTGGAGACAGAGAGTGCGAGTGGCACGAGTTTTGGAGTAGCTGGCTGGCGAAGCCCACTCTTTAGGTGGATGAAGCCGGGGGGCGGTTCACAGTCCTCTGGACAGGATACTGAAGCAGCTTGGCCAATGTCAGAGTGATCACATAAACAGGGCTAACTCCTTCCCGCAGACTGTCTCCTGACCCTTTAAGAGTTCTAAAATCTGGGAGACATTTGAGTCATGTGATTGGCTGTCACAGCGGTCACATTGTCAATAAGCTCCTATTGCAAGTATGCATCGGGAGATTACCGATCCCCACCGGCTACCATGTTGGGAGCGTGCAGGGAGTGTGTTCTCAGCACAGTAATTTGTTTACACAGGCTCACCTATCGACAGGCCACATATATATTTGCATACTGTCAGTGCCAAGGGCTTAAGGCAGGAGCAAAGGTGACGTTCAGGGGAAAGCCGGGTCAAACACAGGTAAGCAGGTTCAATGGATCAGGCCTCAGGAATACAGGTACAAGCAGAAGACCATTCAGCAGCTGCTCATGGTGACAGACCAGTTTAAACAGACCCAGGGATGCCAAATAAGCATGCTAATTGGTATGCGCACGTGCACAAACACGAGCATGACAAACTGAAATAGTATGTCTATTCGGCGGAGTTCCGACTGACTTTCTGAACGAACGGACTTGGCCACACACAATCACACCAAAGTCAGACGGATTCAAACATGATGACGTACGACCGGGCTAGAATAAGTAAGTTCATAGCCAGTAGCCAATAGCTGCCCTAGCATTGGTTTTCGTCCGTCGGACTAGCATACAGACGAACGGATTTCTCCATAGGAACTGGTTCCGGTGGAGTTCTGGCGAAAAGATTAGAAACATGTTCTATTTCTAAAGTCCATCTGATTTTTAGACAGCAAAGGTCTGATGAAGCCCACACACAATAGAATTGTCCGGCGGATTCGTTCCGTCGGACCTTTGCTGTTGAAAAGTGTGGTCGTGTGTACACAGCATAACATTGCCTCTTTGCCTAGAATTATGAGCATATGAGCAATGCGAACGCGCACGAATATGAGCATAAGCCCCGCACTGGTTTTCTGGTGCTGGGAATCCTGTTTACCATACAATGTGTTTCAGCATGTTGCCTTGGGGTGCAATTCAAAATGAATGGCAATGCAATGCATCAACGCATGTAACATGCATTGTGGGAATACATACATTTCCACAATGCATTGATGTAGATCTGCCCTAAGACAGACTCTGCAGGGCGATAAGATAAGCGATTTGTCACTATGCAGCCATTTAGACAAGATGTGAAGCCTATACTGTATGTGTAATGAGAAAACCTGCTATATCATGTGCTTGGTGTACAGAGACTGGGCACAGGAGGCCTGCTTGGTGCATCAAAACTGTACATTCAACATCTAAGGTGGCTCCAGCCCACCCATAGCCAACAACTTCAAATACTGATTACTGTCTGTTGGAGATCGGAGAATCCTCCATCAAAATCTTTGTGGTTCTCTAAAATAAACAAATTGAGAGACATGGAAGACCTCACCGCTACCTTGCATGGCCGGGAGGAGACCTTCCATGAGACCTGGTGTCCTTGGAATCATTTTGTGTACATTGACGCCTACCTTCAAGAGGTGGCACAATCGCACTGACCTCTTGGATTTAACTTCACTCCTTTGGGCGAGAGGCCTTCTCTGCATTACCTTTTTCTCTCCCCTCCTTATCCCTTTTCTTACCTGCCTTGGGGATACTCAACCCCATAATCCCTTCCCCCTCTGGCTGCTTTCCATCCTTCAGCTTCCTGACTCCGTAATGGGTTATGTTGTACTATCATGGGGTATATCCCTGCCTAAATTTCGACTTATACATTATCCCATTACTGGGCAAGACCGGCCTTATGCCCCATACACGCGGTCGGAAATTCCGACGGAAAATGTCAGATCGGATTATGTTGTTGGAAAATCCGATCGTATGTGGGCTTTATCAGACTTTTTCTGTCGGAATTTCCGATGGAAAAAGTTTGAGAGCTGGATCTATAATTTTCCAACAACAAAATCCGATCTGACTTTTTCCGTAGCGTGTAGAGAATTTTCCGACACACAAAGTGCCACGCATGATCAGAAAAAATTTGGAGAGGAAAGCTATTGGCTGCTGGCCTCTACGTAGTCCCGTCGTACGTATGGTACGTCACCTCGTTCCAAACGACCCGATTTTCCGACAACTTTTGTGCGACCGCGTGTAAGCAAGACAAAGTTTCGGCCAAAATCCATCTGAAAAAATCTGACGGATTTTGTGGTCGGAATGTCCGACTGTGTGCCTGGGGCATAAGGGTAGCATGACCTCCCGTGGTGTTAAAGATTCTAATCCAAGTTACTACACTTTACTGTATCTGTAGCATTCATAGATATATGTCTGCCACATCATTTTTTGTTGGGCTCCCCAGTGTGATACACTGACCACCATCTGCACAACCGTAATCGCTTTTTAATTCAATCTTATTTTATTGAGATATAAAAGCAAGGTAAGAAGGAAAAAAAAAAGGTACAGAATAATTCAACATATTCGTTTTACATTGATACATAAACAGGAAAAAAAAACAACCACAAAGAAATCCACTCTACTACAGTGGTGTCGAACTATCACGAGGTTAAAATGGTTTTTGAGCTTCGATTTGTGTAGTATGGTAGAGGAGCCTGTAGTCCAGGGATATGCAACTAGCGGACCTCCAGCTGTTGCAGAACTACAAGTCCCATGAGGCATAGCAAGACTTTGACAGCCACAAACATGACACCCAGAGGCAGAGGCATGATGGGAGTTGTAGTTTTGCAACAGCTGGAGGTCTGCTAATTGCCTATCCCTGCTGTAGTCCTATAATGTTTAGTCTAAGGTAAAATGGGTGTGTGCACACCACTATCCTCTCAACAAGTGATGCCCACACATTACAGGTAGACTAGGGCTATTGTTCCTATTCTGGCAACGTTATCTCTGGGGGGGGAAGCTCTGTATGTGCCACCATTCCGGTCTAATGAGACTGGAGGTCATAAATTAAGTAGTCGGGTATTACTGCAACATGTATAAGGGAGGGAAGAAAGGGGGGAGAGAGTAAGGAAAGAGGGGTCAGGACAGTAAAGAGCTTAAGGATCAAGAGGTAGACATTCCACACTGATCACACAGGTGTATCGGTAGAGTCCTCTGTGGCCCACGAGATAAACTCTGAGGAATATCGAAACATAGACCATGAGGTCCAGGTCTTGGAGAATTGTTCCTCCCTACCCGTTTCCTGCGACAACATTCTTTCCAAACTATTAATTCGGTCCACTTCAATTGCCCAATCCCCCAAGGAAGGCATGCTCGTCGACTTCCAATGTCTGGGCAACACCGTTCTTGCAGCCGCCAAAAAGTGACGCAGAACGTCTTTCTTGACTGACTTAAGTGGTCCCGGGAGCAGAGATAGCAGAGCCACCTCAGAAGAGGGTGTGATTGAGGTCGCCATGAGTCTGCAGTACAAGTCGAGGATCTTTTGCCAGAACTTCCTCACAGGGGGGCATTCCCACCAAATGTGAAGTAAGGTTCCCTTAGATGACAAGCAACGCCAGCAAGTATCCGGAAGTGCCGAGTTTATTTGGTGCAAAGTCGAAGGGCATCTGTACCAACGGGTCAACAGCTTGAACCCCTTTTCTTGAGAATTGGAGGCTATAGACATTTTGTGGGTCAGTATGAAGCACTTTTGCCAGTCTACAGGCGAGATGGAGTGGCCCAGGTCTTCCTTCCATGCATGTGTGTATGGTGGAAGGTCAGGATTATAAGCCACATGTAAGAGAGAATATAATTGAGAGACTACATGTGTAGGAGGGGCGGCCTGGAGCAGCATGCCCTCCAAGTCCGTTAAGTCAGTGAGTACATTAGGTAACGATGGGAAAATGCGAATGAAGGAAATCACCTGTTGCCTCTGCAGCCAGTGCGTCGAGGCATGAGAAGATGGGTCAGAGGGAATGTTAAGAGTTAGAGAGGGGTCTGAACTTAGGACTTGGGCAAGCCGTCTGTGGTCCTCCTTACACCAAGGTCCAAAACTCGCTCCCTGTAAGGCCGGTGGAAAAGCCGGAGTTCCAAACAGTGGAGTCATGGGTCCCTTCATGGGAGATAGGGTCTTGAAGGAATTCATTTGGGTCCAGATTTGTATGGTTTGTCGGGTGAGGTCGCTCAGGGGTACCTCTCCTTTCAGGAATTCAGTAGGTGTCCACGGCCGTAATAGTTTTTTATGACTGCCTATAATGTGCAGCACTGAGTATGATGTTCCACCTCTCTGCTTATGTGACCCTATCTGTGTTTTTTGACTGTGATATTTGTTGATATTGCATACTTTGACTGTTGACTGTATCTTTTTTGGTAATAAAGATATTACTAAAAAAAATACCAATTACTGTACATACCTGTACGCCTTGTGCCATCACAATATGTTACAGATGCAACCAAATTTCAGTTTTCAGTAGTCAGATGAATTCTAGTTGGTGTTTTTTGTTTGTTTTTTAGTCTTTATGTCGATGCACTATGCTTTTCTTTATTAAAGAAAACTTGTCATAAGAACAATGCAGAAGCTGGTCTTTGGCATTCTGGGTCACATCTCTACAACAAGCATGCAGCAAGTGAAGCCAGGACTCCTAATCTGCACGCTTGTTCTGGATATAGTAACCTGTTCCTTTAATTGATCCCATAGATGTTTATTATGCTATGAATATCCATTTCTCTGTTTTACAGAGTCTCTACACCTTGGGAACTTGCTTGTGAAGTACGGATACATCTACCCCCTAAAGGACCCCAGGAACCTCATTCTGAGAGCTGACGATTCCCCGTACAGATTCCAGGTAATCCACAGAAGAATAATAGCATAGTATATCCACTTCAGCCCCGAACCATTTTGCTGGCCAAAGACCAGACCACTTTTTGCGATTCGGCACTGCGTCGCTTTAACTGACAATTGCACGGTCGTGCGACGTGGCTCCCAAGCAAAATTGACGTCCTTTTTTTCCCACAAATACAGCTTTCTATTGGTGGTATTTGATCACCTCTGTGGTTTTTATTTTTTGCGCTATAAACAAAAATAGAGCGACAATTTTGAAAAAAACACATTATTTTTTACTTTTTGTTATAATAAATATCCCCCAAAAATCTATAAAAAAAAAAACATTTTTTTTCCCTCAGTTTAGGCCGATACGTATTTTTCTTCTTATGGGGCATAAGACTGGGATGCCATTAAAGTTCATGGGCGTGTAAAGGCAGGCGTCCCAATACTTTTGGTAATATAGTGTATATGGGAGAAACATCTTCCTGTGATAAAAATGTCCAGGAGTTACTTTCTGCTATAAACAGTCCGCCAACTGGTCCATTAGCCGCATCATTTATCATACATGACACACGTAGACATTTCTGCAGTATGTTTTTACGGGAATGGAAGTAAACGTTCTACTATTTTAGTCCTCCGTGTCCCTGGATTCTATTTATATCGGTGGTCCACAGGGGAGTTCAGGGGAGGAAGTGATCCAGCTGTTCTTGTAACTAGTCAATGCCAAGCTTTACCCGAGGGGAATCAGAATGCAGGTTTTCCTCCGAGGACTCGGGTGGAGATTAGAAAGTAGAACTCGATATTGTTAACGTGCAAACGAATACAGATTAGCGAAGGCAGAACGCAAAAGAACGCTTTGTTACAACATGGAAATTTTCCTTGTAAGCTCTGATACTCCTGTTATTCCTGTTCTGTTTCAAAAGCCTCTTTATGCATTGACTCCCCTCCTTAGACCCAGTCTGTCTGGACAATATGGGCACCTGCAGACTTGGCAGCATCCACAGGCAGCTTAACTCTTCAATAAGACGCAGAATTTGAATCCAACGCAATTTAACCAGACGGCGGCCAACCAGGAAGTTCATGGATGCATTCCCATTGTGAGGTCATCACCCAATCCCACCAAAAAAATACTGATTGCCTTTAACGGAAACAGCACCTATGACATTCAAAGCAGGCTGCCCTGTGTATAATGACTAATGCATCCCATAGGCCGGCCAGGGCAGGTGGGTGTTCATGCTGACCTGACCATCCTCAAGCAATAGGTTCAGGCTGCGAATATCCAAAATGGCAGCTCGGCTTGCCATTATTGTTGCTGCTAAATGGTCGGGTCAGCATGAACACCCACTTGCCCTTGCAGGTCTATGGAATGCATTAGTCATTATACACAGGGCAGCCTGCTTTAAATGTTATAGGTGCTGATTCCAATAAGGGTAATCAGTATTTTTTTTAGCAGGATCAGATGATGACCTCATTCATGATCATTGAAGACCCCCGAACATTCCGGTTGTCCACCATCTGATGGAGCAGATGCTTGGCTGGGTTAGAAGACCTTCCCTAACTGCTCCCAGACCCCTATGGGTGTTTGCGCCATTCATCTCCTTCTGCCCCCTTTCCTCTTTAGCAGCAAGCATGATGCCAAGCCGCGCTACCATTTTGGACACTCACTGCCTGACCTCATTGCTTGAGGGTGGTCGGGCCAGCATGAACACCCACCTGCCCTTGCAGTAGGGTCGCCACCTTTTATTCAAGCCATACCTGAACACTTTAGTGGCCTCGGACACCTTGGGATGCCCCAAAGAGAGTAGTAATGCGGTGCCCTTTTTCTTGCGGCAGTGAACAATGGGTGTGGCCAAATTGCTCTTGCTGACGTCATCGCCCTGCCACTCAGTGATGCCGAAACTTCCCCCCAGACTTGCCCGCAGCTCCCTGAACAAATTTGTGTGTGACTATCTTGGTTACTTGGGGAGCCACAGTCTGGTCTGAATAATGTGTCTGGGTTTCAGTCCGCCTGAAACCCGGACACATGATTGCTTCCCGCCCACTGTACGCCAAATGACGTCCTCGGCTTTAAGAGGGGATATCTGAATGATGCCTGTAGCTACAGACATCATTCAGATATCATCATTTAGAGCCGGTGAATCTGTGCACCATAAGAACAATCATAGCGGCTGTTCCGCCCCTTGATCGTTCTTACAGGAGGCAAGAGGGGACGTCCTCCCGCCGCCCTCCGGTGCTTCTACTGACTCACCGCTACGATTGGTGAGTTGGACACTGGATGTTCAGAATAGAGATTTCCAGCAGACCAGATGGTCACCGGAGTCTCTGTGATCGTTCAGAGGCCGGGCGCGATGTTATGACATTATGCTATGTTGTCACGCCCAGCCTCTGTATTAAAAAAAAAACTGTGCCACTTCGGCTGGGAAGCGGTGATTGTTTTTTTTTTATTTCAGGCTTCCCAGCCTAGTGGTGAGATGCGGGGTCTTTTTGACCCCATATCTCACTATAAAGAGGTCCTGTCATGTCATATTCCTATTACAAGGGATGTTTACATTCCTTGTAATAGATATAAAAGTGATCAAAAAAATTTTTTTTGGGGGGGGGGGGGGGGTAAAGTGTCAAGCTAAAATAAATAAAGTAAAATTAACAATGAAAAAAATTTATATTTTTTTAAAGTGCCCCCCCGCGAGCGCATAAGTGAATGCATATGTAAGTCCCACCCACATATGAAAACGGTGTTCAAACCACACACGTGAGGTATCGCCGCAAACATTAGAGTGAGAACAATAATTTTGGTCCTAGACCTCCTCTGTAACTCAAAACATGTAACCAGTAAAATTTTTTGAAGCGTCGCCTAAGGGGATTTTTAAGTAGCAGAGTTTGGCGCCATTCCACAAGCGTGTGCAATTTTCAAGCGTGACATGTTAGGTATCTATTTACTCAGCGTAACTTTGTCTTTCACATTATGAAAAGAAATCGGGCTAACTTTACTGTTTTATTTATTTTTTAAAGCACAAAACTGTTTTTTTTTTCCAAAAAAAACGCATTTGAAAAATTGCTGCGCATATAACGTGCAAGATAAAAATGTGCAATGACCGCCATTGTATTCTCTAGGGTCTTTGCTAAAAAAAAAACATATATAATGTTTGGGGGCTCTATGTAATTTTCTAGCAAAAAAATTATGATTTTTTTTAGCAGTAAAATGTCAGAATTGGCCTGGTAGGCAAGTGGTTAAAAACCCGGTCTGTCCGGGTGAATCCTGGACAGGTGGCAACCCTACCTTGAAGGCCTATGGGATGCATTAGTCATTATACACAGGGCAGCCTGCTCTGAATGTTATAGGTGCAGATTCCTTTAAGGGCAATCTATAATTTTATTTACAATTTATAAGCTTTCCTACTAAAAATACTAATTTTGTTAATTTCCTATTTTTTAATCAGTAAAATATGAACAATATGAAAAGGATATTCTTTTTTTTTATTTAAATACAAGCAGTATAAGTACCTGGTATCAGTCTCTTGTAGGCCTTGTACAGCAGAGCTCAAACCAGGAAAGTGAGAAGCAGCACAATAAATCAGGCATGTGCTAAGCCAAAGCATGCTGACAGGAGGAGCAAGCAGAGTCGCAGAGAGATGAGCTGATCAGTCTGACGCTTCTCTTCTCACTGTCCAGGCTGGGGGTTGAGGGGGTACCCTCCTTTACTGTATAGCAGAGCTGTGTGAATCTTAGGGCTGAATAGACAAAAATACAGATCCTTTGGCAGATAAAACAGCTTCCTAATATATATATATATATTTTATATGTGTATTTAGCTGTTAGCCTGGAGTTCGGATTTACGGTTTTCTGTGGGTGGCCTTGCATGGTGTTAAGCCATTCCTCATCCTGCTACTGTATTGATGACTCTTCCTGAGTTTAATTTCCTCTGCAGTTCAACAATCAGCGTATATTGTGCCCCAGGGCTCCCTCTCCCACCAGATTCACCCGAGAAAATAGTCAGATAATTGGAGTTTCCTATACCCCCAGGACCAGGGAGGCTGTAAATTGCTGGAATTAGAATAGATTCTGCTATGAAACAAATGATCGGAACGGAGAGAGAAAGTTCGAGCTACGTCACCTTTCCAAGCTTCTCATTACATGAAACTTTTTGTATGGCCTTGAGGTCATAAGGTATAAATCTGTAACTTCCTTACAAACTGCGTAATGAATTACATTAGGAAAGGACTAATGCCAAATACAAAAAAAACAAAAAAAACAAATTTTCTGTCTAGCAAACACTGCAGATATGCTGAAGTCAGAACTTTCATCAATTTATTTTAAAGCAAAACTTTATGTTTTAAAAAATAAATAAATACCCAGCAGTAGTAAAGCAGCCTTTGCAGCTATACTTACATCAGGGGCAGACTGACCATTGGGCCACTCGGGCACTGCCCGAGGGCCCCGAGCTACTAGGGGGCCGCATCAGGGTTGCCAGCCTCAGTAAAACCAGGGACAGTATGTAAAAACTTGTGTTTTTTACATCTGTCTCTGAAATGTCCCTTACCGACATCCTTTTGGTCTATAAATCCTGATATTATAGCTGCCCCACCTCTCCAGTACCTTCTCAGCCAATAGAAACATGTCTGTGCATACTGTGTGTACATGTATGTGTATACTGTGTGATTGTATACTGTGTGTGTATACTGTGTGATTGTATACTGTGTGTGTGTGATTGTATACTGTGTGGCCCCATAATCTCAGATTGCCTGGGGGCCCCATAATCTCCTATTGCACCATGAGTTGTCAGTCAACCCCTGATTTACATTCAATCTAGTGCTGCTGTCCACTAGATGGCACTGGTGTTCTGAGTTGAATGATGACCAACGGCATTCAACCTACTTACTGTGTGCCCAGGCTGTCAAAAGCACACCCTAGGGTCAGACCCAGTGATGGTGAACCTTGGCACCCCAGACGTTTTGGAACTACATTTCCCATGATTCTCAACTACATTACAGAGTGCATGAGCATCATGGGAAATGTAGTTCCAAAACATCGGGGGGGGGCCAAGGTTCACCATCACATTACTGCTTCAATCTTTCTAAAGAAGGAATCTCACTTCCATTTTTATCAGTGTGTTCTGTTCCTCCGGGGGGGGCAAATTACATGTATTACTTTGTCCCATGACCCTATTAGACATGTGCGAGAAAGTCGTACATTCGTAAGAATCCGAAATACAAATTTTTATGCATACGAAATCCGTACGAAATACAAAATTTTTAGGGCTGTTACTGATTAACATTTTCATGTTCGATTAATCGATTAATCAACTAATTTCGATTAATTATAACGCACATACAGATCCAACTACTTTTAGCTGATCTCCTTGCATTGCAACTCAGCATTAGTCAGTGGTAAATGTGGTATACACTATATACAATCACCCGACACTAGTTTGTTTCCACAATCCATGACTTAACTTCACAGTTCACACAAATACAGTTTAAATTCAAACTGTAGCACTGATGTAAGTAATTTTTTTCCCACAGTAGCGTGACAATCCCTCCACCTCTGGTCTAACTAATCACTCTCACCTTATGGCATGGACCCCTGTGCCAACAGGTGGTCATGCAATTGGGTATCAAAAGGGTTAACACGGACCATAAACTTCTCTCAGGTCTCCTTAGATCTCAGCAAGGAGACCAGGTCATGGGTAGAAAGAAAAGATCTAAGTGCTCACCGCTTAAGTATAAGATTTCATTTTTGTGTTCAAACACAAACTACTCACATAAAGATGATAAAAACACAGCATGTAAAGCCGACAATCGTGTTAGTTCCGTAGGGCAGCAGCGGGTGACTTCATGCGTAGCTCCTCCCCCATATACGCGTTACGTTCAATCAGAACTTCAAGGTCGCCGGACTCCTCCCCCCTTCCCTTCGTTAGCAAACGGAGGCACTTGGGGAAGGGGGGAGGAGTCCAGTGACCTCGATGTCCGTGACGTCACCGGATCTCCGACGGAACTCCCTGAAGATCCAGAAGCCGCCGGAGAGGTGAGTACCGATCAAAAGAATTTTAAACAATCAAAAAAATTAACGATTAATCGAGGAATTAATCTTTAATTTCCACAGCCCTAGAAATTTTGTTTACGAATTTTCGGATACAAATTCATAACAAAAATTCGTAATTAACGAAAAGTTAACGAACCTAAAAGTTAAAAACCCAGGAAGTCAGCACAGCACAGGGATGGTGGAAACCCCTCATAATGATAAATTCATCATAATGAAAATTCGTAATTGTTACGAAAAGTTAATGAACCTAAAAGTTAAAAACCCAGGAAGTCAGCACCAGGATGGTGGAAACCCTCTGGGAATTTCTGTGCTTACGAATTTCATACGAAATACAAAATTGCGTTAACGAATTTCAGAATTTCTGATCCAAATTCACAGAAACATGACTGGTGTTTTGTTCACCAATCAAAGGAAGTCAGTACAGCACAGGGATGGTGGGAACCCCTCATAATGGGCACAGCGGGTGTACACTCAGATCCTGGAACTCAGAACAGGTTTGGTGGGAACCCTATGGGAATTTCTATGCTTATGAATTTCATAAAAAATACGAAATTTCGTTAATGAATTTCGGATCCAAATTAACAGAAACATGACTGGTGTTTTGTTCACCAATCAGAGGAAGTCAGCACAGCACAGGAATGGTGGGAACCCATTATAATGATAAGTTCGTCATAACGAACATTCTTAATTGTTACGAAAGGTTAACAAACCTAAAAGTAAAAAACCCAGGAAGTCAGCACAGCACAGGGATGGTGGGAGCCCCTCATAGTGATAAATTCATCATAACGAACTTTCGTTATTTTACGAATCTAACGAAAATTCGTATTTCGTACGAATCCGAATTGAATTTCATACACGAATTACGAAATAATTTTTTTTTTTCGTACGGAATGAGCCGGAACTAAATGAAACAAAATTTTGGACGGCGTCCGTGACTAGACCCTATCCTGTCTAAGGCTAACTGTGAGTTTGAGTTTGGTAAAGACAGTAGACTTTGCAGACTAAGTGTAGTAAATATTAAGAAATGTATTAAAACAATGGCAATCAGCAACTCACATATGGACAAATGTAAAATGTTTGTGATCACAGTCAGAAGGGGAATCGGTGAATAGGTGGAGTAGGAACACTGGCATGTAAGACACCTGTAGTAACTGGGAAGGCAGCAAGAGGGTGCCAATCTGTGCAAAGTGCAGTGGTTAAGAGATGTAAATTCACACAAAGCAATTGGTGTCAGGAGCGTGCAATCCTCCTGCTTCTCATTCCAGCATCCTGCTTTTGGCTGTGGCATTCTCCTTGTCTGTCTACCCGCAATGTCATTAATGTGGTCAGTCTCTGGATGGAGACCAAACCTGATTTAAGCCAGAAAGCCTGCAGTCTCATGCTTGTAATGTTGCATTTCACACATGCTCCAATCTCTCTGTTTGTCTGTCCTGCTCTGCTGTTTTGATCGCTTGATTGAAGTTGTTGCTGTCAAGGGTGGCAACACCAGTTATTAGGTTTAGAGGTCGGGGGCAATTACTTTTTCATATAAAGCCAGGCAGGTTTGGACCGATTTTTTGCCTTAATAAATTAAACCATAATTTAAAAACTGCATTTTGCATTTACTTGGGTTATCTTTGTGTAATAATAAAATTTGTTTGATGAGCTAAATCATTTAAATGTGACAAATATGCAAAAAAAAAAAAATTAGAAAGGGGGCAAATACTTTTTCACACAAATGTATATATATATATATACAGTGCCTTGCGAAAGTATTCGGCCCCCTTGAACTTTTCAACCTTTTGCCACATTTCAGGCTTCAAACATAAAGATATAAAATTGTTATTTTTTGTGAAGAATCACCAACAAGTGGGACACAATTGTGAAGTGGAACGAAATCTATTGGATTTTTGAAACTTTTTTAACTAATAAAAAAATGAAAAGTGGGGCGTGCAAAATTATTCGGCCCCCTTGCGTTAATACTTTGTAGAGCCACCTTTTGCTGCGATTACAGCTGCAAGTCGCTTGGGGTATGTCTCTATCAGTTTTGCACATTGAAAGAGAGATTGAAATTCTTGCCCATTCTTCCTTGCAAAACAGCTCGATCTCAGTGAGGTTGGATGGAGAGCGTTTGTGAACAGCAGTTTCCAGCTCTTTCCACAGATTCTCGATTGGATTCAGGTCTGGACTTTGACTTGGCCATTCTAACACCTGGATACGTTTATTTGTGAACCATTCCTTTGTAGATTTTGCTGTATGTTTGGGATCATTGTCTTGTTGGAAGATAAATCTCCGTCCCAGTTTCAGGTCTTTTGCAGACTCCAACAGGTTTTCATCCAGAATGGTCCTGTATTTGGCTGCATCCATCTTCCCCTCAATTTTAACCATCTTCCCTGTCCCTGCTGAAGAAAAGCAGGCCCAAACCATGATGCTGCAACCACCATGTTTGACAGTGGGGATGGTGTGTTGAGGGTGATGAGCTGTGTTGCTTTTACGCCAAACATATGCATATGCATTGTGGGCAAAAAGTTCGATTTTGGTTTCATCTGACCAGAGCACCTTCTTCCACATGTTTGGTGTGTCTCCCAGGTGGCTTGTGGCAAACTTTAGACGAGACTTTTTATGGATATCTTTGAGAAATGTCTTTCTTCTTGCCACACTTCCATAAAGGCCAGATTTGTGCAGTGTACGACTGATTGTTGTCCTATGGACAGACTCTCCCACCTCAGCTGTAGTTCTCTGCAGTTCATCCAGAGTGATCATGGGCCTCTTGGCTGCATCTCTGATCAGTCTTCTCCTTGTCTGAGCTGAAAGTTTAGAGGGACAGCCAGGTCTTGGTAGATTTGCAGTGGTCTGATACTCCTTCCATTTCAAAATGATCGCTTGCACAGTGCTCCTTGGGATGTTTAAAGCTTGGGAAATCTTTTTGCATCCAAATCCGGCTTTAAACTTCTCCACAACAGTATTACGGACCTGCCTGGTGTGTTCCTTGGTCTTCATGATGCTCTCTGCGCTTTCAACAGAACCCTGAGACTATCACAGAGCAGGTGCATTTATACAGAGACTTGATTACACACAGGTGGATTCTATTTATCACCATCAGTCATTTAGGACAACATTGGATCATTCAGAGATCCTCGCTGAACTTCTGGAGTGAGTTTGTTGCACTGAAAGTAAAGGGGCCGAATAATTTTGCACGCACCACTTTTCAGTTTTTTATTTGCTAAAAAAGTTTAAAATATCCAATAGATTTTGTTCCACTTCACAATTGTGTCCCACTTGTTGGTGATTCTTCACAAAAAAATTAAATTTTATATCTTTATGTTTGAAGCCTGAAATGTGGCAAAAGGTTGAAAAGTTCAAGGGGGCCGAATATTTTCGCAATGCACTGTATAGATAGATAGATAGATAGAGAGTATCTCACAAAAGTGAGTACACCCCTCACATTTTTGTAAATATTTTATTCTATCTTTTCATGTGACAACACTGAAGAAATGACACTTTGCTACAATGTAAAGCAGTGAGTGTACAGCTTGTATAACAGTGTAAATTTGCTGTTCCCTCAAAATAACTCAACACACAGCCATTAATGTCTAAACCGCTGGCAACAAAATCAGTACACGCCTAAGTGAAAATGTCCAAATTGGGCCCAATTAGCCATTTTCCCTCCCCAATGTCATGTGACTCAGTGTTACAAGGTCTCAGGTGTGAATGGGGAGCAGGAGTGTTAAATTTGGTTTTATCGCTCTCACTCTCTCATACTGGTCACTGGAAGTTCAACATGACATGATCTGAAAAAAATTATTTTTGCTCTACATACAGATGGCCTAGGCTATAAGAAGATTGCTGCAGCATGGTGGCCAAGACCATACAGCGGTTTACCAAGACAGGTTCTACTCAGAACAGGCCTCGCCATGGTCAACCAAAGAAGTTGAGTGCATGTGCTCAGCGTCATATCCAGAGGTTGTCTTTGGGAAATAGACATATGAGTGCTGTCAGCATTGCTGCAGAGGTGGAAGGGGTGGAAGGGGTGGGGGGGGGGGGGGTCAGCCTGTTAGTGCTCAGACCATACGCCACACACTGCATCAAATTGGTCTGCATGGCTGTCATCCCAGAAGGAAGCCTCTTCTAAAGATGATGTACAAGAAAGCCTGCAAACAGTTTGCTGAAGACAAGCAGACTGAGGACATGGATTACTGGAACCATGTCCTGTGGTCTGATGAGACCAAGATAAACTTATTTGGTTCAGATGGTGGCAGCAACCAGGTGAGGAGTACAAAGACAAGTGTGTCTTGCCTACAGTCAAGGATGGTGGTGGGAGTGTCATGGTCTGGGGCTGCATGAGTGCTGCCAGCACTGGGGAGCTACAGTTCATTGAGGGAACCACGAATGCCAACATGTACTGTGACATACTGAAGCAGAGCATGATCCCCTCCCTTAGGAGACTGGGCCGCAGGGCAGTATTCCAACATGATAACGACCCCAAACACACCTCCAAGATGACCATTGCCTTGCTAAAGAAGCTGAGGGTAAAGGTGATGGACTGGCCAAGCATGTCTCCAGACCTAAACCCTATTGAGCATCTGTGGGACATCCTCAAATGGAAGGTCCAAGGGCCTCGGCTATGGAATGCTCTACCAATAAACATCCGCCTGGAAGAAAATCACCTGGCTTTTAGGAAAAAACTCAAGACCTTCCTCTTTTAGCAGATGATCAAAGCTCGCCACAGCGCCTAGAGGCGATTCAGTTCGCATTGTGCGCTATATAAGTATTTCATTCATTCATTCATTCAAGGTGGAGGAGCGCAAGGTCCCTAACATCCACCAGATCTGTGATGTCGTCATGGAGGAGTGGAAGAGGACTATAGTGGCAACCTGTGATGCTCTGGTGAACTCCATGCTCAAGAGGGTTAAGGAAGTGCTGGAAAATAATGGTGGCCACACCACAAAATATTGACACTTTGGGCCTAATTTGGACATTTTCACTTCTCACTTTGGTTGCCAGCAGTTTAGACATTAATGGCTGTGTGTTGTGTAATTTTGAGGGGACAGCTAATTTACACTGTTATACAAGCTGTACACTCACTACTTTACATTTTTATAAAGTGTAATTTCTTCAGTGTTGTCACATGAAAAGATATAATAAAGATAAAAGAAAACATGTACAAAAATGTGAGGGGTGTACTCACTTTTGTGAGATACTGTACATTTCTAACATTAGTATATGAATTTTAGAATATGATAATTATAAATCTCATATAATCTTTTGCACATATGCCCCACATAAAAATGTATTTGAGTCTTAGAAAATGTGGTGACTCGACCACAAAGGCAAGAAAATAATACCTAGCACATAGGCAGCAGTATAACAGCTCAAGATGACCTTTTTTTCTTCTTTCTTTAAGAGTTTTTTTTTCCTTTAAATAGTTGTTTCGGCCATATAATGAATATTTGTAGACTACAAATCCCTGGCACAAATGAGAGGCTGGCAGTGCCGAGATAACAAGGGCACTGCCCTTAAGGTACGCGCTGCTAAATTTGGAGCAAATCAGAGGATTATGTCAGGAACAGTTTTAGTTAGGAACATCCAGAGATACTCACAACGGGACATTTATTGTGACAGGAGCTGCTCCCAATATGGCAAGGAGTAGTGCCGTCGCTCTGTAATTACCACAGTCTGTCAGTAACACTATGGGCCTGGCAGACGCAATGCTGCTTCTCCGGGGGGGGCATAAAACAAAACAAAGAGACGGGCTCGTCTGGGAGAAGATTGATTTAACTAGCCTGAAACACAGGATCTGACCAAATCTTGTTTCCTAATAGCAGGGGAGCTAAATATAGTGCAACATCTCTGCCCGTGTCACCGCGAGATGCCCAAAAAAGGTTTCTAAGCACGCCTGTTTTTTTTTTTTTTTTAGTTCAGCATTGGATTACAATATTGATTAGCAATTTTGGATGACAATGGATTTGGACTTTATTTTTTTTGGGGGTATGACCAGATTTGAATTTTAGTGTTTGTTTTGGTGGTTTAGGTCCCCAAAATGGTTCCAGGGGAAGGCCACGCTGGAATAGAAAAGGGCCTTCTTCCAGTGATCGCACTACCTTCCTGAGAAAGGGGTCCTCAGCATCCCCAAAACGCTGCTTTGTTTTATGTTGCTAAATAAATCATTTATATACAACTTCTGCTGATGGTGCGCCATTGACATCTCCACATCAGGTATAGCGCAGAAATGTTTTCCCATATTAGGTCCCAAAAAAGAAGATGACAAGTTTTAACTGCTACAGAAGGACCTTGAAAATCCAATGGACAAGCATGGTCATGGATGACAGGGCCGGACTGGGAATAAAAACCAGCCCTGGAAAAAATTTCATACCAGCCCCACAGCATTATTATACCAGCCCAACAGCATAACGTCATTATTTTCTTGTTCATGAAAGGGAAAACCATACATTTTAAAGCACATTTGATGAAGAGAGTATTAGATATAGATATGAAATCACATAGGGCTTTATATATATATTATATATATATATTCAAATTCCAGACTCCCTCAGAGACTGCAGACATGATACAGGAAATGGTCAGAGACTGCAGACATAATACAAGAGCTCAATGCAGCCTCAGCAGTGCCCATCAAATGCATCCTCACTGTCCCCATCAATGCGGCCTCACTGTGCCCACCATTGCAGCCTCACTGTGTCCATCAAATGCAGCTTTACTGTGCCGTGAATGCAGTCTCACTGTGCCCATCATTGCAGCCCCTCCTGTGCCCCATGTCCCAGTCTGCAGTCCCTGTCTGGGGGAAGGTGTGTTGTTGATGCTCGGTACAGACCTTGCATGCCAGCAGAATATCCATGATGGCCAGCAGCAGGCAGGGTCTGTTTTTGTTTTGGATGGAGACGGTGCTCCTTCCAGAGGATCTGTTTGCTGTGAGATGGAGTGGTCCCTGGCCACCTGCACCTTGAGCGGTCCTCAAAGAGCAGGGGGGAGTGGAGATCACAGGAGTGGGGAGCGGAGAGCACTGGGGGGGAGGGGACTTGAGAGCACTGGGGGTCCAAAAAGAACAGAGGTGGAGAGCACAGTAGGCTGAGAGCACTGGGGGGGCTAAGAGTGTGGGATGGTGAAGAGCACTGGGGGGGGGGGGGAGAAAAACAGGGGTGGAGAGCATGGGGGCTGGAGAGTACTGGGGGGGGGTACAAAGAGCAGGGGGGAGTGGAGAGCAATGGGGGGGGAGCATGAGAGCACCAGTGGGGGCCAGAAAGAACAGAGGTGGAAAGCACGGGGGACTGGAGAGCACTATGGGGGTGGAGAGCACTGGTAGGGTTAGAGAGCACATGGGTGGGGGCAAAATGCAGGGGGAGTGGAGAGTACAGGGGTGGGGAGTGGAGAGTGCTGGGGGGAGCCAAAAAGAACAGGGGTGGAGAGCACGGAGGCGTAGAGAGCACTGGGGGGGGTGCTGGAGAGCACCAGGGGGCCAGAAAGAACAGGGGTGGGGAAAATGGGGGGCTGAAGAGCACTGGGGTGGGGGCTGGAGAGTGATGGGGCGAGCCGTAGAGCACTGGGGGGGGCAAAAGAACAGGGGGTAGAGCACTGGGGGGAGTGGAGAGCATGGGGGGGAACAGGGGTTAGAGCACTGGGGGGAGTGGAGAGCACTGGGGGAGGAAGAACGGGGGGAGAGCACTGGGGGGGAAAGAACAGGGGGAGAGCACTGGGGGGGAAAGAACAGGGGGGAGAGCACTGGGGGGGTGGAGAGCACTGGGGGAGTGGAGAACACTTGGGGGGGGGAGAACGGGGAGAGAGCATTGGGGGGGGGAAAGAACAGGGGGGAGAGCACTGGGGGAGTGGAGAGCACTGGGTGGGAAGAACTGGGGGGGCACTGGGGCGAGTGGAGAGCACTGGGGGGGAACAGGGGGGAGAGCACTTGGGGGGGAAGAACAGGGGGGAGAGCACTGGGGGGGAGAACAGGGGGGGCACTGGGGGGGAGAACAGGGGGGAGAACACTGAGGGGAGAATAGGGGGGAGAGTGCAGAGCGCTGGGGGGAACAGGGGGGTAGGGCACTGGGGGAGTGGAGAGCACTGGGGGGAGAACAGGGGGGAGAGCACTGTGGAGTAGAACAGGGGGAGAGCACTGGGGGGAGTGGAGAGAACTTGGGGGGAGAACGGGGGGAGAGAGCACTGGGGGGAGAACAGGGGGGGAGAGCACTGGGGGGGGACAGGGGGGAAAGCACTGGGGGGAGAACAGGGGGAGAGCACTGGGGGGGAAAGAACAGGGGGGAGAGCACTGGGGGAGTGGAGAGCACTGGGTGGGAAGAACTGGGGGGGGGGAGAGCACTGGGGTGAGTGGAGAGCACTGGGGGGGGGGAACAGGGGGGAGAGCACTTGGGGGGGAAGAACAGGGGGGAGAGCACTGGGGGGAGAACAGGGGGGAGAGCACTGGGGGGGAGAACAGGGGGGAGAGTGCAGAACGCTGGGGGAAACAGGGGGGGTAGGGCACTGGGGCAGTGGAGAGCACTGGGGGGAGAACAGGGGGGAGAGCACTGGGGGGAGTGGAGAGCACTTGGGGGGAGAACAGGGGGGAGAGAGCACTGGGGGGAGAACAGGGGGAAGAGCACTGGGGGGACGACAGGGGGGAAAGCACTGGGGGGGAACAGGGGGGAAAGCACTGGGGGGAGAACAGGGGGGGAGCACTGGGGGGAAAGAACAGGGGGAGAGCATTTGGGGGGGAAGAACAGGGAGGAGAGCACTGGGGGAGTGCAGAGCGCTGGGGGGGGGGCGGGGGGGAGGGCACTGGGGGAGTGGAGAGCACTGGGGGGTAGAACAGGGGGGAGAGCACTGGGGGGAGTGGAGAGCACTTGGGGGGAGAACAGGGGGGGAGAGCAATGGCGGGGGAACTTGGGGGAGAGCACTGGGGGGGGGGGGAGAACAGGGGGAGCACTGGGGGGAGTCGAGAGAACATTAATTTTCAAATTCTAATTTGGATCATTCCTTTTGTTCTAATTAAATCCAAATTCATTGAAATTCGTTACTATTTGTGATTCAGAAATTTGGATACATCCGAATCTCTAAGTAACAAAAATTTTGCCCGGATTTCAATTTGTAACAAAACGAAATGGCACATTTGTACCAATAAAGACATCTGGAGAGGAGCTATGCAAGATTGTGGAAGAAAGCAGAAGAAGAACATGGTGGATGGATGACATCCAAAAAATGGCATTCGTATCTTAAAGCAGAACATGAACCTGGCACAAGGAAAAATTAAAAGTGATGGTGAAAGCAACGTTCCAAGGCTTAAAGTTCACCAAAGACGACAAGCGGTCATGATGGTAGTGGTAATAAACCACATACTTATGGTCATATAGTACAGTGGTCATCAACCCTGTCCTCAGGGCCCACTAACAGGCCAGGTTTTATGTATTACCTTGGGGAGATGCAGACTAGAATACTGCAATCACTGAGCAGCAAATGATATCACCTGTGATGTATTTCAGTTATCTTGCAAACCTGGCCTGTTAGTGGGCCCTGAGGACAGAGTTAATGACCACTGATATAGTAGATGTGATGGTCAGGTGTCCACAAACTTTTGCGTGTATATAGGAATCTGCTATTTGAGGCTCCATAAAGGGAAGTCTATGGACATGGAGGAAAACCACAGCCACCCTCTTCTCAGCTTCTCAGTTTACTTGAACTGTGGCTGATTGGCTTCCCATCTGATAGTGCCTGCACAGTTCTGGGTCCAACGCCACTTCGCAGAGCCAGCAGTAAGACACTAGATTTTTTTTTTTTTAACTGGCTATCGGACCACCACAGTAAGAGCATTCTCCCAACTGACTAACCATGAAAGCGTAATTTTTCCCACCGACCACCAATAAAATGGTTTTAGGAGAGGTTTTCTGAGATCTGGAAATAATTTTAAAGGTTCCTCTAGGGTAAAAAGGTTGAGAAAAACTGGACTAATGCATTTGTAATTTTTGTTTTCTAGACACCATACTTCTGGACAACCAACAAATGGCCTGCCACAGAACTGGACTACGGTAGTTATTAATATTATTATTAATATTTTTGCTGTTTTTGAATACTATAAAGAATAAGGACAGTAAACTTTTAACATTAGGACACTTGTCCTGGAGTCCAGTGATGTCGGCACAGCTGGTTGGGTGCTGCCGTTGCCATTGCGGGTAAGGGAACCTGGCAGTGTAGCCTTTTCGGCATCACTTTTCGGCTCTCACTGGCCCGACAGAAGGGGAGGGAGGAGGAGGGGGGCCGAGCTGCTGATATAATTCGCTGTGGCCCGGTCTCCCAGAAGTGAAGACGGGGTACCTGCAAAAAAACGGTACACGCCCCCCCCCCCTAAAAGGTGCTAAATGTGGCACTGGAGGGGAAGGGGGTCAGATAAGCAGAAGTTCCACTTTTGGGTGGAACTCTGCTTTAACCACTTAAGCCGATTAACGGCTTCAGGGTGGTTGTTTAACTCTGAGAGGCCGTTAATTAACAGCCTCCCAGAATTCTGCTCTCGCGCGCCCCCTGGGACGCGCACACGAGAGCATCCGTGACCGCCGGGTCCAGTGGACCCGGCGCATCACGGATCACGGTAAACAGCCGCTCATCGCGGGTGTTTACCACGTGATCGCTCCGTCAAATGACGGAGTGATCACTTGTAAACAAACCGGCGTCATAACATGACGCCGGTTCCTCCCTCCCCTACTGTGTACCGATCGGTACAGCGGAGGGGAAAGAGATCGGTGTCAGCAGCGCTGTGGGCTGCATCTGCAGTGCCCACATCGCTGCTCACCGAATTTAACCCCTCCATACCCTGGCAATACTCTGCAATACCAGCTAATACTCTGCAATGCCAGCTAATACTCTGCAATACCAGCCAATACTCTGAAATACCCCCCAATACTCTGCAATACCCCCCAATACTCTGCAATACCCGCCAATACTCTCCAATACCTGCCAATACTCTCCAATACCTGCCAATACTCTCCAATACCCACCAATACTCTGCAATACTAGCCAATACTCTGCAATACCCGCCAATACTCTGCAATACCGGCCAATACTCTGCAATACCCACCAATACTCTGCAATACCCCGCCAATACTCTGCAATACCCTGCCATAAATGGCCATACCCAGCCATACTTGGAGATACCCTGCAATACCCAGCCATACACGGAGATACCCAGCCATACTCGGAGATACCCAGCCATACTCGGTGATACCCTGCAATACCCAGCCATAGATGCCCCCCCCCCCCCCCTCGCCGCCCTCTGGTGCTTCTACCAACTCGCCAATACGATCAAAGCCAGAATCTTTTTATTTATTTTTTTATTTTTATTTCAGGCTTCCCCGCCTAGAGGTGAGATGTGGGGTCTTATTGACCCCCAGATCTCACTGTAAAGAGGACCTGTCATCCCATATTCCTATTACAAGGGATGTTTACATTCCTTGTAATAGGAATAAAAATGATCAAAAATTTAATTGTCCTGGGTGCTCCAGAACGCCTGATGGCGCTCCCTGCATGTTGGGCATCTGTATGTGGCCACGCTGTATAAAAATCTCATACATGTGGTATCGCCATACTCGGGAGTAATAGCAGAATGTGTTTTGGGGTGTAATTTGTGGTATGCATATGCTGTGTGTGAGAAATAAACTGATAATATGACAATTTTGTGAAAAAAAAAAAAGGAAAAAAAATCTTGATTTTGCAAAGAATTGTGGGAAAAGATGACAACTTCAAAAAACTCATCATGCCTCTTACTAAATACATTGGAATGTCTTTTTTTCCAAAAAGGGGTCATTTGGGGGGTATTTGTACTTTTCTGGCATGTTAGGGTCTCAAGAATTGAAATAGGCCGTCAGTACTTCAGGTGTGATCAATTTTCAGATATTGGCACCATAGCTTGTGGACTCTATAACTTTCACAAAGACCAAATAATATCCACCAATTTGTACTTATTTTTACCAAAGATATGTAGTGGTATAAATTTTGGCCAAAATTTATGAAGAAAAATTACTAATCTGCTAAATTGTATAACAGAAAGGAAGAAAAATTCATTTTTTTACAGAATTTTCGGTCTTTTTTCTTTTATAGCACAAAAAATAAAAAACCGAGAGGTGATTAAATACCACCAAAAGAAAGCTCTATTTGTGTGAAAAAAAGGGCAAAAATTTCATATGGTTACAGTGTTGCATGACTGAGTAATTGTCATTCAAAATGTGAGAGCACCAAAAGCTGAAAGTTGGTCTGGTTATTAAGGGTGTTTAAGTGCCCAGTGGTCAAGTGGTTAAAGAGTAATTCCAGGTATGGATTTATACATGGTTCTAGCTTGGTCCAATGTAACTATATACTGTATTTATTAACATACTTGTCCGATGCTCCAGGAAGCTAGAAATCACTGAAGTAGACTTCAATGATCTCCACTTTCTCCTGGGCCCAATGCCGAGTAGCTGCCCTGCTACATTTTGAACACAGGGGGTCGGCTGCTTGGCACGGGCACCGTTCAGAGAAAGCTTCACATTTTATGCTTGAAGGCAAAGCGTTCTCTGATTGGAAAAGGTTCAGAGGTAGGGCAGTGACATCACATGGGATTGTACTTAAAGTTTAACTCCAGAAAGCTTAAAAATTCTCTTGTCTGCACTGAAAGTGTTAAGTGCTCATTCTAGGAGAGAGTTTATAATCTTCAGGTACCCTGACAGATGGCGCTGCCCTACGATCTGGTGCTGGACTGTCCACCTGCATGCACCGGTCTGCCTGGAGTTCAGCTTAATCTAAGCTTGTGCAATTCGTTTCGTAACGAATCGAAATTCGGCCGAATTTTGCATCTTTCGGACATTCGGATGCATCCGAATGTCCGAATAAAAAAATAACAAATTACAACGAATACGAAAGAAATATAACAAATGAATTCGAATGAATTCTAATGAATTTGACATGATTCAAAATTATTTCAACATGATTCGACATTATTTCAACTGCATTCGAAAATATTTTGTGACCCGAATTTAGGGCCATGTATCTCGGGGTCACTTGGTGCTAGATACTTCCAATTGGATATGTTATAGTGCTAGTATTATTGTGTTTTCATACCAAATTTGGGGTTTCTAGCTATAAGTGACCCCGAGATATGTGGCCCCAAAATCGGGTCGCAAAATGTTATTAGTTATTAGAGCAGAGAATGACATTTTGCGACCCGAATTTGGGGCCACATATCTCGGGGTCACTTATAGCTAGAAACCCCAAATTTGGTATGCAAACACAATGGTACTAGCACTACAACATATCCAAACTTGAAGTGTCTAGCACCAAGTGACCCCGAGATACATGGCCCTAAATTCGGGTCACAAAATATTTTCGAATGTGGTTGAAATTATGTCGAATCATGTTAAAATCATTTCGAATCTGGTAGAAATATTTTCGAATTTTGTTGAAATATTTTCGAATGTGGCCGATTTTTCGAATTCGGTAGAAAACTAAACGAAATCCGAAAACGAATTTAAGGAAGTTAACGAATATAACTAAACTAAATTAATGAATTAACGAATTAAAACGAAACGAAACTAAACAAATTTTTTCCTTTTGCACATGTCTAGCTTAATCTATGAATCCACTCCAGTCACTGGCCATTGACATACAGTATAATATATGTATATGTATATATATATATATATATATATATATATATATATATATATATATTTTTTTTATGTTTTCTGTGTAGTGTATATACACTACTGTGCAAAAGTTTTAAGCAGGTGTGAAAAAATGCTGTAAATGAAGAATGCTTTCGGAAATAGAAGTGTTAATAGTTCTTATCAATTAACAAAAAAGAAAGTACATGAACAGAAGAGAAATCCAAATCAAGTCAACATTTGGTGTGACCACCCTTTGACTTCAAAATAGCATAAATTCTTCTAGGTACACTTACACACAGTTTTTGAAGGAACTTGGCAGGTAGATTGTTCCAAACATCTTGGAGAACTAACCGCAGATCTTCTGTGGTTGTTGGCTGCCTCAAATCCTTCTGTCTCTTCATGTAATCCTAGACAGACTGTATGATGTTGAGATCAAGGTTCTGTAGGGGCCAAACCGTCTGGGACTCCTTGTTCTTCCTTACTGAAGATGGTTCTTAATGACATTGGCTGTATGTTTGGGGTCATTGTCCTGCTAAGAATACATTTGGGGCTAATCACACATCTCCCTGATGGTATTGCATGATGGATACCTGTCTGCCTGTATTTCTCAGCATTGAGGACACCAATGATCCTGACCAAATCTCCAACTCTATTTGCAGAAATGCAGCCCCAAACTTGATAGGAACCTCCACCATGCTTCACTGTTGCCTGCAGACACTCAACATTGTACCGCTCTCTGCCTCCTACTACAGCCAAATATTTCACATTTTGACTAATCAGTCCAGAGCACCTGCTGCCATTTTTCTGCACCACAGTTCCTATGTTTTTGTGCATAGCTAAACCACTTAGCCTTGTTTCCATTTCGGAGGTACGGCTTTTTGGATGCAATTTTTCCATGAAGACCACTTCTGGTCAGACTTCTCTGGACAATAGAGGGGTGTACCTGGGTTTCACTGGTTTCCACCAGTTCTGTGCTAAAGGCACTGTAGGACATCTTCCAATGTTGAAGGGATGTAAGCATGATGTGTTTTTCATCTGCTGCATTAAGTTTTCTTGGCCGACCACCGCATCCTCAATGTTGCCCGTTTCGTTGTGCTTCTTCAAAAGAGCTTGAACAGCTCATCTCGAAACCCCAGTCTGCTTTGAAATCTTTGCCTGGGAGAGACCTTGCTGATGCAGTATACCTACCTTGTGTCTTGTTGGTGTGCTCAGTTTTACCATGCTGTATGACCTGTGACCTGAAGCTGTCTTCCACAGCCTCACCTTAGTAACAGAGGTTACGTTGCAACCTACCTGAAAATAATGATCATTCCCACCTGCTTGGTATAGTTGGTTAATCATTCACCTGATTCTAATCCTACAAAATCCCTGACGTTGTGCAATTGTAAAGCTGGATACACACCATACAATTTTCTTTAGATTTTTTTCCTTTAGATTTACCAAAACCATATAATATGAGGTCCAACCTAAGCACTTTCAATTTGTATGCAGTCGGGCAGGCCCTTGCACTACAAAGCTGAAGGTAAATCTAAAGGAAATCTAACAACAAAAGTTGTATCATGTGTATCCAGCTTAAAGTGGTGTTGCCACCAAAAAATAAAAAGTTGCTTAAAATTCTTAAAAAAACTAAAAAAATAATAATTGGCAAAAAAAAATATGTTTTACTCACCTCTAAATACCTGTTGCTAGGGGGTCTCTCGTAGTCTTCCTTCTTCCTTGCCCGGGCTGATGACATCACTTCTCCTCCCGCCGCACATTCACCTGGGACCTGTCACGTGTCCCAGGTGACTGTACGGCGTATCACGGCGCCCTGCGCCACTCATGCATGCCACAGATGGGTGCCCACAGTACGCATGCCGGCTTTGCGAGCGGAGTGGGGAACGAGGGGGGCTTCGTTCCCCCGCATCGCTGGACCATGGGACAGGTAAGTGTCCAATTATTAAAAGTCAGCAGCTGCAGTAGTTGTATTTATTTTTTAGGGGGTACCCCACTTTAAGCATTGATGCTGGTTTGCAGCAAAATGGGTAGTCGCACCAAATGTTGATTTGATTTTCTTCTGTTTGCACTTTGTAAATTGATAAATATAAACAATTAAAATATATATTTTTAAGTGCATGCTTTTGCTTTTCTTTACAGCACACCTACTTAAACCCTAGTAGCATAGACCTGTTTAGGCATGTCTGTAATAATATATTTTCCCTATTGTGGTTTTATTCTTTAGCAATTTATCTGGCAAAGAAAAACATCAGAAAACAAGGAGATTTGGTGGAGCATGAGAAGGTGAGCTATTCATTTTTGCACACAATTTCTTGTATAGAATTAATGTTTGAAAACCACTTCCAAAAATCTTCCTCTTAAAGCTGAACTCACACACTTCCATTCCGTCCATTGTAACTTGGCAAATAAATGGTAATTCTGTTCAGCCAGCTGTACAATCTAGGTAGCCCTGCCAAATAGCATGGCAAGTCGGAGACTTGACCTCTCTCTTTTGCATTAAAGAGGGAGTCCACTGGAAAAAAAAATATTAAAAGCCAGCAGATATAAATACTACAACTGCTGACTTTTAATAAATGGACACTCACCTGTCCCGGGTTCCAGCGATGTCGGCAGCCGAGACCGATCGATCGCTCGGCTCTCGGCTGCTACCGCCGTCATTCTCGGTGAGGGAATCAGGAAGTGAAGCAATGAGGCTTCACTTCCCAGTTCCCTACTGCGTATGCCGAGTCGCGCAGCGCAATGGGAATGGTCCGCTCTGTCTCTGGGACCCGTGTGTGTCCCAGCAGACAGTGCACCAGTACAGGAAGAAGCATAGACTCCCGTGGGAGCCTATGCCCGGAAGTGGGTGCAAGTACCTGTCTTAGACAGGTATCTGCACCCCCCTCCCCCCTGAAAGTTGCCAACTGTGACACCGGTGGGGGGGAGGGTTCGGTTGAGCGGAAGTTCCACTTTAGGGTGGAACCCCGCTTTAAAAAAGATTTAAAGTACATTTATTTTGAAAAATTGCATTTGAAATTCCACTGCAAATACTATGTGACATTGCAACGGCCACCACTGTATTCTCTAAGGCCTCTGCAAAAAAACAAAACAAAAAAAACATAATGTTTGGGGGTTCTAAGTAACTTTCTAGAAGAAAAAATTATATTTTTACATGTAAATAAAAAGTGTCTTGCCTGGTCTTCAAGTGGTAAATACGAGGGGTCTTCAAAAAGGGAGGGTGGGAGGAGAAGTAATTGGTCGTGTCTGAGACTGTCATGTGACTAGTCTGTCTGGCAAGCCGGCTGACATTGCCATTTAGTAAAAGTGATGTATTTTGTTTTTGAAATTCTTAAAAGAAAAAAAAAAAAAAAAAAAAAGTGCAGAAATGTTTTGAAGAACCCTACAACGATCATCAATGTACAATGATTAACATGGAAAAAAAATTTGGAAATTACATCAAACAATGATTTTAAGGTAAACACTGCTCTCTCGCCACAAAAGCACATCATCACCTTCCTTTTGCTCCTTCGACGCTCTGTTGAGCTGCCAGACGCAAAGAGAATTTCCTGGTACTTCTGGGTATGGAGACCCACACCCCTTCTTCACATGTGACAGTGCTGGTGCTAACTGGTTGGTCTCTCGGGTACCCAGTGCTGTCACACAGTTTGAAGCTTTTACTGGACTTCCTGTCTTAAGTCCCAGTGGTCAAACAGAGCAGCCTGGAAGTGAAGGGGAGGTGAGCATGTGCAAAGGGGAATATTGGGTGAACATGTTACTTTAATTAACTAAATTATTATGTGAATATCTGTGTGTGAGGTGACTACCTTTTAAGCTGTATTGTTTCCATTTTGCCATGTTTGTTTAGTAGATTGCTCCAAAAGACACCTATCCTTTATGTTTCAACAGGATAACTATAATCAGCTGCACAAACGAATCAACCACACGTGGGACTTTGTGGTGATGCAAGCGCGAGAGCAACTCCGGTGAGTGATCCCCGTGCGACACTGACATTCTGGAGTTCACTCTTACCATTTGTTTTCATAATTCTTGCCCTGCAACATATAATAAATTCAGTTATGTTGAATGCCGAGAAAGGATTGCCACTTAAAGCATCAGTCCACCAAAAGCAATGCCACAGCTGTAGGTGGAATCTAGTGGGATGTGTCACGCCTCGCATTCTTACACCTCTTGGGAACTCTAGTGGTGAGATCTCTTTACTAGAAGTCCTAGTTCAGGGATATGCAATTAGCGGACCTCCAGCTGTTGCAAAACTACAAATCCCATCATGCCTCTGAGTGTCATGCTTGTGGCTGTCAGAGTCTTGCTATGCCTCATGGGACTTGTAGTTCTGCAACAGCTGGAGGTCCGCTAATTGCATATCCCTGTCCTAGTTGCTTAAATTTGGATCATCTCCACCACCTTGGAGATATGGATGTTCCCGCATATATTATAGTTGTGAGAGTTCCACCCATCTTAGGAATTTCCACTCACCTTATAGTTTGGGCATTCCCCTCCACCTAGGAGTTGTGGGTATTCTAAATCACCTTGGATTTGTGTGCTTTCCCACCCATCTTACGGTTATGGGTGTCCCCTCCCAACTTAGATTCAAGGGCAGACCTCTACATCTTTTTTTTTTTTTAATCCAAAGAAAAAAGTTTTATTTAGGTAAATACATATAGCTCAAGACATTACAACCAACCAACCGCGTAAACTGCATGATAAACATTCCAATACATCTTAAAGGTGTGGGAATTTACACTAGATTTTGGTGCTTCTCTGCTAAGGAATTGTGATGTAAAGGCAAATCCACTTTGCACTGCAAGTGCACTTGGAAGTGCAATCGCTCTAAATCTAAGGGATAGCTCTGAAATGAGTGGAAGCTCTGCTGATTTTATCATCCAATCATGTGCAAGCTAAAATGCTGTTTTTTATTTTGCTTGCATGTCCCCCTCGGATCTACAGCGACTTCACTTCCAAATGCACACTCAGTGCACTTTCAAGTGCACTTGCAGTGCAAAGGGGATTTTCCTTTAGTAAATAACCCTCAATGTGTAAACAGGACTGTAAGCTAACCATTTTATTTAGTGATCAAGGCTTTATAAAAGCGTGCCCAATGCCACATTTTAAAGCAAGGTTAAACGAGCCCTTAGAGATTTTGGTGTTTTTGCCTGTTCTTACATTTGGCTTGCTCTTATGCCCATTCTACTGTGACAGCCATGGAATTCCTGCCCTGCAGTTGAACTTAAAATGAGGCAGGGATGCCAGTGTTGCCATTGACCTACTATGGCCACGTGGCCATCATTGGTCAATGACAATGTCCAAATATGGCCATGTGACCATATTAGGCCAATGATGTCACCAGCAACCCTATTCTTTTGTTAAAGCGGTTGTGTTTTTTTATTTTTTTACTCACCGCATACTAGCTCATTATGAAATACTTACCTTAAAACGAGGCCCCGACATCTGGCCTGATCCATGCTGAGGGAGCTGACATGTTCCCTCTGCGTTTCTTCCAGGTATCGCGGCTCCGGCGTTGTGAGTGGCTGGAGCCACGATATCGTCACTCCCGCGCATGCGCGCGGGAGATTTCTTCCCAGCAGGGTCCGGCGTCTGCCGGACTTTCAGCCGAGAATCCCCTGTGTGCATGCGCCGCTGCAGTCAGCGGAGCATTGTGAGGGGAATATCTCCTAAACCGTACAGGTTTAGGAGATATTATTTTTTACTTACAGGTAAGCCTTATTATAGGCTTTCCTGTAGGTAAAAGTCCCAAAAATGACTATACAACCACTTTAAGTGCAGCTGTTGGGTAGGAAATTCCATGGCCACAGCTAATTGGGCTGCTGGCCTTCTATTATGTGATAGTTTCTCTCCTTTATGAGCCACTTAAAGAGGTTGTACACCTTCCTGTGTGAATTGCACCTATAGGTAACCCTAGAATAAGCCTTACCTATAGGTACTGTAAATATCTCCTAAATGTGCGCTGTTCAGGAGATATGTACTGTATACTGCGCTGATGATGTCATCGGCACATGCGCTCTTGTCATGGTTATGCAATAGACTTTGTCTGCTTACCTGTTTCCATGTGTTCATCTCTAGAGACCAGCCGACCCTCACCTGACTGCTTTTGTAATCCATCCTCTGGCATGACTCCACCCTAGCTCCTATCAGAGAACTCTATATTAACCTGTGCACTGTAGGCCAACCCTGCTGATCAACCATTGTGTATTTCTTTGTGTGTTTAGCTTCCTGTTACCTGCTGTGTGCTCGTCTGTTGTACTGTTACCGACTTTGGCGTGTCCTTGACTATCCCTGTTTGCCTGTGATCCTGACCTATTGGCGTGTCCCTGACTATTCCTGTCTGCTTGTGGCCCCGACCTTGGCTTTATCCCTCACTATCCCTATCCTCCTGTTGCCTACTGTGGGTGCGAGCTGGGGGACCCTGGGGGTCACGACCTGGAGCCAGTTGCAGCCAAGTCCATCCTCACCACTCAAGGCTTTGGTGAACACCTGCTGGCTCTTAGACTCCGTGCCCCAGGGAATCTTACGCTCTAACCTCGGTGGGATCTGTCTCCGACCGCAGCAGTCAGCTTTAGGGTCCACAACCTTGCGGTGCACTCCTAATCCCTACGGTGTGCATCTGTCACCTCGCCTCGCCTCTGACAGATCTGAAGGAACGGCAGCCCATGCTGTTTCTGCAGAAGTGTGTGCCGTAACCTGCGGCTCCCATGTGCGGAAGTGACATCACTTGGCTCCGGCCAGTCACACAGCTGGAGTCCATGGCCCCGAAAGAAATCAAAATTTCTGAATCTTGTCTAAAAACATCTGACGTAAAAACTGCCCATGTTACCAACAGCAACCAATAATCATCTCAGTTTTGATTTTCCCAGAGTAGCTTACAGAAGGAAAGGCAGAGACTAATGTTCATAAATCTCTATAAATTCCTCTAGTAACTCCCGGGCCACAGGCCTAAAATTATGCTTCAATTGACAATTTGAGGTTCACTGAGTGTAAATGAGATCTGAGGTCTTAAAATGAGTACAGACAGGGCCACAGCTCTTCCTTGGCACATTAATTCGGCCTGTCAGGCCCAATCTGCCTCAAATCATTGACAGTAAACTATTGTTATTTATTTCATATTGACTCACACCGAGTGGTATGAGAGGAGGGGGGCCAAATCTGATATCTCCACGTTATGAGCAGAAGACGTCCAGTCATCATTAGCTCACAGTTTGTCATGTCAGGACTAATCCCCCTCATACGTCTTTTCATAAAGCCCAGATTAGTTTTCAGCTGGAAAATGAAAAATTAATCTTATTCTGTTATATCAAAGCACACCGAGGGACATAAAATCACGGCCTTCTGGCTCAAGAGTAAGACGTACAGCACTATGTGTGTCGATTTTGCATTTCTGCCCCTCCAAGAAGTAGCTGCTGAGTGCCCAGGTGTCAGTCCTCCTCGGGATAAGAATTATTTTTGGTGCTTTAGTCCACAAAGAACTGTTCACTTTTCTCATGGAAAAAAGGAAATGACCAAAGAGCAATTGCAACATTTGCTAGCACGCAGGAAATATTTATTGCACACCCACTCTGTGTTCAATTCCCTGCTTACCATCAGGGATGAGCTCAGGCGTGTTTAGATATTAGTCTAAATCTATTTTTCTATCTAAAAATTGTCCCACCAGGAAGCCAATTATAAGCAGCCAAGGCATTCCCCCCAACAGCCGTTACATAGTCAGGTTGAAAAAAGACACAAGTCCATCCATTTCAAACCAAAAAATATAATTAAAATACAATCCCAGATACACGATCCTTCTTCCACAATTGATCCAGAGTAAGACAAAAAACCCCAGCAATGCATGATCCAATTTGCTACAGCAGGGAAAAAATTCCTTCCTGATCAGATTTTCCCCCGGATCAACTTTACCTATAAATGTCAGTACCCAGTTGTATTATGTACATTTAGGAAAGGATCCAGGCCTTTTTTAAAGCAATCTACTGAGCTGGCCAGAATCACCTCTGGAGGGAGTCTATTCCACATTTTCACAGCTCTTACTGTGAAGAAACCTTTCAGTATTTGGAGATTAAATCTTTTTTCCTCTAGACCTAAAGAGTGCCCCCTTGTCTTCTGTGATGACCTTAAAGTAAATAACTCAACACCAAGTTCACTATATGGATCACTTTTGTATTTATACATGTTGAGCATATCCCCCTCAACCACCTCTTCCTCAAGAGAGAATAAATTCAGTTCCTCTAATCTTTCCTCATGGGTTTGGGAGGCAACACTGGGGCGTGACCGGATGTCAGGGTGAGAGGTCGCGGCGGGCTCAGACCTACCGCTCGCTCCAGAGACTAATGCTGCCAAGGTAGTGTGGAGGAGGAGGAGGGAAGGAGAAGCCGAGCGTTGAGGTGCCGAAACGAGGGGACGCTGTGAAGCTGTGACACCACGAAAGCGAGAGTAACGGCACACTCGGTTGACCGAACGGCGCAACAGTGGAGATATGTGGAGGTTGCCACAGGAAGCTCTCCCATAGAGGAACACCGATCCCCACGTAAGAAACCCTGTGAGAGAGGGAATCAAAGCGAAGGGAGGGATTGAGCGATACCCCCCCCCCGGTGGAAGAGACGTAAGACCCGAAGGTATGACTAGGAAAAGGGGGTGGAGGAGGCGACCACACATAATGGATCACAAACACTACATAGTTCCAAAGATAAGGCTGGCCACTCGACCGGGCTGACAGGCGTTGCTGCTGCTGCCGCCGCTTCTAAACTGGAGCGATATGCCCATACGCCTAATCAGACCCCAAACCAAACACCTAAAAAGAACGTGCAAGTCGGAGAGGGGCGGCCGCAGAGTACTGCAGCCGTGCAAACGGTCGGAAGGAAAAGCCAGGGCTTGACGACCGAAATAGAGCCGACAAGTTTAAATAAAGCAATATGTATGGCAGTCCGGTCGGACACTACGGGTGTAATGGGTGGAATATCGGAAGCACAAACGTCCGTGAGCAATCTCTCCTTGGAGAGGGGGACTGGACGGGACACTGAGATACCGTATATACTCGAGTATAAGCCGAGATTTTCAGCCTCTTTTTTGAGGCTGAAAGTGCCCCCCTCGGCTTATACTCGAGTCATCGCTGTCTGCCCGCTCGAACAGCGTGTCGAGCAGACAGACAGCGGCCATTCTATTCAAAAGCCGCGCCTCCGGCTCCGCCTTCGCCTGTGATAGGCGGAACACTGAATTTCCCAGCAGCCTGTGTTCCGCCTATCACGGACATCGTATCATCCTCGTACTACGGACGAGGATGATACGACGTCTGTGATAGGCGGAACACAGGCTGCTGGGAAATTCAGTGTTCCGCCTATCACAGGCGAAGGCGGCGGCGCAGCTTTTGAATTTTACAATGGCCGCCGACGAAGAGGGCACAGGACGGGACGGGACGGGGGCAAGGCAAGGCAAGGCACGACACGGCACGGGACGGAGGCAAGGAGGCAAGGTAAATCCCCCCTTCCTTGTGTGCTGTGTGTTTTTCAGTCCTTTGCTCACAAAGAAATGATCTTTTCAGAACAAGCCAGAGAGTTTCAGAGGAACATTAATAATTCATATGCCTACAGAATACGGCTGCTTGCTCTTATCAGCAGATAATTCTGGCCAGAACAATCCCTGATTACATGTGTTTATTGTGCCCTCGAATGCCTTCCATAACCCTGTGTACATAAAGATTCATTATTCTTCACCGGCACTATGGCTCACCCTATAGGGCATCATAACACCATAAAGAAAGTAGGATCATCCCAAATAGGGATCTGTAGTCCCTTTAAAGCCCAACTCCATGAAACAAATTGCTGGTTATTAGGAGGCTCGGGACAAAGGTAGGCTGGACACACACACACACACACACACACACACACACACACACACATACACACACACACACATACACACACACACACACATACACACACACACACACACACACACACACACACACACACACACACACACACACACACACGGATGGATGGAGACACACACAGGGATGGATGGATGGATGGAGACACACACACACAGGGATGGATGGATGGATGGAGACACACACACACAGGGATGGATGGATGGATGGATGGAGACACACACACACAGGGATGGATGGATGGATGGACACACACACACACAGGGATGGATGGACGGACACACAGGGATGGACGGACACACAGGGATGGACGGACACACAGGGATGGACGGACACACAGGGATGGACGGACACACACACAGGGATGGACAGGCATGTCTCACCCTCGGCTTATACACGAGTCAATAAGTTTGCCAGTTTTTTTGGGGGTAAATTGGGGGCCTCGGCTTATATTCGGGTCGGCCTATACTCGAGTATATACGGTAAGTACAGAAGGAGAAATTTGGGCAAAAGGTAAAGAACCATCACTAAAAGAAATTCTTTCTGCGGTGAATACATGTAAATTATCATTGGATGATGTATCAGACCAATTAAAGCAGATAAGAGAAGACGGGATAAATCTTAAAAATGAAGTACAGAAAACTGCGGCCCGTATATCAGATATGGAGGAGAGAGTCAGCCAGGTGGAGGATGATGTACTCCCGCTGAAACAGGAGATGCAAATGATGAAGGGCCAGTTAAATTTGTGTATGGCTAAAATGGATAATATGGAAAATATTATACGCAGGAAAAATATCAGAGTTTTAGGTGTCCCGGAGAAAAGTGAAGGCAATAATCTTGCTGAATTTATGGAAATATGGATAAAGGATAAAGTAGGGAGTGAGCAGCTATCAAGATTTTTTGCAATTGAAAGGGCGTATAGAATTCCGTTTAGGATGGTGGAAGGAAGAAGTCATCCTAGACCCATAATCATCCAATTGCTGTCCTATAGAGATAAAGTTGTTATCCTTCAAAGAGCAAGAGAACTGTGTAACCTTGAATATAATGGGGTAAAGATTTCATTGTACCCGGATTTTTCCCCAGAGCTGCAAGGACAGAGAGCAAAGTTTATAGAGTGCAAAAAGAAATTGCAGAGTCTTAAAGTGAACTATGCATTGCTTTATCCGGCAAAGTTGAGGGTATCAGCATTTGGGGAAAACACACTTTTTAATAGTCCAGAAGAAGTTAAGTCGTGGTTGGAGGAAAATAAATGTCTGCTGCAACAGAGGGGAATGCTGTAATATGAAAACAGAAAGAAAATGGAAATTTTTTTTTTTTTTTTTCCTTTTTTTTCCTTTTTTTTTTTTTTTTTCTGGACTAAGAGGGAATGCCCCCATATTGCTCTGTTTGTCTCCCTCCCTCTCTTCTTCCCCCCTTCCCCTTTTTTTTTTTTTTTGGCAGTAATGTGGACTATTTTTTGTTATAGAAATAAGAGTTATGGGAGTGGGCGGGTAGGGCGAGTAGGTGGGGAGGATATATCACCCTGGGAGGTAAAAACGGTCATGTTGGAAGCCCCTTAGAAGGGCCCCAAGTGGGGTATGGGAGGGTTGGGGAGGGGAAAGAAAAAAGGGATGGGGAGTATGAATGGATGAATGATAGCGAGAGAAAGGAGGTTGAAAGGATAGGAAAGGATACAGGTAGGCATGGTAAAGGATTATTAATTGCACAAAAAAAAAAAAAAAAAAAAATATTTAAGTATAAAGTTGATGGGTGAAATTGCATTGAATACGGTGGTCAGGGAAAAAGGGCACAAGAAAATGAAATTAAGAGAGGCACAAGGAAAGAATATTGCTCAATTTATATAAAATGTGTGTAAAATGTGCATAAGAAATATGGTAAATATGAGATACAAAATATGTGTGGGATTAAAATTTTGGAGCACAAGGAAAAAAGAAAAAAGCAAGGGGGAGATCACGTGTGAAAACACAGAGAAAGCACGTAGAATGGAGAATAAAAGTATGATATTGTGGTTTAGGTTTTAAATATGGGAGTAAGCAGTAAGGTAGGGAACTTCACTAAAAAGGTTAAAATTTGTTCTTGGAATATACGGGGGTGAAGGAACAGCTGAAGAGACGTGCGTTATTTTCCATGGGGAATATGGGTAATTATGGGATGCTCTGTTTGCAGGAGACCCACCTGGACCATGATACAATCAGTGTGCTAAGACACAGAAAATATAAGATACAATATCATTCTACATACACTTCCTACTCAAGGGGAGTGAGTGTCTTAATAGATCCTGGGTCGGGCCTAACCTGCAGGCAGAGCATCGTAGATGTTAAAGGGAGATATGTGTTCCTTTTTTGTGGTATAGAAGATAGAGTATGTGTGATTGCAACTGTGTATATCCCACCACCATTTAATGCAGAAATATTACATGAACTGCTGAAGTTTATAAAGGATAAGCCTGGAATCCCAGTTATAATAGCAGGGGACTTCAATATGATAATGGATCAAAAAATAGATAGGTTCCCACAGAAGGTCGGTAGTAGGGAGGGACCTAATGGGTTGTTATTTCAATTCTGTGAAGAAACGGGTTTTGTGGATATATGGAGAAGGTGGAACCCCTTAAAAAAACAGTATTCTTGTCACTCTAAGACGTACTCCACCTTGTCCAGGATCGATATGGTGCTGTGTAATGAAGAGGCGCTGGGGATGGTGGAGAAAGTAGAGTACGAGCCAAGGGGAATTTCGGACCATTCACCGGTAATGTTTTTAATGACAATAGGGAGAGGATGTAGTAGAAGGGAATGGAAGATAAACCCATTTTGGTTAGAACTAATGGATAACATGGAGGGGGTAAAAGAAAATCTAAAAGAATTTTTGAGCATAAATGTGGGATCTACGCCCCTGGGAATAATGTGGGATACCTTGAAAGCCTTCTTAAGGGGGAACTAATAAAAAAGATATCACAGATTAAGAAGAATGGGGTAGCAAAGGAAATAGAAGTAAAAGAAAGGGTAAGGAGGTCAGAAGAGAGGTATATAAGGGCCCCCTCAGAAGAAAGTTCCAAGGAATGGGAGAAAAATCAGGTAGAATATAAAAGACTTATATGGGAGAAAGAAGAGAAGAAAAGGCAGTTCCAGAGGCAGTCCTTCTTTGGCGAAGGGGAACAAGTGGGGAGGGTATTGTCAATGATTGCTAAATCAAATAGTTCGTCCCCAATAATACCGGCGATATTGGACAGGGAGGGAGGTATGAGGAAGTCAACACCTGGAATAGTGGAAGAGTTTAGAAAATATTATGAGGAACTATATAAAGTTTCAAACTCTGAAGTAGAGGGGGAGATGCAGGAATTTTTTGGGAAAATAACATTACCCAGGCTGTCGGAGGAAGATAGGGAGGGCTTGGAAGCACCACTGACCCTGGAGGAGCTGCAAAAAGTAACAGCAGAAATGACAAATCAGAAAGCACCAGGTCCGGATGGACTGCCGATAGAGATTTATAAAAAATTTGGGGAGATACTTTTACCGGCTCTCCTACAGGTGTTCAATGTTGCTTTTGAAGCGGGACAGCTGCCGCAATCAATGATGGAGGCCACAGTGGTGGTCCTAGCAAAAGAAGGGAAAAACCAATTGGAGACCGCATCATATAGACCTATATCGTTATTGTGTTCAGATGTTAAAATTTTGGCAAAAGTACTTGCAACAAGGGTAAAAAACATAATACCAAAACTAATACATCAGGACCAAACTGGGTTTATCCCAGGGCGGTCCACAAATATGAATGTGAGACGCACCTATTTAAATATTTAGATCCCTTCAGAAAACAAAGGGAATAGAGCAGTTATGTCCTTAGATGCAAAAAAAGCCTTCGATAGTGTGGAGTGGCATTATTTGAGGAGGGTGTTGGCGGAATTTCAATTTGGTCCGAGATTTATGCAATGGATAAGAGTACTGTATACAGGCCCTAGGGCGAAAGTGAGAATAAATGGGGAATGTTCAGAGGGGTTCCATTTGGAGAGGGGGACAAGACAGGGGTGCCCTTTGTCGCCCCTGCTTTTCGCCCTCTCGATGGAGCCTCTGGCTATAGCCTTGAGAGAGGCGAAGGATATCCGGGGATTTAAAAGAGGGAACGAAGAGGAAAAGGTTGCCTTGTATGCAGACGATGTATTGCTGTTATTAGGGGACACGGGGCCCTCATTGGTGGCGGCAATGACCCTGATAAAAGAATTTGGGTATTTCTCTGGACTTGAAATTAACTGGGAAAAATCTGCCCTCCTACCAGTGGATCCCCTCGATACCCCACTGCCAGTACAGGTATCCCAAATAGAAATAGTTAAACAAATGAAGTACTTGGGAGTGAATATAACGGCAGACCCAAGGCAGTATATAGCAGGGAATTTAGTTCCACTTATGTCAAAATTAAAACGTAAAATTAGAATATGGAAGAACCTCCCCTTGTCAGTAGCCGGTAGGTGCAACTTAATTAAGATGGTGTGGATGCCTCAAATATTATATGTTATACAAAACTCACCGGTTTGGATTCCAAAATATTGGTTTAAAAAAATCTTTCCTCATAGCTGAGCTCCTCCATGCCTCTGATTAGTTTGGTTGCCCTTCTCTGCACTTTCTCCAGTTCCCCAATATCTCTTTAGAGAACTGGTGCCCAAAACTGAACTTCATATTCCAGATGAGATCTTACTAATGATTTGTACAGGGGGCAAAATGATATCTCTCTCTCTGGAGTCCATACCTCTCTTATACAAGAAATGACTTTGCTTGCTTTGGAAACCACAGCTTGGCATTGCATGCTATTATTGAGCTTTTGATCTACCAAAACCCCCAGTACCTTCTCCACCATTGATTCCCCCAGTTGTACTCCCCTAATACAGTGATGGCAAACCTTGGCACCCCAGATGTTTTGGAACTACATTTCTCATCATGCGCATGCACTCTGCAGTGAAGGTGAGCATCATGGGAAATGTACTTCCAAAACATCTGGGGTGTCAAGGTTCGCCATCACTGCCCTAGTATGTATGATGCATGCATAGTCTTGGCCCCCAAGTGTATAACTTTACATTTATCAACATTAAACCTCATTTGCCACATAGTTGCCCAATTAGACAGAGCATTGAGTTTGGCTTGTAAATTGGAGACATCCAGTAAGGACGTTATTCCACTGCATCGTCTGGTGTCATCTGCAAAGACAGAAATGTTACTTTTAATCCCAGACCCAATATCATTTATAAAGATATTAAAAAGTAAGGGTCTCAGCACTGAACCTTGGGGTACCCCACTGATAACTTTAGACCATGCAGAGTAATAGTCATTAACCACCATTCGTGTACATCAGGGGTGCCCAACTGCTGGCCCGCGGCACCCTCCGATGTGGCCAGCCATGTCTTGCTCTGAGATGGCGGGTTGGCAAGCCCAGCTTGTGGGTTCCCGACCTGCCATCTCTGAGCATTAGTGCGAAGAACGGAGCCGCCATTAGAGGAAGCAGAGCCGATGCTTACTGTATAGCGCCAGCTCCTTCACAGGCAGAGTGATACCAAATGTACTCTGCTCTCTACTGCAGCTGCATGCTTCTGTCACAATTATGCTCAGGGATGGCGGGTCGGGACACAGGAACCCACGATCTGGGACAGCAGCCCCAGTATCGCTACCAGCCAGCAGTACCAGTACCAACCAGCAGTACCAGTACCAACCAGCAGTAGTAGTACCAACTAACAGTACCAGTACCAACCAGCAGTAGTAGTACCAACTAACAGTACCAGTACCAACCAGCAGTAGCAGTACCAACCAACAGTACCAGTACCAGCCAGCATTACCAGTACCAACAGTACCAGTACCAGCCAGCATTACCAGCACCAACCAGCAATACCAGTACCAGCCAGCAGTACCAGTACCAACCAGAAGTTCCAGTACCAGCCAGTAGTACCAGTCATCAGTAAAGGATGCCCTATAGGACGGGTAGAACCTGAGCATAAGGCCACATGCCCACCCCTCCAATATTTTCAGGTCAAGTCTGCAGACCTACACCCTACTAATCGTGAGTGAGTAAAGTGCCATGTGCTGTGCAAAAATAAATAAATATCATCCCTACTCATCCCTACTTACCATAATTAAATGATTAAAGTCCAACTCCAGGATTCTGGCTCTCTTCACTCTACTCTCTCTTCTGGAGGCACATTGTATTATGGGGTGACAAACGCTCTGTCCTTGCCACCCCGTCATCCCAACTTACTAAGGAGACTAAAAGGGGTTGCTTCAACACAGATTGCATGCTGATGCCACCATCAGAAAACCAATCAAGATCAGGAAGTGCCACATAACCAATGCAGGAGTGCATGTAAACAGGAAGTGGTTGCAACTGCAACATGATAAAAAGGGCAAAATTGTACTTTGTGAAAGCAAAATCATGTCACTTATTTATGATACATGGTGCTTTAGCACAGTAAAGGGTGCTTAGAAAAACTTGTGCATAGAAATTTGCTCAGTGAAAGGGTATGTACATTCTTTCTGTGCTCCTGTGCCATTTGAAAGCTTCTCATTGATTTAAAAGGGAAAATACAGCATTTGGCCACTAGATGCCGCTATAGAATGAATTTTCTATGACACTTAGAGCCACCTAGAGGCCAAATTCTCTATTTTCTATTTAAAAATCAATGCAAAACATTTGACCAGCACTGGATATAGCCTAATAACATTGTTTGTTTTTTGCCCCATTCACACAGAACAAATGTATGTGCACGCTCACCAAATTGCTAATAATTTTTAAATAAATACACCCTTTGTGTAATTAATTTAGGGGTTAATGCAGACACTTTGACACACCAGGGGTGAGTCAGTCAGGCTAATCAAGCTTGTAAGCTGATTCATGCACATCCCTAAAGAAAATACAGGCAACGTAAAGCAATTACCCATGATGCACTGTGCTTTTATAGACACATTCCCTTCCTTTAAGAGTGTTTTAAATCCCCATGAATAAGTAAAGTGTTTATTCGCTATACTTAATACAGAAGGCGCCCATAAAATATTCATGTAAATCCGCCATGAAAAATTCATAATAATGTGTAAGATTTCTGTGATTTTTGCTGCATGTGCACATCGCACCATATTTGTCCATACTTATTAAAGCAAGCCTTTTTACAGACGCACAAAAATATTTTTCGGTGAGTTTTTTTTTTCCCTTCAATGAGGCATGTGAATATAAATGCAGCTCAGAACACAAGAAATAAAATACCTTATTTATTTTCCATTTGAAAGGCCAAAGATCCCTCTTCTTATTGAACTTGGTCTCATAATGTCGATTTAGCACGGTTCCAAGTGAAATAGTATCAAACTTGGTTATTTATTTCAAAGGAAACTACAACATATATCCAAACCTAAGAACAAAAATGTAATATACTGCACCAGTCCTTAGTATGGCGGATGTATTTGTTTTCTTTTTTCAGGCTTTTTCCTGTTATCCTGCCATTAGCACACTTCCTGTCCTAGAGTGACGACCCTCATTCGCTGCACTGTATTTGTGGAGGAGCTGCGCTGTCACCCAAAGCTGTTCTGATTTGGAATGCTTGCTCCTCCTGCGCTCTATTACCTAGGAGGGAGTTGTTTTGTAGTTCGCAGAAGACAGCTGTGAAGGTTGATAATTTGGTCTGAGATTTCAGTTTGAGCCACAGGAGGTTAAATATTGGGTCTCTGGCAGGATCAATTAGTATTTTTTGTATTTGCAGAAAATGTACGTAGCTGGAAAACAGAAATCTATTGCAGCCACCACATCTAAGGACTCACTGGATTTCTGGCTCCTTTTTAACCACTTTTTGCGATTCGGCACTGCGTTGTTTTAACTGTCAATTGCCCGGTCGTGCAACGTGGCTCCCAAACAAAATTGACGTCCTTTTTTTCCCACAAATAGAGCTTTCTTTTGGTGGTATTTGATCACCTCTGCGGTTTTTATTTTTTGCGCTATAAACAAAAGAAAGCGACAATTTTGAAAAAAAAAACGTATTATATTTAACTTTTTTTTGTTATAAAAAATATCCCCCAAAAATATATAAAATAAAAAAAAAATTCCCTCAGTCTAGGCCAATACGTGTTCTTCTACATATTTTTGTTTAAAAAAAAAAGGCAATAAGCGTATATAGATTAATTTGCACAAAAGTTATAGCGTTTACAAAATAGGGGATGGATTTATGGCTTTTTTATGCATATTTTTTTTTTTTACTAGCAATGGCGGAGATCAACGATTGTTATCGTGACTGCAACATTATGGCGGACACGTTGGACAATTTTTACACATTTTTGGGACCATTGGCATTAATACAGTGATCAGCGCGATTAAAATTGCATTGATTACTGTAAAAAATGTCACTGCCAGTGAAGGGGTTAACACTAGGGGTCAGGGAAGGTGTTAATATGTATCCTATCTAACTGAAGGGGGGATGGGACTGTGCAGGGAAACTAAGAGATCGCTGTCCATAATCTGTATGGACAGACGATCTGTCAGTTCCCTGATCAGAGAACTGGAAACTGTGTGTTTACACACACAGCTGTCGGTTCTCCGTGTGCCCCGGTGGCGATTGAGACCGCCAGGGCTCTCACATCGGCTTGGGCCGTTTATGCTACCGACGTAGCATAATGATGAGCACAACTGCGGCGGCTGGTTGGCATGCGGTAAATTTTTTTGAATATATATACAGTATCTCACAAAAGTGAGTACACCCCTTACATTTTTTAAAATATTTTAATATATCTTTTCATGTGACAACACTGAAGAAATGACACTTTGCTACAATGTAAAGTAGTGAGTGTACAGCTTGTATAACAGTGTAAATTTGCTGTCCCCTCCAAATAAGCCAATAGCCATTAATGTCTCAAAACCACTGGCAACAAAAGTGAGTATACCCCTAAGTGAAAATGTCCACATTGGGCCCAAAGTGTCAATATTTTGTGTGGCCACCATTATTTTCCAGCACTGCCTTAACCCTCTTGGGCATGGATTTCACCAGAGCTTCACAGGTTGCCACTGGAGTCCTCTTCCACTCCTCCATGACAACATCACGGATCTGGTGGATGTTAGAGACCTTGCGCTCCTCCACCTTCCATTTGAGGATGCCCCACAGATGCTCAATAAGGTTTTGGTCTGGAGACATGCTTGGACAGTCCATCACCTTTACCCTCAGCTTCTTTAGCAAGGCAGTGGTCATCTTGGAGGTGTGTTTGGGGCTGTTATCATGTTGGAATACTGCCCTGCGGCCCAGTCTCCTAAAGGACGGAATCATGCTCTGCTTCAGTATGTCACAGTACATGTTGCCATTCATGGTTCCCTCAAAAGGCACTAAATTATTAACCTCAACAATATGGGAAAGGTGAGTGACCCCAAACCGACCCCACCAGTGTTAATCCGGGTGACCAAAGAGCTCAGGGAGATTAGGATTCATCCACAAGGGGGTCTGTGGCAACATACTCAGAGAGTCAGAATCCCCCCCCCTCCAATCAACAAAACCAACGTCAACAGAAGAGAAACTGGAGCCCCGGATCTCCTTGACCTATGTAGCTCATACCTGAGAGAGGCGGAGGGTCCAAAGAAGGCTGACAAAAGTGCTGGAGGGAGTCTGAGGGTCAAAGTGTAAGCCAGCATGTACATAGGTGAGTTGGGAGGCAATAAAGTAATTCCACAAATTTGGGCATGTCAGACCTCCCACAACCCTAGCCGCTTGCAATGAGGACTTGGCTATAAGGGGCTGGCTACCATTCCAGAAAAAAGAGGAGAGGGTAGATTCCACCTGTGTAAACAAATTTTTGTGAAGAAAAACTGGGACAGCTTGGAAACAATATAAGAATTTCGGTAGGAAGATTATTTTGAAGATATTTATGCGGACAATTAGATTGAGGGGCAATGACTTCCAGGTATGAAGAGTGCAATCATCATGTATTTGAATGCCTGGTATGTAAAGGAGGATGTTTATTGCAGTCGTGACCTCTGTAGGTATTCATTGGAGATAGAAGGGCCTATAGGAAATGCCTGAGATTTCCCCCAACCCACCTGAAGACCTGAGACCTCTCCAAACTCCTTCACCACCTGCATCAACTTAGTAAAGGAACTCTCTCTACCATCCAAGTATATAAGGGCATCATCTGCGTAGAGAGAGATCTTCATGTCATGGCTGCCGCACTGCCAGAACCAAGGGCTCAATAGCAAGAGCGAGCAGAAGTGGAGAAAGAGGGCATCCCTGCCTGGTACCCCTCTGCAGGGAAAATGACGATATTCCTTCTGGACTCTGGTGTGTGGATCAGCATATAGCAAGCGAATCCACTAGACAAAGTGTGGACCAAAACCCATCCGTGTCATAGTTTCCCATAAAAAGGACCAACGCACCGTGTCAAAGGCTTTTAAGACGTCTAAAGAGAAAACTGACCCACGTTTCATGGGTGATGCGTTATGGACATGTAAAAATAGTCTGCGAATGTTATTAAAGATATTCCTGCCAGGCATAAAACCCGATTGGTCAGGTGGTATCAGAGATAGAATAACTGTCTCGAGTCTGAGAGTAAGAATCATTGCCAGTATTTTTGCATCATTATTCAGGAGAGATATGAGACCCACATAGCAGCCCATCCTTGTCAGGTTTGGGTAAGACGACAATAAGTGCTTCATTCATAGAGTCAGGGAGTTTCCCCTGCTTAAGAGATTCCGGAAAGTTCCTAAGAAGCCTAGGAGTCAAATCCTCTTTGTATGCCTGATACCATTCTGAGAGGAGGCCATCTAGACCTGGAGTTTTCCTTTTATTTTATTTTATTTTTTTAAAAGATATTTTTATAGATTTTTTGCATCAACATACAAAACAAAAACTTTGGTTATTCATAGCATTGTGATATTGCATAGGTACACTGGAGTGGTCAATAAACAGTTTTCACTTAATGTATCTCTTAGCCCTTGTACACATGGTTGGACATTCCGATGGAAAATCTCTGATCGGACCGTGTTGTCGGATAATCCGACCGTGTGTGGGCTCCATCGGACGGTTTCTGTTGGACTATCCGACCAACAAAGTTTTAGAGCTGGGCTATAAAATTTTCCGACAACATGATCCGATTGGACTTTGTCCGATCGTTTGTAGAGAATTCCGATCGGACAAAGTGCTACGCATGCTCAGATCAAATTCCTAGACCAAAGCTATTGGCTACTAGCCTGAACGTAGTCCCGTCGTAACTAAATAACGTCATCACGTTCTGAACGATCGGATTTTCCGACAACTTTGTCCGACCGTGTGTATGCAACACCGGTTTTGGACAAAATTTGTCGGACAAAAGGCTTACAGTTATTAAGTATAAAGCTACAAAGAATGAACAATATGCACTTTTTTAGTTACAAAATTTGTCGGACAAAAGGCTTACAGTTATTAAGTATAAAGCTACAAAGAATGAACAATATGCACTTTTTTAGTTACATAGCCACCAGGGGGGTGTACATGGTTTAGGTGCATTGCATCTGTTCGATAACCTGCTATATAATGTTCCTATCTGATGTAATACCACATACACACGATCAGAATTCTCGTCGGAAAAAGCTCTGATGGTTTTCCCGACAGAATTCCGACAGAATTCGGCTCAAGTTGTCTTGCCTACACACGGTCACATTAAATTCCGATCATTTATAACGAGGTGACGTACAATGCGTACGACGTGACTAGAAAAAGGAAGTTCAATAACCAGTAGCCAATAGCTTCCGTCTCGTAGTTGAATCTGAGCATGCGTGATTTTTTGGCGTGTCGGAATTGCATACACACGATCGGAATTACCGATAGAAAGTTTTTCCGTCTGGAAAATTGAGAACATGCTATCAATTTTTGGCTGGCAGAAATTCGGACAGCTAAATTCCGATGGAGCATACACACGGTCGCATTTTCCGATGAAAAGCTCTCATCGGTCTTTTTCTGGCCAGAATTCCGATCGTGTGTACGCGGCATAAGGGTTAAAGGGCTGTCCAGCCATCTGCCCCATATTTTGTGAAAGGTTTTGGTCTTTTTCTGAACCTCAAACGTGAGTTTGTATAGGGGTATTGAGTCATTAACCAGTTTTAAACAAAGGGATTTTAGGGGTATCTGTGATCCTTTCCAGGACAATAGTATGTTTTTTTTTGCATAGAAATGAAGGATTCGAAGAAGTCCTGGAGTTTTGCTTGATGGCAATAGACGGATGGCCATAGTTACTTCCTCTAACCTAATAGGTTTGTCTAATAAGAGTTGCTGGGAAATACTAAGTGTTGGGAAGTCGAGTGATGCAAAGAAGCCCATGAAGGTTTTCTCAGGAGGACTCACCGTATCATCATATAACCTGCCATAGAATTCTGCGTATGTTCGGTTAATAGTTAATTCATCAGATGTAATTGACCCATCAGGGAGTTGAATTTCAGGGATCGAACTGTCTTGAAAGTCTGTGTGGGCGAGAAATGCAAGAAGCCTACCATTTTTCCTCCCATTCTCGAGAATACAAGCAGAGAGGTACAGTTGTTGCTTCCTAGTTAGCTCTACCACATGAAGCTGCATCACCCGATGAGCATCCGTCAGCATACCGTGGGTCTCAGAAGACAGATTATCCATATGACGGGAACGTGCATCATCCAGTGCTTTTTGCAGAGCCTAATGCGTGAATCGCACCAACAGATCTGTAATGCTTAATACGTGAGATATAGGAGCCCCTGACCACCGTCTTAAAGGCATCCCAAACTAGGCCCCTAGTAGTAGAGTCAGAATTAGAGGTCCAGTAATTGGGCATATCAGTCTGGTTAAACTCATGTATTTTCAGTGTGGAGATCCAGAGGGGGCTGAGTCTCCAAACCCGAAATGAGAGTCTAAGGCCCAAAGTCAAACCTACCTGTACTATGGAATGGTCGGACACTGTCTGGGGCAGGTACGCTATGGACTGAACACAGGGAAGGAGATCCTCCCGTGGCCAGCACATAATCTAATCTAGAGAGGGCAGTGTAGGATCTGGACTGGCAGGAGAAAACACTGTCCTTAGGAAACTTCCAGCGCCAAAGATCCACAAAGAAATAGGTATCACACCACACACGAAACAGTTTAGATTCAGATTGTAGAGGTTTCAACCTATCTAATGCAGGCTGCATCACAGAATTAAAATCCCCAACAATGAGCATAGGACAGCTGGGCAATGAGGCAAAATGCATGCTTAGGTCAGTAAACACTGCAGCCATGAACGGAGGAGGGAGGTAGACCATGACCAACAGGAGAGAAATCCCATGTATAGTCACATGTAAAATGATATACTGCCCTTTAGGGTCCAAGATAACCTGATGACAAGAGAATGGTAAACCTTTACAGATTAGGATCGCAACCCCGTGAGCATAATTAGAATAAGTGGAGTGGTAGTTATGAGCCACCCAATGTTTTTTAAGAGCCAGAACCCTGGAGCCCATGAAATGCGTTTCCTGGAGGCACAAGACATGTAGTTTATGCTGTTTCAGTGCTTCAAAGACTGAGGCTATTTTAAATTTGGAATTCAGTCTGCAAACATTCCACGGACAAAGATTTACTGTGGACATGGGGAACACATTAAACCCATAGGGCAGCAGAGAAGGGGGGAAGGGGTGAGAGCAAATATAAGCAGCTCCAACTCCAGACATAAAAAGGGGGGGAGAGGGAAAATTGGGACTTTATATGAGGTAAAGAATGTGTAGATTCATCTACCTCCATCCCTAATCAAGTATTGTAGGAAAAATAGGGCGGGACTTTGAATGAAGCATAGCTGCAAGGTAGGTATGTAAGGACATGTCTGAAATTCATTGGCTAAGTATAAAAAACGATAATAACATAGGTAACAATAATATGAATTGATTATATTTCATATATGTGTATACATAAGTACATATTATAACAAGGTTTACAATGATAATCAACATCACAAAAAATTGCATGATTAAAAAAGACAGAAATAATCTTAGTTGGATTGGAGCATGAGACATTATAAATAAAGTCAGGGAAAATTTCAGACACATGCTTGCAATTGGTAGCATAAAAGGCGCTCTACGCGTTTCGTGGAGTTCATCCACTCATCAGGAGCAGTTCCAAGGTTAAAATTATCTATAAAGAGATAAGTGAACGCATGAGGACCGGACAAAATCAGCACAAAGGGCAAAGGAACAGAGAGAGGGGGGGGGAGACTCAGCTCCCTCAAACACTCTCACCTACAATAAGACCATTTCCCAGGAGAGAAACTGTTGACAGGTAGGGGCGCTGTGAAAAACAAATCTCCACCGGAGCTGAGGCAAAATTCTCAATGACCACAGAGCACCACAGTTGATTGAGAGTGACACATCTAGGGCCCTGTAATCCCAGAATAATCATATATAAATAATTTTTTCCCAAAAGAACCTTTGTAAAGGAGTAAAATAAGTAAGTGTATAATTATATCTGTACAGGAACAAGTGAAACGAAGTTACAGTGCCAAAGGGTAGTGAAACCGGTGAGTGAAATCATTAAAATGAAAGAAGGCATATCGCTAAGCCAAGTAGGTTGGATATAATTGGTGTGCATGATGAATAAAAAGATAAATAGTGTGAACAGTGGAAAGCAAAAAATAATCTGAAGAATCTATAATTACCATGGGTGAAGTGAGTAAGTGTCAAACAAACTACAATAAGATAGTGAGGAACATAGTTCAACCGGCACATGTCAACTAGTGGTACAGTATAGCCACAGAGACCGCCTACGTCACGCTGCGAGATCCAGGGGGTGGCGGTGTCAGCGTCCGAACAGCTGATAGCCTTCGGCAGCCGGCTCCCAACCCACCTCCTAATAAACGCCGATGGACACTCGGCAACCCGCCGCATGGCGTCAACAAGTGACGTCATGCGCACGGCGCACGGGGCGTGGTGTCGATGCGATGGAGGACCCGCCCCCGACGCTGCGTCCAAAAGGGCGGAGGGAAGGGGGAGGGCCTCAGAGCGCATCACAGCTCCGGAACTAGAGATGTACATCAGCAGCCAAAACAGAGAAAAGTATGTAATGTAAACATAAAAAAGCCTAAGATGCTGACCCGATCACAAATGCAGTCAGAAATATTAAAGGTAATAATTAAATGCTACCACAGTATTATGCTTCCATCCCTAATGTCTAGACATAAAAAGGGGGGGAGAGGGAAAATTGGGACTTTATATGAGGTAAAGAATGTGTAGATTCATCTACCTCCATCCCTAATCAAGTATTGTAGGAAAAATAGGGCGGGACTTTGAATGAAGCATAGCTGCAAGGTAGGTATGTAAGGACATGTCTGAAATTCATTGGCTAAGTATAAAAAACGATAATAACATAGGTAACAATAATATGAATTGATTATATTTCATATATGTGTATACATAAGTACATATTATAACAAGGTTTACAATGATAATCAACATCACAAAAAATTGCATGATTAAAAAAGACAGAAATAATCTTAGTTGGATTGGAGCATGAGACATTATAAATAAAGTCAGGGAAAATTTCAGACACATGCTTGCAATTGGTAGCATAAAAGGCGCTCTACGCGTTTCGTGGAGTTCATCCACTCATCAGGAGCAGTTCCAAGGTTAAAATTATCTATAAAGAGATAAGTGAACGCATGAGGACCGGACAAAATCAGCACAAAGGGCAAAGGAACAGAGAGAGGGGGGGGGAGACTCAGCTCCCTCAAACACTCTCACCTACAATAAGACCATTTCCCAGGAGAGAAACTGTTGACAGGTAGGGGCGCTGTGAAAAACAAATCTCCACCGGAGCTGAGGCAAAATTCTCAATGACCACAGAGCACCACAGTTGATTGAGAGTGACACATCTAGGGCCCTGTAATCCCAGAATAATCATATATAAATAATTTTTTCCCAAAAGAACCTTTGTAAAGGAGTAAAATAAGTAAGTGTATAATTATATCTGTACAGGAACAAGTGAAACGAAGTTACAGTGCCAAAGGGTAGTGAAACCGGTGAGTGAAATCATTAAAATGAAAGAAGGCATATCGCTAAGCCAAGTAGGTTGGATATAATTGGTGTGCATGATGAATAAAAAGATAAATAGTGTGAACAGTGGAAAGCAAAAAATAATCTGAAGAATCTATAATTACCATGGGTGAAGTGAGTAAGTGTCAAACAAACTACAATAAGATAGTGAGGAACATAGTTCAACCGGCACATGTCAACTAGTGGTACAGTATAGCCACAGAGACCGCCTACGTCACGCTGCGAGATCCAGGGGGTGGCGGTGTCAGCGTCCGAACAGCTGATAGCCTTCGGCAGCCGGCTCCCAACCCACCTCCTAATAAACGCCGATGGACACTCGGCAACCCGCCGCATGGCGTCAACAAGTGACGTCATGCGCACGGCGCACGGGGCGTGGCGTCGATGCGATGGAGGACCCGCCCCCGACGCTGCGTCCAAAAGGGCGGAGGGAAGGGGGAGGGCCTCAGAGCGCATCACAGCTCCGGAACTAGAGATGTACATCAGCAGCCAAAACAGAGAAAAGTATGTAATGTAAACATAAAAAAGCCTAAGATGCTGACCCGATCACAAATGCAGTCAGAAATATTAAAGGTAATAATTAAATGCTACCACAGTATTATGCTTCCATCCCTAATGTCTAGACATAAAAAGGGGGGGAGAGGGAAAATTGGGACTTTATATGAGGTAAAGAATGTGTAGATTCATCTACCTCCATCCCTAATCAAGTATTGTAGGAAAAATAGGGCGGGACTTTGAATGAAGCATAGCTGCAAGGTAGGTATGTAAGGACATGTCTGAAATTCATTGGCTAAGTATAAAAAACGATAATAACATAGGTAACAATAATATGAATTGATTATATTTCATATATGTGTATACATAAGTACATATTATAACAAGGTTTACAATGATAATCAACATCACAAAAAATTGCATGATTAAAAAAGACAGAAATAATCTTAGTTGGATTGGAGCATGAGACATTATAAATAAAGTCAGGGAAAATTTCAGACACATGCTTGCAATTGGTAGCATAAAAGGCGCTCTACGCGTTTCGTGGAGTTCATCCACTCATCAGGAGCAGTTCCAAGGTTAAAATTATCTATAAAGAGATAAGTGAACACATGAGGACCGGACAAAATCAGCACAAAGGGCAAAGGAACAGAGAGAGGGGGGGGGAGACTCAGCTCCCTCAAACACTCTCACCTACAATAAGACCATTTCCCAGGAGAGAAACTGTTGACAGGTAGGGGCGCTGTGAAAAACAAATCTCCACCGGAGCTGAGGCAAAATTCTCAATGACCACAGAGCACCACAGTTGATTGAGAGTGACACATCTAGGGCCCTGTAATCCCAGAATAATCATATATAAATAATTTTTTCCCAAAAGAACCTTTGTAAAGGAGTAAAATAAGTAAGTGTATAATTATATCTGTACAGGAACAAGTGAAACGAAGTTACAGTGCCAAAGGGTAGTGAAACCGGTGAGTGAAATCATTAAAATGAAAGAAGGCATATCGCTAAGTCAAGTAGGTTGGATATAATTGGTGTGCATGATGAATAAAAAGATAAATAGTGTGAACAGTGGAAAGCAAAAAATAATCTGAAGAATCTATAATTACCATGGGTGAAGTGAGTAAGTGTCAAACAAACTACAATAAGATAGTGAGGAACATAGTTCAACCGGCACATGTCAACTAGTGGTACAGTATAGCCACAGAGACCGCCTACGTCACGCTGCGAGATCCAGGGGGTGGCGGTGTCAGCGTCCGAACAGCTGATAGCCTTCGGCAGCCGGCTCCCAACCCACCTCCTAATAAACGCCGATGGACACTCGGCAACCCGCCGCATGGCGTCAACAAGTGACGTCATGCGCACGGCGCACGGGGCGTGGCGTCGATGCGATGGAGGACCCGCCCCCGACGCTGCGTCCAAAAGGGCGGAGGGAAGGGGGAGGGCCTCAGAGCGCATCACAGCTCCGGAACTAGAGATGTACATCAGCAGCCAAAACAGAGAAAAGTATGTAATGTAAACATAAAAAAGCCTAAGATGCTCACCCGATCACAAATGCAGTCAGAAATATTAAAGGTAATAATTAAATGCTACCACAGTATTATGCTTCCATCCCTAATGTCTAGACATAAAAAGGGGGGGAGAGGGAAAATTGGGACTTTATATGAGGTAAAGAATGTGTAGATTCATCTACCTCCATCCCTAATCAAGTATTGTAGGAAAAATAGGGCGGGACTTTGAATGAAGCATAGCTGCAAGGTAGGTATGTAAGGACATGTCTGAAATTCATTGGCTAAGTATAAAAAACGATAATAACATAGGTAACAATAATATGAATTGATTATATTTCATATATGTGTATACATAAGTACATATTATAACAAGGTTTACAATGATAATCAACATCACAAAAAATTGCATGATTAAAAAAGACAGAAATAATCTTAGTTGGATTGGAGCATGAGACATTATAAATAAAGTCAGGGAAAATTTCAGACACATGCTTGCAATTGGTAGCATAAAAGGCGCTCTACGCGTTTCGTGGAGTTCATCCACTCATCAGGAGCAGTTCCAAGGTTAAAATTATCTATAAAGAGATAAGTGAACGCATGAGGACCGGACAAAATCAGCACAAAGGGCAAAGGAACAGAGAGAGGGGGGGGGGAGACTCAGCTCCCTCAAACACTCTCACCTACAATAAGACCATTTCCCAGGAGAGAAACTGTTGACAGGTAGGGGCGCTGTGAAAAACAAATCTCCACCGGAGCTGAGGCAAAATTCTCAATGACCACAGAGCACCACAGTTGATTGAGAGTGACACATCTAGGGCCCTGTAATCCCAGAATAATCATATATAAATAATTTTTTCCCAAAAGAACCTTTGTAAAGGAGTAAAATAAGTAAGTGTATAATTATATCTGTACAGGAACAAGTGAAACGAAGTTACAGTGCCAAAGGGTAGTGAAACCGGTGAGTGAAATCATTAAAATGAAAGAAGGCATATCGCTAAGCCAAGTAGGTTGGATATAATTGGTGTGCATGATGAATAAAAAGATAAATAGTGTGAACAGTGGAAAGCAAAAAATAATCTGAAGAATCTATAATTACCATGGGTGAAGTGAGTAAGTGTCAAACAAACTACAATAAGATAGTGAGGAACATAGTTCAACCGGCACATGTCAACTAGTGGTACAGTATAGCCACAGAGACCGCCTACGTCACGCTGCGAGATCCAGGGGGTGGCGGTGTCAGCGTCCGAACAGCTGATAGCCTTCGGCAGCCGGCTCCCAACCCACCTCCTAATAAACGCCGATGGACACTCGGCAACCCGCCGCATGGCGTCAACAAGTGACGTCATGCGCACGGCGCACGGGGCGTGGCGTCGATGCGATGGAGGACCCGCCCCCGACGCTGCGTCCAAAAGGGCGGAGGGAAGGGGGAGGGCCTCAGAGCGCATCACAGCTCCGGAACTAGAGATGTACATCAGCAGCCAAAACAGAGAAAAGTATGTAATGTAAACATAAAAAAGCCTAAGATGCTGACCCGATCACAAATGCAGTCAGAAATATTAAAGGTAATAATTAAATGCTACCACAGTATTATGCTTCCATCCCTAATGTCTAGACATAAAAAGGGGGGGAGAGGGAAAATTGGGACTTTATATGAGGTAAAGAATGTGTAGATTCATCTACCTCCATCCCTAATCAAGTATTGTAGGAAAAATAGGGCGGGACTTTGAATGAAGCATAGCTGCAAGGTAGGTATGTAAGGACATGTCTGAAATTCATTGGCTAAGTATAAAAAACGATAATAACATAGGTAACAATAATATGAATTGATTATATTTCATATATGTGTATACATAAGTACATATTATAACAAGGTTTACAATGATAATCAACATCACAAAAAATTGCATGATTAAAAAAGACAGAAATAATCTTAGTTGGATTGGAGCATGAGACATTATAAATAAAGTCAGGGAAAATTTCAGACACATGCTTGCAATTGGTAGCATAAAAGGCGCTCTACGCGTTTCGTGGAGTTCATCCACTCATCAGGAGCAGTTCCAAGGTTAAAATTATCTATAAAGAGATAAGTGAACGCATGAGGACCGGACAAAATCAGCACAAAGGGCAAAGGAACAGAGAGAGGGGGGGGGAGACTCAGCTCCCTCAAACACTCTCACCTACAATAAGACCATTTCCCAGGAGAGAAACTGTTGACAGGTAGGGGCGCTGTGAAAAACAAATCTCCACCGGAGCTGAGGCAAAATTCTCAATGACCACAGAGCACCACAGTTGATTGAGAGTGACACATCTAGGGCCCTGTAATCCCAGAATAATCATATATAAATAATTTTTTCCCAAAAGAACCTTTGTAAAGGAGTAAAATAAGTAAGTGTATAATTATATCTGTACAGGAACAAGTGAAACGAAGTTACAGTGCCAAAGGGTAGTGAAACCGGTGAGTGAAATCATTAAAATGAAAGAAGGCATATCGCTAAGCCAAGTAGGTTGGATATAATTGGTGTGCATGATGAATAAAAAGATAAATAGTGTGAACAGTGGAAAGCAAAAAATAATCTGAAGAATCTATAATTACCATGGGTGAAGTGAGTAAGTGTCAAACAAACTACAATAAGATAGTGAGGAACATAGTTCAACCGGCACATGTCAACTAGTGGTACAGTATAGCCACAGAGACCGCCTACGTCACGCTGCGAGATCCAGGGGGTGGCGGTGTCAGCGTCCGAACAGCTGATAGCCTTCGGCAGCCGGCTCCCAACCCACCTCCTAATAAACGCCGATGGACACTCGGCAACCCGCCGCATGGCGTCAACAAGTGACGTCATGCGCACGGCGCACGGGGCGTGGCGTCGATGCGATGGAGGACCCGCCCCCGACGCTGCGTCCAAAAGGGCGGAGGGAAGGGGGAGGGCCTCAGAGCGCATCACAGCTCCGGAACTAGAGATGTACATCAGCAGCCAAAACAGAGAAAAGTATGTAATGTAAACATAAAAAAGCCTAAGATGCTGACCCGATCACAAATGCAGTCAGAAATATTAAAGGTAATAATTAAATGCTACCACAGTATTATGCTTCCATCCCTAATGTCTAGACATAAAAAGGGGGGGAGAGGGAAAATTGGGACTTTATATGAGGTAAAGAATGTGTAGATTCATCTACCTCCATCCCTAATCAAGTATTGTAGGAAAAATAGGGCGGGACTTTGAATGAAGCATAGCTGCAAGGTAGGTATGTAAGGACATGTCTGAAATTCATTGGCTAAGTATAAAAAACGATAATAACATAGGTAACAATAATATGAATTGATTATATTTCATATATGTGTATACATAAGTACATATTATAACAAGGTTTACAATGATAATCAACATCACAAAAAATTGCATGATTAAAAAAGACAGAAATAATCTTAGTTGGATTGGAGCATGAGACATTATAAATAAAGTCAGGGAAAATTTCAGACACATGCTTGCAATTGGTAGCATAAAAGGCGCTCTACGCGTTTCGTGGAGTTCATCCACTCATCAGGAGCAGTTCCAAGGTTAAAATTATCTATAAAGAGATAAGTGAACGCATGAGGACCGGACAAAATCAGCACAAAGGGCAAAGGAACAGAGAGAGGGGGGGGGAGACTCAGCTCCCTCAAACACTCTCACCTACAATAAGACCATTTCCCAGGAGAGAAACTGTTGACAGGTAGGGGCGCTGTGAAAAACAAATCTCCACCGGAGCTGAGGCAAAATTCTCAATGACCACAGAGCACCACAGTTGATTGAGAGTGACACATCTAGGGCCCTGTAATCCCAGAATAATCATATATAAATAATTTTTTCCCAAAAGAACCTTTGTAAAGGAGTAAAATAAGTAAGTGTATAATTATATCTGTACAGGAACAAGTGAAACGAAGTTACAGTGCCAAAGGGTAGTGAAACCGGTGAGTGAAATCATTAAAATGAAAGAAGGCATATCGCTAAGCCAAGTAGGTTGGATATAATTGGTGTGCATGATGAATAAAAAGATAAATAGTGTGAACAGTGGAAAGCAAAAAATAATCTGAAGAATCTATAATTACCATGGGTGAAGTGAGTAAGTGTCAAACAAACTACAATAAGATAGTGAGGAACATAGTTCAACCGGCACATGTCAACTAGTGGTACAGTATAGCCACAGAGACCGCCTACGTCACGCTGCGAGATCCAGGGGGTGGCGGTGTCAGCGTCCGAACAGCTGATAGCCTTCGGCAGCCGGCTCCCAACCCACCTCCTAATAAACGCCGATGGACACTCGGCAACCCGCCGCATGGCGTCAACAAGTGACGTCATGCGCACGGCGCACGGGGCGTGGCGTCGATGCGATGGAGGACCCGCCCCCGACGCTGCGTCCAAAAGGGCGGAGGGAAGGGGGAGGGCCTCAGAGCGCATCACAGCTCCGGAACTAGAGATGTACATCAGCAGCCAAAACAGAGAAAAGTATGTAATGTAAACATAAAAAAGCCTAAGATGCTGACCCGATCACAAATGCAGTCAGAAATATTAAAGGTAATAATTAAATGCTACCACAGTATTATGCTTCCATCCCTAATGTCTAGACATAAAAAGGGGGGGAGAGGGAAAATTGGGACTTTATATGAGGTAAAGAATGTGTAGATTCATCTACCTCCATCCCTAATCAAGTATTGTAGGAAAAATAGGGCGGGACTTTGAATGAAGCATAGCTGCAAGGTAGGTATGTAAGGACATGTCTGAAATTCATTGGCTAAGTATAAAAAACGATAATAACATAGGTAACAATAATATGAATTGATTATATTTCATATATGTGTATACATAAGTACATATTATAACAAGGTTTACAATGATAATCAACATCACAAAAAATTGCATGATTAAAAAAGACAGAAATAATCTTAGTTGGATTGGATAGTTCCGGAGCTGTGATGCGCTCTGAGGCCCTCCCCCTTCCCTCCGCCCTTTTGGACGCAGCGTCGGGGGCGGGTCCTCCATCGCATCGACGCCACGCCCCGTGCGCCGTGCGCATGACGTCACTTGTTGACGCCATGCGACGGGTTGCCGAGTGTCCATCGGCGTTTATTAGGAGGTGGGTTGGGAGCCGGCTGCCGAAGGCTATCAGCTGTTCGGACGCTGACACCGCCACCCCCTGGATCTCGCAGCGTGACGTAGGCGGTCTCTGTGGCTATACTGTACCACTAGTTGACATGTGCCGGTTGAACTATGTTCCTCACTATCTTATTGTAGTTTGTTTGACACTTACTCACTTCACCCATGGTAATTATAGATTCTTCAGATTATTTTTTGCTTTCCACTGTTCACACTATTTATCTTTTTATTCATCATGCACACCAATTATATCCAACCTACTTGGCTTAGCGATATGCCTTCTTTCATTTTAATGATTTCACTCACCGGTTTCACTACCCTTTGGCACTGTAACTTCGTTTCACTTGTTCCTGTACAGATATAATTATACACTTACTTATTTTACTCCTTTACAAAGGTTCTTTTGGAAAAAATTATTTATATATGATTATTCTGGGATTACAGGGCCCTAGATGTGTCACTCTCAATCAACTGTGGTGCTCTGTGGTCATTGAGAATTTTGCCTCAGCTCCGGTGGAGATTTGTTTTTCACAGCGCCCCTACCTGTCAACAGTTTCTCTCCTGGGAAATGGTCTTATTGTAGGTGAGAGTGTTTGAGGGAGCTGAGTCTCCCCCCCCCTCTCTCTGTTCCTTTGCCCTTTGTGCTGATTTTGTCCGGTCCTCATGCGTTCACTTATCTCTTTATAGATAATTTTAACCTTGGAACTGCTCCTGATGAGTGGATGAACTCCACGAAACGCGTAGAGCGCCTTTTATGCTACCAATTGCAAGCATGTGTCTGAAATTTTCCCTGACTTTATTTATAATGTCTCATGCTCCAATCCAACTAAGATTATTTCTGTCTTTTTTAATCATGCAATTTTTTGTGATGTTGATTATCATTGTAAACCTTGTTATAATATGTACTTATGTATACACATATATGAAATATAATCAATTCATATTATTGTTACCTATGTTATTATCGTTTTTTATACTTAGCCAATGAATTTCAGACATGTCCTTACATACCTACCTTGCAGCTATGCTTCATTCAAAGTCCCGCCCTATTTTTCCTACAATACAGCTCCAACTCCAGTCACAGCTACAGTGCAGTCAGAGGGTCTCTGTGGTGCACAATCATTCATCCACACATACATCATACACACAACAGCAAAACTATGTATAGTAACATTTCAATTACCCAGTAAAGGTAGAATAACCCCTGCCCAGCTCCTAAAAAAGGCTGTGGGCTTGTACCCTGAACTTGAACCATGCATGGGGCACATTGCCTTTAACACAAAATGAAAGGAACAGAAAAAAATGTCAGTGTTCAACAAAAATGGGGTAGGTAGTTCACCCCACGGCAGCTCAGGCCAACTCAGTAGTTGACTCTCTGAAAGGAGAGATGTATGGTGGACCACAATTTCGCTCATGGTGAGGAGCAAGAAAAAGGCACATGGAGATGACCAGAAAAATCTACTCAGCTTTTGCAACTTAACGGGCGGACATCCATCAGGCAGGTGGCTGAGGGGGTTGCGGTAGTCATTCCCACCAGGATAAGGCATTTTGAGGGGACTGGAAGAAGTAAACCTTCCCTTGATGATTAACCCAAAGGGTAGCAGGTAACAGCATGGAGTACTGGATATCATACTCCCGGAGCTTATGCTTGACATGCTGATAACTGGCTCTTTTATTGCGAACTGTTGCAGAGTAATCAGGAAACAGGAACACTGCAACATTATTGATCCAGAGACTTACTTTCTTCCGGGCAGCACCCAGGATGGAGTCCCGATCCCTATAGTTGAGGAGACGATTCACCATCGTGCGGGGAGGGTGACCTTCAGGAAGGGGACGCCTGGGGACTCGGTGGGCCCACTCAATCATAAAACAGGGGGAGAGTTGATTGCGGCCAAATTCTTGCTCGAGACAGCTTTCTAGGAAGGCTACAGGGTCAGACCCCTCCCCCCACTCTGGAAGACCAGCCAGACGCAGGTTATTTCTGTTGAGACGATTCTCTAAGTCATTCAACTTAACCCGCTAGTGTTGCAATCTTCCCCATAGGTATTCAGTTTGGGCAGGATGGGGTTAATGGTGTCCTCCATGTCACAGATACACGCTCAGTCTCAGCAACCTGGCCATGGATCCTTTGTATGTCCTGCCGCATGATCGTTAAGTCTAGCTTTAGGCCATCCACCTTTCCCATAAGGTCTGAGTGGTTTACCTTAATGATGGCGAGGACTTTCGACAATGTCCATCATCTGCGCCATCCTCACTCAGGGCAGCCTGTGAGCATGCAGCTGGGGGGTCCGGAATCCCGGGGGAAGGTGGCGGGGAAGCATTCTGGCCATCCCCAAAGAGATCAGGAGTGGAGGCTAGGGATGCACTTGGCTCATGGAAAGTGTTGTGGCAGCCATCTTGGCAGGAGCATGTAGTGATGCTCATCTTGGATGGAGGTTGCTTCTTTTGCCACTTTCCCATCCACCAAAATGACTCCCATGGTTGTGGAAACCTTCCTTACCAGGGTAGGTGTAGTTTCAGTCGAGTAGCAGTCATGGACGACCCGGATGGTGCAAGACTGTAGAAGGAGAGACCAGAGCTGCAACGGAACACGTCTGATCACATCCCGCGCTAGGCCGCACCCCCCGCCACCATACTTGACTGTAGGAAAGACACACTTGTCTTTGTACTCCTCACCTGGTTGCCGTCACACATGCTTGACACCATCTGAACCAAATAAGTTTATCTTGGTCTCATCAGACCACAGGACATGGTTCCAGTAATGTCCTTAGTCTGCTTGTCTTCAGCAAACTGTTTGCAGACTTTCTTGTGCATCATCTTTAAAAGAGGCTTCCTTCTGGGACGACAGCCATACAGACCAATTTGATGGAGTGTGCGGCGTATGGTCTGAGCACTGACAGGCTGACCCCCCCACCCCTTCAACCTCTGCAGCTATGCTGGCAGCGCTCATACGTCTATTTCCCAAAGACAACCTCTGGATATGACGCTGAGCACGTGCATTCAACTTCTTTGGTTGACCATGGTGAGGTGGTAAGGCCTGTTCTGAGTGGAGCCTGTCTTGTTAAACCACTGTATGGTCTTGGCCATCGTGCTGCAGCATAGTTTCAGGGTCTTGGCAATCTTCATATAGCCTAGGCCATCTTTATATTGAGCAACAATTCTTTTTTTCAGATCCTCAGAGTTCTTTGCCATGAGGTGCCATGTTGAACTTCCAGTGACCAGTATGAGAATTTAACACACCTGCTTCTCATTCATACCTGAGACCTTGTAACACTAACGAGCCACATGACACTGGGGAGGAATAATGGCTAATTGGCCAAATAACTAACTGTTATACAAGCTGTACACTCACTACTTTACATTGTAGCAAAGTGTAATTTCTTCAGTGTTGTCACATGAAAAGATATAATAAAATCTTTACAAAAATGTGAGGGCCGTACTCACTTTTCTGAGATACTGTAGATATATATAATATTATAGAATATTATTATATTTTGAGACACTATGGGAGCATCAATAGAAAGTGTTCTTTTTCAAAAATAGTGAAAGTTCCCTTTAATGTTTTATCAGTACGTAATATAACTAGAACATTTTACTAAAAAAAGAAGTGCCCAGAAACAGAATGTCACAAGATTATAGATCACAATGTTCCCTTCCTGCAATGAAGGTCAATCGGATCCTTTTGATAGTTTTTTTTCTTTTTTTTAAGGGCAATGACATATTTCAAAAGGTACAAAGCAATAAAAGAAATTTTGGAACATGATAATGACAACGGGACACATTCACATGAAAAAATTTAAGAAGAAAAGCATCCAATGGCAGCCAGTCAACAACTTAAGGAACCAAAATAAAGGGATTCTAAAGAGACAGCTCTGAAAAAAAAGTCTTAGATGGAGGGACAGGTCATGGTGTACCTAGAGGTCAAAACAAAACTTTGAATGATTTTTTATATATATATATATATATCTAAATAGTTAGGTTAAAAAAAGACACAGGTCTAGCTAGACCTTCTTGTTGTACCATACCAGGGACTCTCCGCTGTCGAATGCACTGATCATCTGTCAGAATCACTGCAGTGAGCTGATTAAGAAATATGTCCCAGCAAGCCTGATCGTCAAAAGTCGATCTCACAATAGACTTCTGTCGAACATGCATAGACTTCTGTCGGCCACTCATGGATCCAAATTTCGACACATCTGTGGCCATCTTTACTCTACACAAATCTTTTGGTTGGTTTACATTGGTAGAGCATCTAACCTCAAAAATTCTTTGCGTTGGTGTCTTTCTCCACAGAGTAGTCCTGATCCAATCCGATCGGAAGACAAACTTGCCCAATTAAAGGTTTAGTGAAGGTGGTTTGTGGTAGATACACCAATGTAAGATCATTTTTTGACCACTAATGATATAATAAATAACAGCATTCTCCAACCTGCTGTGATTTTAGCCCCTTAGTACAGGGTTTCCCAACCAGGGTTCCATGGAACCCTAAGGTTCCCCCATAGGTTGCTAGGAGTTCTTTAAGCTATGAGCAATTTCTGTCTCTCAGATAAGTTCCCACTGACACCATTTATCTTTTTAGCTATCTGTAAGGGGATAATCTTTCCCAATGACCACAAGTGTAAGGAGCATTCTTCCCACTGACCATCACACTAATGTATCCTAAGTTGTAGATATAGAAATTTTTAGCAGGGGTTCCCTGGCACTGGAAAGGTATTTCAAGGGTTCCTCTGTGTTGAAAGATTGAGAAAGGCTGCCCTGGTAGATCCAAGAATCCTAGCCTTAGACATCTAGAATTTCCCAGGCCGGAGTAGGAGGGAGGTAGTTCACCAAGCAGTTAGTTGCATATCGGTTTTCCAATATAGTTTTATCTTAGGAATGGCCCCAAAAAACATGGTACAAATTGAATCATGACTTTATTGAATAAAATACAAGGCACTCTGTAAAAGGCGGCATTCTAGTAAAATAGTTGAGGATGTCCATTGATCATGGCTTTAATCCACGCGGTATGTTTCTACACACAGGGCCGCCAAGCAGCGCCGAAAAGGCGATCGGATCGTCATTGAATGCCAGGAACAGGCGTACTGGCTCGTCAGCAAGCCATCAGTGAGTTGGTCATGGTGTTATCACCTATTGTAGCTACAATGAAAGTGATGAAGGTTTGGTGCACAGTCAGAAGTGGGTCGGATACGACCATAAAAAGATATGGGGTTGGTCATGCATTTGCCTTCGTTTAGCAGCATTCATGCCACAGTCCCGTGAATTTTCTTAAAGCAGTTTAAATGCTGGACAAAAATGAATCTGCCTCACCTTCCTACTGTGTCTGGAGGGGACCATGCGCCATATGCCTTGTCAATACCATGTTCATGTACCTGTCTGCAATATGCCTACTTTATATTGTCTCATTGAACCGTGATTCGGAGAAGGTGGGTGAAGGGTTGTTTAGGTATTTTGGTGTTTCTTTTTTTTTTATATATATATATTGTTTTTAAGTATGTTGAACCTCTGCAGAGTGACCACTGCTCCCACACAGAGAGCTAGGGTTCTGCACTACAGCATTCTGGCAGCTGGCAGGCAAAAAAGTGTGCAAAGTCTTACAGTTCTACAGCCTGAGTAGAAAAGCTTGGACTATACGCAGAGGTAAAGCATGCATTCTGCTGAGTCAGAGCTCCCCAATCAACGGGGAGCATGAGCTTTATTGATCACAGAGCTATAGGCTGGACTAAGCAGGGGGTGTGTCAGACTTCTGCAGAGAGACCACTGCTTCCATATAGAGTAAGGGTCCTTCTCTGCAGCATGCTGGCGGGAAACAGGCTTTTCTACTCTACTGTAAACTATAAAACCCTGCACACCTTTTTTGATGCAACAGGATTGTAGCTGAAAGTTTAGTTTGGATTAAAAAAATAAAGGGGTCTATTCAAAGGCGTAACTAGAACCTTCAGGGCTCCGGTGCAAGAAACCATGAAGGGCCCCTTGACCCCCAGCTGGGGACCTTTCAGTGGAGGAATCCCACGGCCCGGTCGTAAGTGCGACCTTTGTGACCCTGGTGGTTTTGCCACTTGTGTCAGTATTTTTTTTTTTATTATTTTATATATTTTTTACCTTTTTTTTTCTTACAATATCATTTTTTATAACTTTTTTTTACAATTTGTTAGGAGCTCTGTTGGGGGGGGGGAAGCTTTGGTGAGATATCAGGGGTCTAAACAGACCCCTGATATTTCACCTTTGAGACAGAGAAAGAAGATTGAAAACACAGCCCTCAATCTCTATCCCTATAACCTGATCTGCACTGAATGGACAGGAATAGATCTGTACATAGCTTCAATCAAAAACTGAAGGATAATAAACAGTTTACTACACTTCAGTTATGAATAAACAGTCAGTGATCGGTGATTTGGAAGGGGCCCCTTCCCCACTTTCTGTCCTGACACAGCTCTGCTGCAGCTGGGGGGGACAGGAAACACCATGGGGACCGTAGAAGAGCATGGAACAAGAAGGGGGGTTATGGGAGTTAGCATGTGTACCAGAAAAGAGCACAGAGAGGACCAGAGAAGAGCATGGGGGTGGGGGGGGGGGGGGGGGGCGGTATGAGAGCACAGACAGATGTTGCCAGGGAAGATCACGAGGGGCCAGGAGAGAGCAGAGGGGCCCACAGAAGCTGGAGAGAGGGGGCAGCATATAGAGGAACCAATGCCCTCCATGTTTCTCCTGAAGCTGCTCAATGCCTGTGGGAGGGAGAGGAGGAGAAAGAGGAACATGGAGGGCATTGGTTTCTCTATATGCCGCCCCTCCTGTCTAGGTGTAGAGGAGAGCCGCATGGGCCCCCTGAACCATGGGGCCGGGTCACAATTTCAACCCCTGTGACCCCTGTAGTTACTCCCTTGAGTCTGTTTATCATTGTTTCACCCAACATTCACACAAATTTCCACCAAAGATCCACACATTTTTTTTACATGGGAAGCAATAAGAAAATTTGTGGAGGTCTAGCTGTCTGTGTGAACACAGTGGTCACTTTGCAGAGGTTCGAAGCCCATCTGACCACCCACAGTGAGTAAGACCAACAGCTGATTGGAGAGCTCTAGCAAGGGGTGTGCCAGACCTTGGCAGAGAGACCACTGCTTGCACGCAAAGGTCCTTCTTTGCAGCATGCTGGCAGGTGACAGGGTTTTCTACTCAGGCTGTGGCTGCTTTCTAAAGAAAATAAACTGTAAGACACCTTTTGTCTCGATGTACCTGGAATGTATTGAGTTGATTTAAACTGGAAGTTCATTTCGCTTTTAAAAACATTCAAACCACTAACGCTTCTTTTTTACTTTTTAATCTTTTTTACTGTATCACTTTGTAAATATTTTGCTAGCTACAAGGCTCCTTTGAAATGAGCATGTAGTTGTTGGCCTTTAAAGTTCTCACACAAAAGTGTCACAGCTTGAGTCACAGCAGCGCCATAACCACATCTGCACACCTTGGGAAGCGAACGCGTGTTTTTCTCCCACGCTCGTCTTTCATCTAAGCCTTATATAGGCCGTGCGCTCTTTTGCATCTCTTCATTAGAAAAAAAAAAAAAGCACACATGCGAGGAATCGAACAATCAATTCCGAAGCTTTCATGTGACCTTCGAATGACTTTGATGGCCCCTTTCATCTTCCCATCAAGGTCGCGGACGAGCTCACATCCAGCACAATTATATTTATTAAAGCGCAAGGTTTCGTGAGCGGTATATAATTAGATGTCTATAATTTGCTTCCTGTCGTGTTGTTAACACATGCTGCTGCCTTTTTTTTTTTTTATTAAACTAAATATAGTTTCTCTGGTTGGCACGAACGCAGCTATAATTTTCTTTTTTTTTAATGATCTACTTTTCACAGGAAGGATTTGAATATTTGGGATAAAAGTAAAAGTTAAAAAAAATTGTCTTTCGTTATAATTACCAGACAGGCCTTTTTCTGATCTGCTGTTATTAAAAATTAGCGTTCCCTTTCCCTGTGAAGCAGGTTGTTCGTTTCTATAGCTTCCTAAATATCAGGGCTGTTTTTAAAGCAGGGCAAAAGGGGCAGCTGCTCTGGGCCCTGTCATTGTTGTGGGGCCCAAAGCAGCTGCCTCATACTTGCCAACTATCCTGCTTTAAATTCCCTCGTCCCTTGAGGTTTTAGTCCTGTGCTGTGTCCCAATATCTCAGTGTGAAGTGCTGCTACTAATGCTGCCCAGCTCTGCCCTGTTGTTGTGTACAGATGACTCACCTGCAGACCCTGTTTTTACATGTAAATTACTGGCATTCATATGCAAATAGTGGTGGCATTCATATGTAAATAGCAGCCGCCAGCGGCATTGATATGTATATCATGGCCCCCCTGAGGTCATGTCCACAGTAATCTCTAGCAACCAATCAACAAGCAGAAATCATGTGCTGTGACCTCTAGCAACTAATCAGGGAGCCGTAATGTGTGCTGTAACCTCTAACAACCAGTCAGTGAGCGATAATGATACACTGTAACCTCTGGCAACCAATCGCAATAGCTGCCTGATCTGATTCAGTAAACTGATTTTGAGTCTTGCTGCTATTTATTGTATGTCTCGGAGCAGGTGGAGAGCAAAACTGCAAAACGGCCCCCCAAGAAAAGTTTTGCCCAGGGTCCAATCAATATTAAAGATGGCCCTGCTAAATATTTATATATTAATTAATATATATGCCCCTCCCCCTCATACATGCAAATGCCGCGGGCGTTCTGTACGATGAGGATTTTTTTTAATCCCAATTGGACTTTCAGCTTATGCATGCTTAATACATTGCAGGTGGGGGTCTATGCATAAATAATTCACTGTGCAGATGTCTCAAACATCCACTTAGATGGCACAAATGACCACGCATTGCTTGTAATATAATTATCTACTATGATCGTCAGCTCTAGTGGCCAAAATTTGGTATTTTCCTGAAATACTGAATGACAAAAAAATACCACATTATGGCCACTAGATGGAGCAGCTGCTACGTCTGCATTCACTCATATAAGTTACAGCCTATACAAGTGGATGAAGGTGCAGCTGCTCCTCAGACAGCTGAATGTAAAAAATGGGGGCTGCAGCTCTAAGGCTGGCTTCACTCTGTTAGGAACAGAAGGATGGAAGAGTCTGGGGATGGAGATGGAGGAATCCGTGGATAGGAACAGAAGGATGGAAGAGGCTGGGGATGGGGATGGAGGAATCCATGGATAAGAACAGAAGGATGGAAGAGGCTGGGGATGGAGATGGAGGAATCCATGGATAAGAACAGAAGGATGGAAGAGGCTGGGGGTGGAGATGGAGGAATCCTTGGATAGGAACAGAAGGATGGAAGAGGCTGGGGGTGGAGATGGAGGAATCCATGGATAAGAACAGAAGGATGGAAGAGCCTGGGGATGGAGATGGAGGAATCCATGGATAAGAACAAAAGGATGGAAAAGGCTGGGGGTGGACATGGAGGAATCCATGGATAGGAAGAGAAGGATGGAAGAGGCTGGGGATGGAGATGGAGGAATCCATGGATAGGAACAGAAGGATGGAAGAGGCTGGGGTGGAGATGGAGGAATCCATGGATAAGAACAGAAGGATGGAAGAGGCTGGGGGTGGAGATGGAGGAATCCATGGATAAGAACAGAAGGATGGAAGAGCCTGGGGATGGAGATGGAGGAATCCATGGATAAGAACAAAAGGATGGAAAAGGCTGGGGGTGGACATGGAGGAATCCATGGATAGGAAGAGAAGGATGGAAGAGGCTGGGGATGGAGATGGAGGAATCCATGGATAGGAACAGAAGGATGGAAGAGGCTGGGGTGGAGATGGAGGAATCCATGGATAAGAACAGAAGGATGGAAGAGGCTGGGGTGGAGATGGAGGAATCCATGGATAGGAACAGAAGGATGGAAGAGGCTGGGGATGGAGATGGAGGATTCCATGGATAGGAACAGAAGAATGGAAGAGGCTGGGGATGGAGATCGAGGAATCCATGGATATGAACAGAAGAATGGAAGAGTTCAAAGATAAAAATGATGGTGGTGAGAGGGGGACTGAAGGATGGAAGAATCAAAGGGAGGATGTGAAAATGGTCATCACGGAGTCCTGCAGGTGAGGAACATCAAAGGTAGAGGATCCCCTGTGCTGTGTATATGGCAGGGTTGGGGGTGTGATGGTCTCCTCCTGGAGTCCAGGGTTGGGGACTTCATAGTGTTTTCTGTATAAACATATTTTATTAAAGTGGAATTCCACCCAAAAGTGAAACTTCCACTGTAAGGAGTCCTGACCCCCTTACATGCCACAACTGGCATGTAATTTTTTTTTGGGGGGGGGATTGGGTACCTAGTTTTGACAGGTGCCTGCTCCTACTTCCGCCTAGGTAACCCCACCCTTTCTGCAACCTTCTGGGACACATCACAGCTCCCAGAGGATTGCCCGGCTATGCAGGACAGCACAGTGAGACATGCGCACCCAGCTGTGAAGCTGCAAGCTATCACAGCCGAATGTCCAGAGTAGTATTGCCAGCACCGTGGACGATCAGGGGGAGAGAAGGGAGGGTTTGGGGGGCCACTTCGCTGGACCGTGGGACAGGTGAGTGTCTTTTTATTAAAAGTCAGAAGATATACTTTTTGTAGCTGCTGACTTTTAATAAACAAAAAATTGACTGGAACTCCACTTTGAAATAAACACTTGCTTACCAGCTGCCGCCGTTTTACTGCAGCAGAATGGCCCTGTGGCCACTAGGGGCACGCACGCGTCTCCAGAGCCGTTGCGAGTGCCTGGCAGTCACGATCACCGCTGGGCTCCCATGATCACTGGTGACACACCGAGAACCGGTTGTCTGAGAGGAGAAGAGACTGATTGTCTGTTCATACAGAGTATAAACAGCGATCTGTCATCTCCCCTACACAGTCCCCTCCCTCCAAAGTGTCCGATGTGTCCACCATAATGTCGCAGTCCTGATAAAAATCGCAGATTGCTGTCATTACTATTAAAAAAAAAAATTTATAATAAAAATGCCATAAAATGATCCTCCGTTTTTTAGATGCTATAACTTTTGCGCAAACCAATCAATATACGTTTTTTGTAGAAGAATATGTATCAGCGGAAACTGATAATTTTGGGGGGTATATATTATAGTAAAAAGAAAAAATATAGCATTTTTTCAAAATTGTCGCTATTTTTGTTTATAAAGCAAAAAAATTAAAACCGTAGAGGTGATCAAATACCACCAAAAGAAAGCTCTATTTGTGGGAAAAAAGGAGGTAAATTTTGTCTGGGTGCAACGTCACACGATTGCACAATTGTCAGTTAAAACGACGCAGTGCCGAATCGCAAAAAGTGCTGTGGTCAGGAAGGGGGTAAAATCTTCCGGGGCTGAAGTGGTTAAAAAGTGCACTAATCCAGTGCACTATAGGGTACAGGCATTCACACACACTGCTGCTGGGAGGTCAGGAATGATTAGAATCCACAGCTGACAAACAGCCCTGTACTGTCTCTGTGCTGACAGTTCCCCTGGGCTTCCCCGTTTGCACCTTCCAGCACACTAGGAGTTAACACAGTGGAATGTGCAAACTGGGAACTGTCAGCTCATATGTACTATACTTACTGCTGTTAAAATAACTGTCTTACCAAATCCAGAATTACAATCCATTAAGTGCCCCACTGTATGTGCTTTTAAGAAAATCTGGAGCTACGTACCGCATTTCTCAGTGTGTGTACACACCACTCATGTGACTGCCCGGCCCGCCTCTCTCCTCTCTCCTCTCTCCTCTCGTGTCTCTCCTGACGTCAGTGGGGAATTCTCAGCAGGGGCACGGGATTCACTAAAACACTTATTTTAACAACTATACACTCGGAGCACTCTCCCGGGAGGGGAGGGGCAAGTCAAGATGACGTCATCTGGCAATCTATTTTTCTGGTCGTATGCATCGATGAAGCATCGGAGATACCCGAATCGCGATGCATAGATTTCAGCACCATATATATATATATATATATATATATATATATATATATATATATATACATATACAGTATAAATATATAAAAACGCCTATTTTGGTCTGTGTGAATGAGCCCCAAGTCTTTTGTGGTCCCCTTTTCTCTTTAACTTGAGCCCCCACTCTCTGAGGTTTCAGCTGCTGTGTAGGAGTTGATGCAAATGAATATTAACATTGATAGAACTGTATGAAATTATTTTCCATGTTTTCATTGAATATTTAACAGGACTAAACTGGGAAATTTTGCGGCAGTTTTTCTGATGTTCTTCAGTTCTTTAAACTACTGGTTTGATCCAGCGATATGAGCGCTGCAGGGGGGCTACCCATGGGGTACTTGTGCTTAACACTGTATATTCATCATCACAGTTTGGAGAGTAAACAAATACTTCTCATATCATAGTGATAATGCTAAGTACTTAAATGTGACCTCCAGCATTCCCTTCAGTCTTGCACAATTGTACCGGCTCTTCTCCTGGACTTATATTGCTAACTATGATGTCACCGCACACTGTGAGTTTCTCAAAATGTGCATTAGAAGCTGCAGTAAGCCAGATAGGGCCTGCCTCATTTTCTGGTTGGAGGACATCCAGCATCACGTAGCTCTTTTCTCTCCAGCCTAAATGTCCCTGGCCCTTTCTTTCTTTCTATTCTTTCTTTCTTTCGGATTTTGATTCTTTCATTTTTCCTTTTTTGGTTGTTTGTTTCTTTCGGATTTCGATTCTTTCTTTTTTTCTCATTTTGATTCTTTCTTTTTTCTTTTTCTTTCTTTCCAATTTTGATTCTTTCTTTCTTCTTTTTTTTTGGATTTTGATTTTTTTCTTTCTTATTTTGGTTCTTTTTCTTTCTTTGTTTGTTTCTTTCTTTTTTTCTTTCGGATTTCAATTCTTTCTTACTTTCTCTTTCTTTCTTTCTTTCTTTTGGATTTAGATTATTTCTTTCCTTATTTTTTTCTTTCTTTCGGGTTTAGATTCTTTCTTTCTTTTTCTTTCTTTTGGATTTCGATTATTTATTTTTTTCTTTCAGATTTCAATTCTTTCTTTCGGTTTTTGATTCTTTCTTTTATTTCTTTTGAGTTTCGATTGTTTCTTTCTTTCTTTCAGATTTAGATTTTTCTTTCTTTCTTTTTTCCTTTCTTTTGGATTTCGATTCTTTCTTTCGGATTTTGATTCTTTCTTCCTTTCGTTCACATTTTGATTATTTTTCTTTCTTTCTTTCTTTCTTTCTTTCTTTCTTTCTTTCTTTCTTTCTTTCTTTCTTTCTTTCGGATTTCAATTCTTTCTTTTTGTATTTCATACTCAATTTTAGACTGGTTGGTGTCATTACTGGCTCCCTGTGCTTCTGTATGCAATGCAGGCAAATCATGACTGGTGGGAGGGGCCAGCAGGGTGCTGCACATAGCTTCCTGAAAACATCACCGCTCCCTGCCTCCATACTCCTCTCAACAGCCCTCTGCCCTGATGCAAGCAGTGAGCTGGTTCTTGTGAGGAATTATGTGAGTCAAATCCCCTGATGGGTGGGTGTCAGTTTGAAAGGGGTGGGCATTCCTTTGCAGGGTGTATCGGCTGTAGGTAACGCCCATATGTGATGCCGAGCCTCCATGATTGATGACCAATAAATGAAAGGGGCAGGTCAGGCTGGAGAGGAAAGTGCTAGATCATGCTGGATGTTCTTATGCCAGGAAATTACTTTTGTAGCAGCTTCTAATGCAAGTTGTGATTAGCTAACAGTGTGCGGTGAAATCAGAATAAGCCATTTCAGGAAAAATGTGCAAGGCTAAAGGCTGGAGGTCAGATTTGATTATTATAAGTAATGGAGGGCAAGTAACTGATCTTTTCCAGACATAACATCTCTGTATATTGTTCATGTTTCTTGTAGCCCGGTTGTTTAAATGTGATGGATCGCGGTCCGGAAAGGGGAGACTGCTATGCAGGAAGAATGCAGCTTGTAAGTATACATTTCCATCATGCGCGACTCGCGCATACGCAGTAGGGAACCGGGAAATGAAGCCCGAAAGGCTCCACTTCCTGATTCCCATACCCAAGATGGCGGCGGCAGCACCCGAGAGACGATCGAGAGATCGGCTTCGGGTGCCGACATCGCGGGTGCGCTGGGCGGGTAAGTGCCATTATTTTAAAAGTCAGCAGCTGCAGTATTTGTAGCTGCTGGCTTTAAAAAAAAAAAAAAAAACGGCGGACTCCCGCTTTAAATACCACCAAAAGAAAACTCTGTGTCTTAAAAAAATATAAACATTTATTTGGGTACAGTGTTGAATGACTGAGTAATTGTCATTCAAATTGTGACAGCACTAAAATGTGAAAATTGGCCTGGGCAGGAAAGTTTCTGGTATTGAAGTGATAAAAAACATATGTTAAATAAAAGGTGGAACATTTTTGATACCTCAGGAATGTATGTAAGCCACTGAAAGGTATGCCACTCTATACCTTTAAAGGATACCCATTAAATCACCACTGTGATATAAAAAAGAATACTGAGAAAGTTGTATCACCTGATATTTTGTTTTTTGAAAGTAATTGGAGGTTTTATTTTTTAATTTAGGGAAAGAATGCAGATTACTACAAAAGAGAGGTAAGTGCGGTTTTAATATTTTCATGATACATCAGTTATGAGTCAATTTACAGTACTTTTTTTTTTCTTCTGTACTGTTCTATAAAAGAATTGGTAGGATAAGTGGCAGAGAAAATTAAGAATGAGTTTTTAGGGAGGTCTGGTGATGGGAAACAGGACTGTAAAGTAAATAAGTCTTTAAGAAGTTTTTTAGGAATGTGGATAGGGAACATATGTTTGACAAAAAGCTACTTCTGAGAAATTTCCAAGAGAATGATAAGAAATTTGAAGCGGAAATGATCATAGATATGAAGTAGAGGGTGATAACAGAGGTCTGAGTGGCAGTGATGATGAAAGTTTGAAGAAAAGAGGGGACGTCTAAACTTTAGATGAGAGACTAGATGATGTTGATTTGTAAGGGATAAGATTAAAATAGAAGAGAGAAGATGGACATTCAGAAAACTATCAAAACAAAGAGTCTTAGGCCGCGTACACACGCGGGGACTGTTCGCTCAACTTTGTCCGCTGAACAGTGTTTCAGCGGACAGTCCGCTCGTGTGTGGGCTTTCAGCGGACAGTTTCAGCGAACAGTCTGCTGAACAAGGTTTTTCGGAATTTCCAAAAAACTGTCCGCTGAAACCTTGTTTCAGCGAACAGTCCCCTCGTGTGTAGGCTTGTTCGTCAAACAAAGTTCCGCGCATGCTCAGAAAGAATTTATACGCCGAAGGTTGCATTGCAGTGTATAGGACGTCGTTTTCTAGTCCCGTCGTACGTGCCGTTCACGTCATCGCGCACGGTTTCAGCAAACTGTTCGTACGTCGTGTGTGGCCATGTCCGTCCATGCTAATTTTGAGCGGACTGTCCGCTGAAACTGTTTGACGAACAAAGTTGAGCGAACAGTCCCCGCGTGTGTACGCGGCCTTATGACGGATGATAAATGGTTTGGATTGGAGGGTTATGATAAATGATAACAGGGATATGGAGGGGAGGGGATGGTGAAAGGTTTTAGTAAGAGGTTTATGATGAATAAATGCTGAAGGTTCTGAGGGACAGAGTATAATAAGATCAGTAGATTTGTGCACAATGGAAAATTTTGTTTAGTTTCGGTTCGTTGTCATTCGTAAAATACATCATTTCGTTCTGTTATATTCTTTATGTTACGTTAATAAATTTTCGGATAATTCGTTATTATTCGTAGAGTGTCGAATTCACTCGTTCGTATTCGTTGAAATTCGTTATTTATGTATGTATATACATTCGTGATAATGATTCGTAGTTTGGAAAGTCGTTTGTTTATTGAATCTTTTAACACACACAATGACAACGTCTCTTCTCCTCGGCTCAAATACAATACAACACCCTTCTAACTCAGTTCTCTGGAATGCACTTTGCCAGTAATCCATCCTCTGGCACAAAATTAATTAGCTGATTGGACTATAAGATTTACTTTGCGCTGACCTTTTGTTTCATTAGATCTTTAAAGAATTACCGAATCATGTCGAATTCATTAGAATTCATTCGTTATATTTCTTTCGTATTCGTTGTTATTCGTTATTTTTTTATTCGGATGCATCCGAATGTCCGAAAGATGCAAAATTCGGCCGAATTTCGATTCGTTACGAAACGAATTGCACAAGCCTAAAGATCAGTGAAGATCAGAGGTTCAGAGGGTAGAGGATAACAATTGACAGAGAGGAGATAGACTGATGACAGATGATAAGGAGAAGAGAAGATAGCAGAGAGTCTGAGAGGGTATGAAGAAATGTTTATTGGAAGGAAAGGATGAGGGATGATGAGAAGGATCTGAAGGAAAGGAGGACCATCTGAGGAGATACGATTACAATAGCAGTTTTGAGGAGTAAAGATGAAAGTTCAAAGGCAAGAGACTGATGGCAGGATTGAAGAGTTTCATGATGGATGATGACAGGGTTATGGAGGAGAGATGAATATTGAAGGTCTGAGAACTGAGAAGGGGAGAGGATGGTACTGTTAAAATAGGATTATGGTAGAGGTTTCAGTAGCAGAAGATGAGTGAGTGTAATAACAGACTGCTAGGAAGGAAGATATAGGACAATGACTGTCAGAGAGGAGAGAGACTGATGATTGACAATGCCTGGGAAGACAAATGGCTGATGGAGGGTCTGGGGAGAGAGTATAAAAACATGTTTGGTGGATAGAGGGGAGGAGAAAAGATGGCAAGGATCCAAAGAAGTAGAGGAACATCACATGGTTATGGAGGGGAGATGACAATGGAAGGTCTGAGAAGAGAAGATGAGGGCACATTTGGTTGACAGTAGGGTTAAAGAATAAAGACAAGGATTTGGAGGGAGGGAGGGAAAAGACCTTATGTAACAAAATAGGATTATGGTAGAGGTTCTAATGGCAGAAGACAAATGATCATAATGACAGGATGAGAGGAGAGATTGAGGATGGCTGATGACGGGGTTATGAAGGAGAGTCGATGATGGAGTCTGAAGATAAAGTATGAAGACATATTTGGTGTAATGAACAGATAAAAGATAATGACAAAAATGTAAAGGAGAGGAGGAGATAGGGTCTGAGGAAATAGAATTATGATAGAAGTTCAGAGGGCAGAAGATGCTGTAGGTTCCCAGGCAGAAGAATGATGACAGAATTCAGTGAGAGGTTGATAGATGATGTTGAAGACAGATTATGGCAGATTTCTAAAATAAAAGGAATAGTAAAGAGACAAGATTGTGTAGATGATGAGGCTTGGAGGAGAAAGAACAATCTCAGGTCTAGAAAGAGATGATGATGGGTGCTAAAAAAGGGTTGGATGTAGAGATGATTATATGGGTGCAGAAGAGAAAGTGTATCTGATAAACAGGGAATAGACTTTTGGCATTTCGGAGGATGTGTGCCTTGAGTGAAATCTAATATATTTGAATTTCAATGCCCACATTCCTATCCTGATAATAGTAAATGGCTGTGAAAGGAAATGATCAAAATACAGGCATCCATGTGTCTAATTGTTTTTTTTTACAATAGATAGAATGTCTGAAAAAGGCCATGGCTCGAACTAGGGTGAAATCCTCCATCTGCCTAGAAGGGTGAGTGAAACAGTGTTAAGTACCAGAAAGAGGCCACATTTTATTGATACGAGCCCTACAAATCTCCAGAAAAGATATAAAAAACATAACTCTCTGTGACTATTTAAGTACAATAATAGGAGTTTAAAATGTTCCTTAGGGACCTTTTACAGACTTGTTCGGACTGAGGTACGCCGGGTCCCCAAAGTTCCTTAAATTATTCCTTTAACGTGTACATCGGAGGAGTCAGTCACCCAGAGCCTGAGGAAGACAGCCACCACCCCCACCTTTTTGAGCCTCTTCTGTTATTGTTAGTGGAAAGAACGAGTTCCATCACTATGGAAAGCCTCCATCTGGATGCTAGATTATTCTCACTGCATCTTGAGTTCTACATACATTTATTAAATCCTGGATTACCTATCCTTGGAATATTACGGTACACTATAAAGAAATAATACAGCTACCTATATTTCCATTCCGGGGATCTTCTATTCTGAGCTAGTAAATGGTAAATCCATTATATTCTAGTTAATATACCAAAGATAATAATACTGCTTCAGGACAAATTTGACAAATTAAATCAACCCTTGTCTAGTTGGAACTCATATAGTCATGACAATGGATTGCATGTCAGTGTACACATTTATAGTGTGGCTGCTCCATTGATGTACTACAAATCAAATCTTCAATGTAGCTGTCAAACAGTCTTTCAGAATTAATCTTAAGGATTCATTCCCGGTCTGACCAATAACCAACTGCCCCATGTTTGGGTCAAGCTTTGAACTTACTTTTAACATTCGCCATTAAAGCTAACTGATACTTAACCACTTCAGCCCCGGACCAATTTTCAGCCTAAGGACCAGAGGTCTTTTTACAATTTCGCACTGCACTGCTTTAACTGGTAATTGCGCGGTCATGCAATGTTGTACCCAAACGAAATTTGTGTCCTTTTCTTCCCACAAATAGAGCTTTCTTTTGATGGTATTTGATTGCCTCTGCGATTTTAATTTTTTGCGATATAAATGGAAAAAGACTGAAAGTTTTGAGAAAAAAAGATATTTTCTACTTTTTGTTATAAGAAAAATCAAATAAACTCAATTTTAGTCATACATTTAGGGCAAAATTTATTCAGCCACATGTCTTTAGTAAAAAAATGTCAATAAGCGTATATTTATTGGTTTGCGCAAAAGTTATAGCGTCTGCAAACTAGAGTACATTTTCTGGAATTTACACAGCTTTTAATTTATGACTGCCTATCTCATTTCTTGAGGTGCTAAAATGGCAGGGCAGTACAAACCCCCCCCCCCCAAATGACCCCATTTGAGCCCATTGAATATTTTTTTTTGTCCCAAGTGATTGAATAATGACTCCAAAAAAAAAAAGTTTACAAAAAGTTGTCACTAAATGATATATTGCTCACACATGCCATAGTTATATGTGGAATTGCACCCCAAAATATATTCTGCTGCTTCTCCCGAGTACGAGGATACCACATATGTGGGACTTTTTGGGAGCCTAGCCGCGTACGGCACCCCGAAATCCAATCACTGCCTTTCTAAGGGTGCAAATTTTTGATTTCACTCCTCACTACCTATCACAGTTTCGAAGGCCATAAAATGCCAAAATAGCACAAAACCCCCCCAAATGACCCCATTTAGGAAAGTAGACACCCAAAGCTATTTACTGAGAGGCATGTGGAGTCCATCAAATATTTTATATTTTGCCACAAGTTGCAGGAATATTACAATTTTTTTTTTTTTGCACAAAGTTGTCACTAAATGATATATTGCTCACACATGCTATGGGCATAAGTCAAATTACACCCCAAAATAAATTCTGCTGCTTCTCCCGAGTACGGGGATACCACATGTGGGGGACTTTTTGGGAGCCTAGCCACGTACGGGACCCCGAAAACCAAGCACTGTCTTCCGGATTTAAATATAAAACGCTACCAAAAAAAACTGTTAGCGATCGCAGGGATCAGACCTGACTCTGCGATCGCTGCAGTTATGTGTTTAGTGTTTTGTAAGTGACAGTGATCGATCGATACTGCACTTGGGTGGGCTGGGCAGAGGGGCAAAACGCAGGTGCTAGCAGGCATCTGGGCTGATCCTGCTAACAATGCGTTTTTTGGAACCCTAAACTGCTGGGGACGCTAGTATAGATCTGATCAGATCAGATATTGATCTGTTCAGGTTCTATACCACTACGGAAGGTTTATGCTTTGCGCGTGGGTGTTAGCGGTACTGGCACTAACCTAGCGCTGCCTGGGGCGATGCAGACCCTGACCCTAAAACCTAATTGATATCACCCGCCGGGTGATCAGGGGGTTAAACCTTTATTGGGTAATAAATGGTGGGTGCCCTGATGCTATAAAAAGCAAACTAACCAGAGTCACCCGTAACACTTATACGGTGATCACTGGTGAAAGGATTAACTAGGGGTAATCAGGGGGTTCAAATTTTTATTAGGTAGTATATGGGGGTCCCTGGCGCTATATAAAAACCTGACGGGGAACCTAAATAACTAACTGGCTAACCAGTGTCACCAGTGACACTTATACTGTGATCGCTGGTGAAAGGGTTAACTAGGGGCAATCAGGGGGTTAAAACCATTATTGGGTAGTATATCGGGGTACCTAGCGCTATAAAAACCTGGCGGTGAACCTAAAAAAATAACTAGCTACCTAGCGGCATCAGTGACACTAATGCAGCGATCAGAAAAACGATCGCTTAGTGACACTGGCAAAAGGGGGTGAAAGGGTTAACTAGGGGCAATCAGGGGGTTAAAACTATTATTGGGTAGTATATCGGGGTACCTAGCGCTATAAAAACCTGGCGGTGAACCAAAAAAAATAACTAGCTACCTATCGACACTAGCGACACTAATGCAGCGATCAGAAAAATGATTGCTTAGTGGCACTGGCAAAAGGGGGTGAAAGGGTTAACTAGGGGCAATCAGGGGGTTAAAACCATTATTGGGTAGTATATCGGGGTACCTAGCGCTATAAAAACCTGGCGGTGAACCTAAAAAAATAACTAGCTACCTAGCGACACTAGCGACACTAATGCAGCGATCAGAAAAATGATCGCTTAGTGACACTGGCAAAAGGGGGTGAAAGGGTTAACTAGGGGCAATCAGGGGGTTAAAACCATTATTGGGTAGTATATCGGGGTACCTAGCGCTATAAAAACCTGGCAGTGAACCTAAAAAAATAACTAGCTACATAGCGACACTAGCGACACTAATGCAGCGATCAGAAAAACGATCGCTTAGTGACACTGGCAAAAGGGGGTGAAAGGGTTATCTTCAAGGGCAATCAGGGGGTTAAACCTTTATTGGGGGGTGGTAGGGGGCTACCCTGGACCTAACACTAACTGCCCTGACAGTTTTTACTGTCACAACTGACACTGAATGCAGTGATCAGTAAATAAATGATCACTGCAATCAGTGACACTGTGACTGGGAGGGGGAGGGGGGGCGGGGGGGGGGGGGTGATGGGGGGGGTTTGTATGCCTATGTGTGCCTACATGTTAGTGTAGTGTTTGGTGCACTTACTTTCACTGTTCTCCTTGTTGTCCGGTCAAAAAGACCGCCCCGAGGAGAATGACATCACTTCCTCCCTGCCTGTGTTTAATATACACAGTGGGAGGAAGCTTCTCATTCGCCAGGAGCGATCGAGAGGGGGTGGCCAGAAACCAACGGCCATCCCCTCATCCCGGATCGCTCCTGAAGCGAAACGGACCGCCGCATCCAGCGGGAGGGGGTCCGATCGGACCCCCCACCCGCTGGAAGGCAAGCACGTACATGTACGTGCTTGTGACTGTACATGCCATTCTGATGACGTACATTGGCATGCGGCGGTCCTTAAGTGGTTAAAGACTCTGTACAGACATAACAAAACAAAGCAAGTGATAATTTCTAACTACAATTGATAACTTTACTGAACTGCATCACCGTCTCAAATATGTTAGTTGGGTGAAAGTTTGAGTTGATCATAATCGTCTCTACCATTAACCCTCCCAGTAACTCTACCACTAACCCTTACACTAACCATCTCTTGAAATCTAACACTAATGCCGCGTACACACGACCAGACTTTTTGACAGCAAAGGTCCGACTGAACGAATCCGTCGGACAATTCGATCTTGTGTGGGCTCTATCGGACCTTTGCTTGCCAAAAATCTGGCGGACTTTAGAAATAGAACATGTTTTAAATTTTTCCACCGGAACTCCGCCGGACCGAGAAATCCGTTCATGTGTATGCTAGTCCGACGGACAAAAACCAACGCTAGGGCAGCTATTGGCTACTGGCTATGAACTTCCTTATTCTAGTCCGGTCGTACGTCATCACGTTCAAATCCGTCGGACTTTGGTGATGATTGTGTGTGGCCAAGTCCGTTCATTCGGAAAGTCCGCCGAAAGTCCGTCGGAAAGACTGTCGGACTTAGTCCCTCGAAAAGTCCGGACGTGTGTACGCGGCATAACTGTTATACTAACCCTTCCTGTAACCCTAACACTAGCCCTTCCAGTAAATCAATAATGTTTATTCATAAAAGTAAAAACAGTGCAAAAAATTTAAATGTACACAAGTGATGTGAAAACAGATGTATGGAACATAGCAAATCAATGGGAAGATCTGTTGGAAGAAGCCTATACATCAACCACTGAATAATAATAAATCAAAAGTGAAATCAACTGGCACTGTAAGCCCTTTGCATAGTCACCTCTCCCTCTTCAGAAGACCCATGTTCCCCATTCTGGTATGAATTCTCCACAGCAATATATACAACATGATGAGACCTATGCGCTGTCAGTGGTGGCATCTTCCTGGTGGGGATCAAATCCTGACTCATTAGAGAAGACTAAAAACAAAAACAAAAAAGAATGTTGGGTTTTAACACCCACCCTTTCCTTGCACTATTTGTTTTAGTCACTGTTTTTCATTGCTTTTTTTTTTTTTTTTTTAGCTTCATTAAGTTCAGTGAACAGTACTTGCCACATGACCCCATCATGTCTGGCTGTCTTCCCAGTAACCCATGGATTACAGACGACGTCACATACTGGACATTAAATGCATCCTTGTAAGTATGGGCCCAGAATACATCTCTTGTGTTTTTGTTCCAGTTTTGGTTGCTGATCACTTTCATGAAAACGTAATACAAGTAATTACAATGCATGTAGAAGCAATTGCTTTTCATTTTCCTTTTAACCTTAGAATTTGCCCCAGTGTTGCTACCAGGCCTTAAGTGAAATGGTCACCAAACCATTGTATGCTTTATACAAATAAAACATACAAAGGAAATATCTTGATGTCAAGAGAAGTGAAGTAAAGTTGGGGATGACCAAAAGCTCCTTGCAGGGGGTCTGTAGAGGAATCAGAAAACTCTTTAGAGTTCAAGAAACATTAAACCATCTCTCCTTTCTGTTTGGTGATCTTCAGAATTGTTAGCTCGTAGCTCAGTACACAGTCCTCACAATTTATCTAGCAATATTAGGTCAACTGTTGTAAAAGCTGGGGGTGAGGGTTGGTATTTTTTTTTAACGTGAACCTGTGCACAGACTATGCATACTATAAAGTACCATAAGCACCTCTGTAGCTGCAGGCAATATGGAGAAATTCATCTTCAAACAGACATTGAGACATTGAAATCTCAGTTATTTTGTATGGAGAGCAAATCTTGGCAGCCTGCCACCCCTCTAACATAAACACAAAAGAAGAAGTTTCTAAGCTATTGGAAACCCGACTTCAGAGTGTTTGTTGTAATTATTGAGGATCCTTAAAACAGAATTGAATTCTGTTGCTGACGCCCAGGGTTTTTGCCATAATGAACAAGAATCTAAGGCATATTTGCATATTATGGCAGACCTACATGCCAAAGCTCATCATCAACTGCAATGTCCCTTGTTGCTGCTGCTAAGATCTTTGTTCAGCATCTTCAGTCATCTTGATTGGCCAACTGGGGGTGACATAACTCCTGTGCATGCACATAGGAATGAATTAATCCTGATACCTGGGATCATTCCAAGAACCTGCCTGCCAGCAATGGTTTTTAAGTTGGAGTGGAGTTCCACATTCAGAATGACTTACTTCACAGTATAAGCAGCTAGAGAGGTCAAGGAAGGCTTTAAGATGGATGCTGCCATTCCTGTGTTCCCCACTGTGCACATTGGTTCCATCCACTGGCTGATATAACACTTCAGCTGTGGAGGCGCAGTAATTGCTGGGTGAAACCACAACTCACAGCAGGGGATGCAGGCCTTCAACACACCAAAAAGTATTAGATGCTTAAGATTAAAATATTATTGCTTTTTCCTTATAGCCTGGCTATTTTTTTATTTTATTTAGGGATAGAATTGCTTTAGGTCAGTTAAATATATAAAAATATGAAGATAATACACGTTCCTGATATGTTTCTCTAATCAACAGGGTACCAATGCCAACTAAACTGCGGATTGAACGATGGACCTTTAATTTTATGGAGGTACTCAATGACCAGCGGGGCCGCAAAGAGTTTTTACAGTTCTTGGAGAAGGAGTTTAGCGGTAAGCTTTTTTTTTTGTCAGATTCATTGGGGTTGATTTACTAAAGCTGGAGAGTGCAAAATCTGGTGCCAATCAGCTTCTAACTTCAGCTTTTCCAAATAAGCTTTGACAATAAAACCTGGAAGCTGATTGGTCTCTATGCAGAACTGCTCCAGATTGTTCGTGCTCTGGTTTTAGTAAATCAATCCTGTTATGTCTCCACCAGCACCTATAATGTTAGGCCGCGTACACACGCGGGGACTGTTCGCTCAACTTTGTCCGTCAAACAGTTTCAGCGAACAGTCCGCTCAAAATTAGCATGGACGGACTTGCCCACACACGACGAACGAACAGTTTGCTGAAACCGTGCGCGATGACGTGAACGGCACGTACGACGGGACGGAAAATACGACGTCCTATACACTGCATTACAACTTTCGGCGTGTAAATCCTTTCTGAGCATGCGCGGAACTTAGTTTGACGAACAAGCCTACACACGAGGGGACTGTTCGCTGAAACCAAGTTTCAGCGGACAGTTTTTCGGAATTTCCGAAAAACTTTGTTTAGCAGACTGTTCGCTGAAACTGTCCGCTGAAAGCCCACACACGGGCGGACTGTCCGCCGAAACACTGTTCAGCGGACAAAGTTTGGCGAACAGTCCCCGCGTGTGTACGCGGCCTAAGGTTTAGGTTTTGTACTTTTTGCCTTCAAAGCCTGAACTTGCATGGTTATTATTAGTCACATTCAGTGTCAGAGGATGTGGGACACAGACCAAGACAGCAGCTTAGAAGATAATATAGGGTCAAAAATGTAAACTTGGCTCTTCCGTTTCAAGCTGGAAAAGTTTCAGAAATTTTGAATAATTAGGGCATTCCCAGGGAACCTATTGTTTTATAAGATGTCTTTTTTGCAAATCAGGGATCTTTAAACTTTTCTGTATGAGGGCCATAGTATATGTTTTACAAATATTCATGGCCCGCAAAGATTTTTTTTTTATAAATGAATGAATACGTTTTACTTGGAGTCTTTTTTTGTAATAAACATGAAATGATATAGAAAAACAGAGAAGGAACTTCAGTAAAACAAAGCAAACATTTTTAAATAAACTGGAGCCCATCAGAATTCCCTCTCAGGCCCTTTTCACATGGGCAGACCGAGCAGGTCCCCTTGTCAGTTTTTTTAGGCGGACAAGATTGACTCATCCATTGCCCTCTATGGAGTGGCGGATGTCAACGGACATGTATCCACTGACCCCTGCCAACATCCAATCCTATCCGCTAAAAACAGAGGGATGTGAGCATCCGTTCCCCATCCGTCTGGCGGATTGGATCAGATGACAGTGGGATGTGTTCGCTCTGGACCTGTCATCCACCTGCTCAGCGGGGATCAGCGGACAGATTCCCTGCTGAGCGGGCAGATCCTTTGGCAGAGTCCACCCGTCTGAAAGGGGCCTTACACCAGAGTCCCCATCAAAGTCTGCCCTACATCACAGTTTCCATCCAAGTTTTCCCTTGCATCAAAGTCCCCAACGGAATCCCCTTGATTTTAGATTCCCCATCACTTACATCAGGGCTTGACAAATTTGCTTTGAATCTAGGAGTCAGCTAAAAAACGTAGGAGCCCATTTTTTGAACTAATGCCGTGTACACACGACCGGACTTTTCGACAGCAAAGTTCCGACAGAACGAATCCGTCAGACAATTTGATTGTGTGTGGGCTTCATCTGACGTTTTCTGTCGAAAAATATGACGGACTTTAGAAATAGAACATCTTTCCACCGGAACCAGTTCCTATCGAGAAAACTGCTCGTCTGTATGCAGGTCCGATGGACCAACAACGATGCAAGGGCAGCTATTGGCTACTGGCTATTGAACTTCCTTTTTCCAGTCCAGTCGTACGTCATTGCATTAAACGATCGGACTTTGGTGTGATCGTGTGTAGGCATGTTCGTTTCAGCGGAACTACATCGAAAAGTCAATTGAAAAGTCTGTCAGAGTTCATTCCGACGGAAAGTCCGGTCATGTGTACGCGGCATTAGAAATCTTACTCTTACTCTAAATCTTAATCTTAAGGTTAGCCCTGTATATTACATAAAACCCCCAAACATTATATATTTTCTAAAAGCAGACACCCTAGAGAATAAAATAATGGTAGTTCCAATTTTTTATGTCACACAATATTACCGCAACGTTTCAGTAAATAAAGTTAATTTTAGGGGTACAAAAATGCAATAGCCTACCCATTTTTTTTACTGAAATATAAAAGCCGAGGTTGCACTGAGTAAATAGATACCCAAAATGTCAAACTTTAAACATGTCTGTGCCCTATATTTTCCATAGGCGATGCTTTAAAGCCCCCTGTAGGTCACCAATTTAGTGTTAGGAAGGAGGTCTAGTGTTAGAATTATTGCTCTCATTCTGGCATGCGCAGCGATATGTAACATGTATATCACAATTGACGATTGTAAGGTGTAGGTACCCCTCTGTGTGCATTTATGCTTGTACGTGCGTATATGTGGGGGTCAGGGGCCTCAATTCTTTTTTTGGGGGGGTGGAGGTTGGGCTTATGTGCTTGGGTGTAACTCACATTTTTTACAATTAAAAAAAAAAGTCTAAAAGTCCCCCAATGTCTCCCCTCTGCGCCACTAAATGTAATGCAATGCACATTGCACTGCATTTCATTCTTTCCTGGCCTTGATGGCCGGAGAAACTGTGAATGAGGACCCGGAAATGACATCACACGTCATGTTCAGGTCAACAACTAGAAGGGGAGGAGAGTTCACATGTGTCTCCTCCCGCTCTCGCTCTCCTTCATCCCCTCTACCCGGCGGCACCCCAGGCCCGCAGATAGGCAAGCAAAGCCCTGGATACATATAGCAAGGGGGTGTGAATGGGGTGTGGGGAGATTTCAAGTGACAGCACAGGCGCCAGGCCAAGAATTCTTGTTGCTATGGCGACCTAGCACCTGGGATTTGTCGCACCATGACTTACATGAGTCTGCATCAGCCCCCCCCCCCCCTTTACTTTGAGGTCCCCATCAAAGTTTGCCCTACATGTCCCAAGCAGATCCCCCCCCCTTACATTACGGTCCTCATCAGATTCTCCCTCACTTTCATAAGAGTCCACACCAGAGTCCCCCCTACATGCGCGTCCCCATCAGAGTCCCTCAGTACATAAAATAAATGATCCTGTATACTGTGTGCTATTTTCCCTCATTCCTGAGATTTAGCATACACAACTGACATTTATAGTAATGAAAATAATACATTTGTTGCGCTAAATATACAAAAAAAATATAAACAAATAGCAGCTAACACTAAATTGCTGGGTACAATAAGCGCAATATAAAAAGAAGTGTGTAGCACTAAATAGCAATAAATCATAAAATGAAACAAAAATTCATAATTAAAAGTTAATTTATGTGTAGCGAAGCTAGAACCAACAAGAATAATAACCACCAAAGAGAAAAAGTTCTTAATGGATGGAATCCACCACAGGAGAAAAAAACTTCTGAAGATGATAAAGAGCACATCACCTTCACCCAAAATAATTGACCCTTACCATCAGTGTATGGGCTATACACATTAAATGTAATCAGATGATGGTAGCAATGATCCTTTCAGGTTAAAAACACGATCCACTGTGCGTGTAATCACAAAAAGATCCTTCTCACAATAAGCCAAGTGAAAAAATCCTAGGAACCCTTCCTCTCAGGTATTTTCCAATACACAGATGGTAGCTTGATGCTCATATAAATGCAAAAGGTAGAGAAAGGGACGCTCATTGCGCAAACCTCTTAACAAAAAGCATTTATTTCTAAAGAAATAGTAAAATAAGCTCACATTTTATGAGTATTATACAAGCAGTATGAAGCGACCAGCGCTTCTAACCATCAAGATGGCTGCCATGTTTCCGTCCGTCCACGTCCTGTGTCCCTCGCCTCTGACGTCACCCAACGTTTTGTCATCAACATGCGTCTTCAGGGGCGTGACATTTATAGTAGCCAACGACTTTTAGAGGGACATATAGATGCAAAAATAGAAGGGGAGTTTTGGGACTTTGAGTGAGATGCGGGAACACATATCTCCATCCCTGTATCTAGTACAAAAAGGAGGGGGTTTGGGACTTTGAGTCAGGTGAGTGTTAGTGGCTAAAAGAAAAGTCAATGTTTAAAAAAAACACATTTATTGTTGAAAGGCATCACAACATAACATGGTACAGTATATGCACAGATGAACGAATTGTCAGTCGCATATTACATACCATATATTCATGGAAACGGTATTGGCAGTATAGCAAACCCATAGTATGGTGAGAAACAATGAGGAGAGAGAGAGATGGTGGGGCCAAGCCTTGGTGTCCCCAACTAAAGGCAAAAAAAATTTTTTTTTGTTATTGGCTGTGTCCCTTTTAGGAAGATTCACCCTCTCTATGTGCCCTGATGACTATTATCACCAAAAGTGATAGTAAAAGAAAAACCCAAATTTTGGGTTGTCCCCAGAAAATTACCGTAATAGAGGGGAAATCTTCGAATGGGGACAGTAGTGACCCTGGTGGTGACAACAATGTATTCCCTCACTTTAGAGAGATTTACACTCATTTTCTGTTTTAGCAATGGGACAACGATGGAAAAAATAAAAATAAAATGGACAGGTGTTATAACCCTCCTTTACCCTGTCCAAAATGGGGAAAAAAGGTTTGCCCATAGTTCTACTTTTAATGATTTGTTGTCAGCAGTTCTTCATCTTCAAATGACAAATGTCCAAAAGACAGCTTGGGGCCACCAGATATAACATTCATCTTACTATAATTCTGGCTAATGTTGGTTTCTGTATCTCATTTTGAAGAAGAGGAAACTCTACCGCCAACAAAACTCAATTCTGAGAACTCTTTACGACTACAGCAAAAGATCCAGTGTCATGTGGTGTCTGTCTATTAATGGAGAAATTTACATTTATTTTGCTTCTTAAAACATATAATCATTATTTTATATTATGTGTTTCCCACTTTTCCAGCTGAGAACCTCCTCTTCTGGGAGGCCTGTGAAGAATTAAGGTACGGAGAGCAGTCGAAAGTGACATCCACTGTGCAGTCTGTATATGAGTAAGTCGTTTAAGTTTGATTCTCTTTGTATAGCTGCGGGTTTACATTAGCTGAAAATTATAGATGAACTGGATCTGGTACTTTGGGGTGAGTGTTGAGGAGCACCCAGTACAAACATTCATGATTATTCAAGAGTTTCAGTCTAACTTTTATATTTGTCGAAAGGCAGCAAGAGAAGCCAATGTATTTGGGAGGAAATGCCTCCCCTTCATCAGGACTGACACGGTGGATATGACTGGGCTGTAATCAGGGCTGGCCCAAGACATTGTGCTGCCTGGGTCCAAGAATGAACCCCCCCAAAAAAAAAAATCACGTTCACCAAGAGGCCTCCACATTCATTATTTTATATCATGATAATTAAATACTCATCAGTGCCCACCAATGCAGTCTCATCAGTGCCACCTCATCAGTACCCACCAGTGCAGCCTATCAGTGTCTATCAATGCAGTCTATCAGCATCCATCAACACAGCCTTGTCAGACAATCCACACAGGCATCGCATTGGGGAGAAGCTGAAGAACCTACCTGTCAGCCAGCTCGCTCCACTTCCGTTCAAAGCTCTGGGGATCTCAGTGCTGCCGCTCCCACTCCAAACCCCTTACTTAGCTGCACCTGCAGACTCTGCCTCTCCCAACCATACATTGAGGCGGGGTCTGAGAGTCAGCAGCGCTCCTGGCCCCGCCACCTCTCCTGCTCCATGTGGACTACTACAGCTGACTCAATGCTAGTGGCATTGTTGGTCACTGGGCGGCCCCCAATGTTCAGACAGAGCAAGCAGCAAGACACAGCAAGCTAGAGGGAGGGAGCCTCGGGTCTTCGGGCAGTCCACCTGTGTCGCTGCCCCTCCTAAAGTGTCGCCTGGGTCCCATGGACCCACCGGGACCCATGGTAGGGCCGGCTCTGCCTGTAATCTTGCAAGATCTGTTATTATTTGCAGGATAACAGATCTGACAGCTCTGATCAAGTCTAATTACAGGTATCCTAATAGCATCTCACCATGAGCCTAGTCATATCCAAGCCTTCATCCCTGATAAAGAGGGAGGCATTTCCCATAGACATGTGCATGACGAAAACATTTGTTTTGTTTTGTTTAGATTCGTTAATTTAGTTATATTGTTTCTTTAAATTTGGGTGATTCATTCAATTCCTATTTGGGATTCGTATTCGAGATTTAGTTTTATGTCTTTTTCGAATGTAGATTTTAACGATTTTTTTTTTTCGATTCAATACGTTCGAATCGATAAATATTGAATCTTCCCAATCTAAAACTTTACTTTTTTTTATTTTTATTCGAATGTGGCAAAGTGAACAAACAAAAGAAAAATCTTCATCAAATGATTACAATGACTCTTTAAATCACCTGTAATAAAAAGGCATAATGAGCTAGTATACAATGCATACTAGCTCATTATTAAATACTTACCTTAGAACGAAGCTGAACACTTCTGAGACAGCTGACATTTTCCCCCGGAGTTTCTTCCTTGTTTGCGGGCCCCAGCGCTATGATTGGCCAGAGCCGTGAAGACATCACTAAACCCAAGGGTACTGCTGGTCACGGCACAGGGCCCTGAAAAGACGGCACGATCGGCTGTTCCTTCAGTGCGCATGCAGTAATGACGTTGGCAACCTCGTAGATAGTTCATATCTCCTAAACGGTGCAAGTTTAGGAGATATTTATGCCGCGTACACACGAGCGGACTTTTCAACATCCAAAGTCCGAAGGACTGAGTCCGTCAGACTATCCGATCGTGTGTGGGCTGCAACGGACTTTTGACTTGCCAAAGTCCGAAGGACTTTAGAATATGGAACATGCTTCAAATTTTCCCGAAGGAACTCCGCCGGACCCGGTCCCCTTCGAAAACTCCGCTCGTGTGTATGCTACTCCGACGGACTAAAACCGACGCTAGGGCAGCTATTGGCTACTGGCTATGAACTTCCTTATTCGAGTCGGGTCGTACGTCATCACGTTCGAATCCGTCGGAGTTTAGTGTGATTGTGTGTGGCCAAGTCCGTTCGGCCGAAAAGTCTGTCAGAACTCCGTCGGAATTCCAGCAGAACTCCGACGGAACTCCTTTGGAAGTCTGTCGGACATAAGTCCGCTCGTGTGTACGGGGCTTTAGAGTACCTACAGGTAGGCCTTATTAAGTAGGTTACCCTGTAGGTACAATTAAACAGGAAAGCTTTCACATTAGTGTGTTTTTTACTGATATTTTTCATTTCCTGGACCTTTGCGGTAATATTGTGTGACATAAAAAATTGGAACTACCTCTATTTTATTCTCTAGGGTATCTGCTATCAGAAAATATATCATGTTTGGGCATAGCTCCCAACTGTCCCTGATTTTGAGGAACTGTCCCTGATTTGGAACAAAGTCCCTCTGTCCCTCTTTCCTCCTCAATTGTCCCTCATTTTGGTCTGATCTTTATATAGACGTATATAAAATGCACTTTTTATTTATAATAAATTGTTTTTCCAGTGCTAAACTTTTCATCTGATTTCTAAATTGCTGCATTTGTAAATTCCAAAAGCCGATATAAAGGAATAGTAGTGGTAAAAAAAGCACTTGTGGGTTTAACCAATCTTGTTTTTTTTTGTACAATTCTCCTTTAAGGGGGTGTGGCAAGGGGTGTGTCCTATGCATGCTTAATTTTGCTGATAGGTGTTCCTCATTCCCATCTCAAAAAGTTGGGAGGTGTGTGTTTGGGGGTTTATGTAATCTTCAGTCCTAAAATTATTTTTTTTCAACATGTGTGCAAAAATCGCAAAAACGGCCCTGGCAGCGAAAGGCTTAAAAGAAACAAATATCACCTTGTAAAAGTAGGGGTGACATAATCTCTGTGCTGTGCATAGTCTGCACAAAGAGTAGAGATGTGGGAGGGACCCAGCAGGCTCCACCCACTACAGGCTGCCGGCAGAAAACTACAGGATAGGGGCACCTTCTGTCTGAGGCTGCATTCACAATACAGCGATTTGAAACGCGGGCAGATTTGCCGCGGATCTGCCCGTAAACTCGCATTTGAGATCCCATTCATTTGAATGACACCTCAAATTGCTGTGTGGGTTAGCCGCAATTGTCGTATGATGAAATGTGCTCCAATCGCGGCAACCATGTCGCCCAAAAGTAGCCCTTGAACTATATTTGGGCGACATGCATCCCATGATTGCAGCACGTTTTATCGTGCGACAATCGCAAAATCATGGGCAGATCCACAGCAAATGCCCACGATTCAAAGCGCTGAGTTAAGGAGCACAGTGGTGTCACCTCCCCCACCCCACCCCTAGCCTACTGATTGGAAAATTAGGGAAACACAAAACACTCAACTGTGCTCATTCTGTTCTGTCCCCCTGTTAGCACATGAGTATGCAGCAGAACCTGATTGGCTCCTAGTGCTGCCCCTCCCTCCCACAGTCTTTGATGTTGTACAGGGGATAGTAGAAGTTACAAGCAATAAACATTCCAATAAACAATAAAAATTCCTAGCTGTATATAAAAAAAAAAAAAATGTAATCATTGCAAATCTTTACATTCCAGAATGTTACTTTATATGTCCTCTTTCTGAACTTCTTCCATTGCCCTTTCCTTTACAGGCAATTTTTGGCTCCTGGAGCAACGCGCTGGGTAAACATTGACAGCAAGACAATGGAAAAGACACTAGAAGGTATAAAGAACCCACATCGGTATGTGTTTGATGATGCCCAAATGCATATCTACATGTTGATGAAAAAGGTGGGTGCTCACAATACACTGGCGCTGCTACTTCATATCGAACAACATTTCCAGCATTCATTTATTCTAGCAAGGCAATGGGCTTTGTGAAAAGACACATAATGACAAGTCAACCTTTAATTAACTCTTGGTTGTGTTGCTGTTCTCTAGTGAATGGATAGGCTGCCCTCTCAGTGATGTCACCAAACTCTAGTGAATGGATAGGCTGCCCTCTCAGTGATGTCACCAGTCTCTAATGAATGAATAGGCTGCCCTCTCAGTGATGTCACCAGTCTCTAGTGAATGGATAGGCTGCCCTCTCAGTGATGTCACTGCCCTCTCAGTGATGTCACCAGTCTCTAGTGAATGGATTTGCTATGCTCTTAGTGATGTCACCATTCGCTAGTGAATGGATAGGCTGCCCTCTCAGTGATGTCACCAGTTTCAAGTGAGTGGATAGGCTGCATTCTCAGTGATGCCACCAGTCTCCAGTGAATGGATAGGCTACATTTTCCATAATGTAACCGGTCTCTAATACATGAATAGGCTGCATTCTCAGTGATGTAACCAGTCTCTAGTGAATGGATAGGCTGCCCTCTCATTGATGTCACCAATCTCTATTGGGTGGATAAGCCCCCTTCTTAGTGATGTCATTGTCACTAGTGAAGGGATAGGCTGAATTCCCAGTGATATCACTGGTTTTCAGTGAATTGATAGGCTGCATTATTAGAGATGTCAGCAGTCTCTAGTAGATGTATAGGTTGTATTCTCAGTGTTACAGGTGCCTAGTGAATGATTTTTGCTTGTCAGTGATATAAACCAAATTCCATTGCATGAATAGGATTCATTTTCCATTGTCCCTGATCCCTAATGAAATGAAAAGCTGCATTCTTAAGCTCACCATACATGGATCTAAATGTGGCTTTTTCAGCAGGGACCGAATTTTGAACCGAATGAACTAGCCGGTTGTACACAAATCGATCTATCAGTCATCTTGTATGCAACCAGCCTGTCAGGTTTTTCCTGAACAATCAGTATCGCTGGCTATAGTCGGCAACATTAATCATTGTGATCCAATGGCAGGGAGGGCTCACTGCAAGCAGAATACACAAGCTCTGTGGGGAGGATTCCCCCCCATCCATATGGAATGTGTGAATGGAGGAATTGGCTTATTCATTTTCTTTGAATCTGCTGGTTGAAGAAAAAAAAAAAAAGAATAATTTATGGCCTGCCTTAGTGACATCACTGGTCTCTAGTAAACAGGCTGCATTCTCAGCTATATTGATATATGTGTGTGAGGTCTAATTGAACCTGTGCACGTGAGGTTAACACCTTGCCTGAAGGCCTGCTCCTCAATGCCCAGGACCAGGCAGAGGTTGTGGTCATACGAAGAATCGAACATTAAGGCATTCCCCGACTCGGAAATAAGCCACTTGTATGCAGCACTAATGTACAGAGTTTTCTGTGAGATGTTTCGTCCCATGACACTACACATATGTACTGATGTAGGTTGTATTGGAAGGGACATACAGAGCTGCACCCACTCCATCAGTCCAGCGTACCTCTTTTACCTCACTCCCGGTAACAGAATAGAGTCCCACCAAGCATATATCCTGCTCCATGCAAGCTCATGAACTCTTTCCTTCCCATACCTAGTGATCAGGCCTTTGATCTCTGTAATGCTGGTCTGTTCCTGGTGACTGGAGGAGACAAACAGCTAGGGGGGGACTAAGAGAACCAACCCCCTCACTACCAGAGGACCTGTCACCTAACCAGGTACCACGCTAAATGGCTGGTTGCTATAGATGTTTTTCCTTATGGTTACCCATGGCAACTATCTCTTGCCATGAGAGTTAACCTGTAGTGGTGTTACATATACCCCATAGTGCTATTACAGACCCAGGTTCTTTGGGGTTACACCAGAACACAACATGCACCCCTTAAATAACTTCAGACCAGACTCAAAGCAATGAAAACCACTTTACTGGAGGCTCAGCATAATATGTATAATATATAATAATGTCCTCGTCCTAACTATACCCAACTGTGGCTGCCCCAGGTTACCTACATAGGCTAAATTTCCATGGGGGGAACACATAACTGGCAAGACTCACACAGAGAATTCCATGTCCTTGGGGTGTCCCGATGAATCGGCCCTCTTGAAGTGGACATCAGGTTCCAGTAGCCTTCTACTTGTGCCCCATCCTTTCTTAGGCTTCTGACCCCTAGGATCCGGACCTCTTCCCTTTTATAATTCACAGGAGGGAGGTTGAACCCCAGAAAAAGCCTGCAAACACAATCAGGGAACGCAGCAAAAACATTAACCCCCTTCCCCTTGACCGAGACAGCCAAGTGTTAACTAAACATACAGTAAGCCCACCTGCCTACACATCCCCCTCGATGGCAAGATGCGCCAGCTGAAAAGAACAATGCTTACAAAGTTAAAGTGCGCTAACTAAGCATGTAACATAAAACTATTTGTAGTGCAAAATAGACAGCATATAAAAAAAACTCATAAGGCATGCAAAAGTTTAACAGCTAGTGAAACTAGTGTTTTACACAGTGGGAGATAGATGGGTCTCTTAGTAGTGGAGTGGCTTCCTTTGATTCTGTGAACAGTAAGGTAGAGTTGACCAGATTTGATGACTTTGACCCGATCCAGGTAGATATGTCAACTGACGCTGTATTCACTGTAAAAGTGATGGAAATCTGCCTCGATGTGCTTGTGCTGGTGCCAGATACTTCGGATGTGTTCAGGGATGTAAAGTCTCTCCCAAAAAGTGCAGCTATAAATCTTAGACCATTCTTCCAGTTGATGGAACCTCAGGCATGTAGGGGAAAACACGGCCATGCTTCTCGCACACAAAAGCATCTAAATAACGCTGCAGGCAGGCCATTCTGGTAATCCTGACCCAAAAGTGGACATTGCCTTGTAGCAGGAAAGCGTCCACTGAGCAGTTGTACTTGAAGCCAGTTCTCTATATTAGTGCCGTCTTTGGGCTAGGAGGTGCCTGAGGGATGGCTAGGTAGGGCACACTGGGTTCCGGTGGGCACTTCTCATTGCCATCAAACAGCAGCCCGTCCCATGAGATTCCCTTGGGAGGCTTGCACTATAAATAGAGCTTGCTCATTGGTAGTATGAGCTTTCATTGGTGCAGAACCCAGGAGAGGTTGCTGCAGAAGGCCTGGTATCAGTGAGTCCAGGATGCATGGCCAGGTGCTGTCTGGCGAGGCCATGGTGGGCAAGTTCAGTACTGGCGGCGATGGAACCTTGTCCAGGATGATCTTCAGGGTTAGGGCAGGTGGAGATCCAGGTTCAAGTAGACAAGGTGGCTGCTCAACCCAGGGTCCTATGGAGGAGAAACTCTAAGCCCTTGTACACACGGTCGGAGATTCCGACAACCAAATCCATCTGAGTAATTCCGACGGATTAATTCTGGAAGAGGTCCGGAAGTAATATTGCATACACACGGTCGGACAAAGTTGTCGGAAAATCCGATTGTACATAACATGATGACGTTATTTCGTTACGACGGGACTACGTTCAGGCTAGTAGCCAATAGCTTTGGTCTAGGAATTTGATCTGAGCATGTGTGGCACTTTGTCCGTCGGAGTAGGCTACGCATGATCGGAGTATGTCCGATCGGAGCATTTTGTCGGATAATTTTACCGGCAAGTTGGAAAAGTTGGTCCGTCGGATATTCCCACGGAAACAGTCCGATGGAGACCACACACAGTCGGAATATCCAACAAAGCGGTCCGATAGGACACATTCCGTCTGAATCTCCGAACGTGTGCACAAGGGCTCAGAGTTTCAGCAAGGTTCAGCATAACATGTGCAAACTATAATAATGTCCTTGTCCTAACTACACCTGCCCCAAGTTAACTGCACAGGCGAAGTTTCTATGGGGAGAATCCATAATTGGCAAGACTTGCACGGAGTCTTAATCCTTGGGGTGTCCCGATGAGTTGTAGCTCTTGAAATGGACCACAGGTGTGTCCCATCCTTTCTTAAGCCCCCGACTCCTAGGATCCGGACTGCTTCCCTTTTATAATTCACAGGGGGTTGGACCTCAGAAAAAGCCTGCAAACAAACTTAGGAAAGGCAGCTAAAGCATTAATCCCTTCCCCCCCTGACCTGGGCAGCCAAGTGCTCACCAAACATACAGTAGGCCACCTGCTTACATATGCAAATGTTGACTTTTTGTCAAAAGTCAGCAGCCCCTATCTCCACCCCCCCTAGACACGGACCTTTGCAGAGAGCAGTGACACCTGGCTATTACAGCATTGGTAGAGATGTCCTTGATGTGCAGGTTATGATTGAAGTCAGGATTTTACCAAAAGGGGAATAACAGGGTCTCTAGAGAGAGGCTGGAGCAGAGTTTTGCTCACTTATTAAGCAGAGATAAAACCTGAATTATTCATATTTCTGTAAACAATGGCATAGATAAGTGCTGAATGAATTGCCCTCCCACATAGTGTGTACCGTCATACCTGTACCATAGTTAATTAAATGAAGGCGGCAGCTCAGCTCTCTTTAATTAGAATCTGTGTAGTTTACATATCTCAGTAATTAAAGGAATGTACTGGCAATCCTGTTGATGCACTCAACTTTATTATGCCAGGGCAGTAAGTGGCCTGGAGAGGCAATAACAGGCTCCTGTTGCAGGACCCTCCTTCATAAGTCTCTGCTTATTGGTCACATATAGGAAAGCCGCTGATATATCTACAGAAAGTGCATTTTCTCTTTCTGTACCATAATTTCTGATTAGCTTTTGTGCAGTCTAATTTTTTTTTCCTGTTTGGCGGAGTCTGAAAATCACTGATGAAAATGAAGTGCTCGATGTAGACAGGCAGCACACCTGTTCTTGAATTTTGTATACACTTATAATTATTGTAATCGGCTCCATCATGCACTGATTGTGTGTTTCTGCAAAGCTTTCATTATTTCCTGCGTTGACGTTGACTTGATTACTTTTTTCAAGGAGAAATATTTTTGATTGCTTGACGAATGAACGATCAAGATATAAACAGAATTTTTTTTTTCCGTGGGTTAAAGCAGTGGGGGGGAGATAGCAAGGAAAAAGGTTCAAGTTGTCATATGCTTAATTTAGAATTAAAGGACACAATGCAAAATCCAACCAGACCATTCTTACTAACCTACTAACCTAATGTAACCCAGACAAGCCCTACCCATAGAATAGTTACTTCTGTCTGGCGTGGCGGTCTTCTCTGGCATCCCAAAATCTTTTCTGCCGCTACCTACAACTTAGCAGTGTGTCCCCAAAGATTTTAATGGGGCTGTACTCACAGGAAGTGTAGTGTAGGGCAGCCTTTTTCAACCAGAGTGACCAGGCACCTTGGGGTGCCTTGAGGTTTATTCAGGGGTGTCCAGGCAAAATGCCTAAAAATTGCCCAAATATTGTATACAAACCCGCGTGTGGATAAAGCTAGCTTTTAGTTACACAAAGCCACATGTTTTCATTGTACACTATTATAACCTTCTACTAGCCAGCAGCCAACGACCAATGGCATCATCAGTTGATAAGGAGGATGTCAGGCGCCTGCATAGCATCCTTGTTTGACCCTCCCCCGCCCTTCTCCATCAGCATTGAGGGCACCTTAACTGAGCAATAGAGAACAACAGAGGGAGAAGAGAAACATTGAAATACTAGTCAGTACCAGTTTGCAAAAGTGTATTTGCTTTGGAAGAACCTCTAAAGTTGGGTGTCCTACGTGTGTGGATGTTGTTGCATTGTGCAAAACTATTAGAATAGTGTTTACATTTTAGAATGGGGTGCCCCGAGACTGTCTATAATTTTTAAAGGGTGTCTTGACTGAAAAAATGTTGAGAAATACTGGTGTAAGGTAAGGCTAGATTCAAGTCCATGATAAGGGGTGGACACATTCCTTGGCCCTTTTATCTTAGATGTGAGTCATATGGATCACTTGGACTGGATACAGTTCTCTTCTGTAACTGCACATTGATATACACTGAATAAATGCTTGTTATGGCCAATGTAGGCTATTTTCTCTACAGGAGGGTGATCATTATCTTCCCCTGCACAGGCAGGGGCAGAATATTTTTTTTGCAGGGATGTGCATGCCATCTGTACAGCTGCATTAGGGCCATTTGGGACCTAGGGACCCATTTAGTTCAGCTCCGTTTCAGGGTCTTGGCAATCTTCTTATAGCCTAGGCCATCTTTATATTGAGCAACAATTCTTTTTTTCAGATCCTCAGAGTTCTTTGCCATGAGGTGCAATGTTGAACTTATTGAGCAACAATTAATAAATCTGTTCTCCATTCACACCTGAGACCTTGTTACACTAATGAGTTACATGACACCGGAGAGGGAAAATGGCTATTTGGACATTTTAACTAGGGGTGTACTCACTTTTGTTCCCAGCGGTTTAGACATTAATGGCTGTGTGTTGAGTTATTTTGAGGGGACAGCAAATTTACACTGTTATACAACCTGTACACTCACTACTTTACATTGTAGAAAAGTGTAATTTCTTCAGTGTTGTTGCATTAAAAGATATAATAAAATATTTACAAAACTGTGAGGGGTGTACTCACTTTTGTGAGATACCATAGCTCCAACTTCAACTCCCAACATACAGTGGTGAAGGCTTTGAACTTCTCTTGGGATTGTGTTTCTGTCTGTGTCCCCAGTGGGGAGATTTCCCTTCACTTCTTATGCAATGACCACCAAGAGAGCAAGGAGAATCTCCTTATTGAGAATAAAAACCGAGCTGTATTGCTAATACCACGTACACACAATCGGACCTTCTGGCAGACTAGTTCAGACGGGATCAGTCCGTCAGACAATCCGATCATGTGTGGGCTAGTTCGATCGTTTTTGAGGAAAAAAAATCCAATGGACCTAGAAATAGAACATGTTTCAAATCTATCCAACGGACTCAATTCCGACAGACTAAAAATCTGGAAAACCGTTCGTCTGTGTGCTAGTCCGATGGACCAAATACAACGCAAGGACAGCAGCTATTGGCTACTGGCTATTGAACTTCCTTGTTTAGTCCCGTTTACGTCATCAGGTTCAAAACCAACGGACTTTCGAATGGACTTAGTCCGTTCGTGTGTGGCCAAGTCCATTAGTTCGGAAAGTCCGTCGGACCTACACCGAAAGTCCGTCGGGAAGACCGTCAGTCGAAAAGTCCGGTCGTGTATATGCAGCATAACATGTCACTGCTCTAGTTAGGAAGAGTGCTTGCATTGTCTTGTGTTCCTATTGGAGAAATACTCTTCACTTTCTGTCCTGGTGACTTCACAGAAAATGAAGAAAAGTCTCCTCAATGGGTAAAAGAAAGCAATAAAAAAATATATATATATTTTTTTTTAACCGTTCCCAGTCCATTCTAAGCTAAAGAAACAGTTTTGGCTAAAGTTGTACTTGAATATCTAATTTCTATGTATACTTTGTATTTTTATGGGAAGCCACGTTTGCTCATTAAACATGCATGCTGTACTTCCTAGGTTAATAGTAGTGCACAGCAATTGTGCAGTAGTGTTCACCCTTCTCAGCACACATCTATCAGTCTGCACTGAAAGGCTGGAAATAATGAATTCTCTTGTCTCAGGATTCCTTCTGCAAAGATGCTAACATTATCATCATGGGAAATATGTGATAGTGTTGAGCCAACGAGATAACGCTCTTTAAAGGAGATTAACTTGTCATGAAAATACAAAGTATGTGGACCTGGTTATGGTCCTGGACTGCTGCCTAATTGGCCATGGTCGATGAATCATTAATCATATAATTTATTCTTTGGTGTGTGGTTAGGAGTGCCTAGTACAAATGTTCATCTTGCTTGATTTGTTTAAAATATGTATTAAGATAGGGCTTGACAAATTTGCTTAGAATCTAGGAGCCAGCTAAAAAAGTTAGGAGCAAGTTTTTTTTTTTTAAACCTTTAGCCTTATGAAGGAGGTCTGGTGCTAGAATTATTGCCCTCATTCCAGTGGACCTGGCGATATGTAACATTTTCAGACACAGGTGCCCTAATGCATGTATTTACGTTTGTACGGGCGTATATGTGGGGATGGGGAGGCCTCAATTTTTGTTTTTTGTATGTGCTTGGTTGCAACTTTTCATTTTTACAGTGAAAAAAAAATATTTTTGTCCTTTTTTTTTTTTTTGGTGACAGGTTGAATCTCTATACGGGGGGCACAGACAACAATAAAAGCATGACAGGTGTTCTAATAACTCTCCACTGTATCCAAAACTAAAAACAACCTTTAGTATTTAAGGTTGAATATTTTTTTTTTTTTGGTTGGTAATGTTTTTTTTTTTAACCATTTTTTAGAGAAATGTAGTTGGGGGTACAAAATAAAGAACAACAGGTGATATTGATGGTGGTGGTTGAAAGCCACCGTCACATTTACAGTACATAGAATCGATTTATAAAGTGCAGGTATCATATTGTAATAGTTGCAGTCAATATCTCAGGTGTTTAGCATACCTAAGTAGTTGGGTATACAGAGTTTGCCTTTAGTATTTCATTTTTTACATTTATTTATTTTATTTTATTATTTGTTTATTATTTTATTTTATTCATTTATTTTTTTCATAATTTTTTTTTTACATTTTACAGTATTTTATTTTTTACATTTATTTAAAGGGTAACTCTGCTTTCCTGAAAACAAATACAGCAAATAAAAATAATAATATAGCATATACAATTGCTACACAAGCCATATTGTAATTTAATATTATTAAAGTTTACCTTTCAATATCCATCTGCAGCCTCTGTAATTCGCTGTAAAAGCGTTACTTCTTTTTTTTTTTTACAGTTTTTTACCTTTAGGTGGGCTAAATAGTCAGCATATCCTTGTATTCTTATCTGATACACAGAGAAATCTCTATAGGGGAAATATTCCAAGGGTGTGCATAAATTGTAGTCACAAAAAAAAAAAAAAAATTATTTGAATTGTGAAAGTGAAATTTTTTTTATTTGGGTAAATGTTATATTTAAAAAGTCACTTTACTTCAATGAGATGGAACAATTTGAACTATAGAAAATAAAAAGTGAGATAATGACACAACATGTCTTTGTTTTTATTTTTTTATAATTTATTAATTTAGTTATTTTTTCTTTTCAGGATTCATTTCCCAGATATTTGAAATCTGAAATGTACAAGAATCTGCTCGGTCAAGCTTTTATCCCACCAGAAACTAAGAAAGGGTTTGAAAACTTTTTTTTAATTATTGTCATTGTAAGGCTGATGACACTTAGGGGAAGTTAACTTACCACTTATCCTGGTTCTATGGGGTCGCTCCTTTGCTAGCTAAGAAAATGGGACATTGCTCCCATGCCAGTAAGAGAGATTCTCTACTGATCCAGGCCAACAAGGTAGTGATTCCATAGAGGTAAGCAGAAGACTCTCCTATGGGATTCACCCAGGTGACATTGGCCTTTTTCTTCATTTGTAAAGTGGGGACATACTGTATATTATAGCTTTTGAAGCAGAACTCTAGCCAAAAATAAGAAGATACAAATAAATAAAAGTTAAACAAAACCAGCTTTTTCTGCAATATTCACCCTAAATCCAGAGATTTTCCACCCCGCTGTATTTTTTTTTACCACAAAAGATTCAGCATCATTCAACCTACTTCCTCTAAACACAGGTCATCCCGGACGCACCCCCAACCTTAGACTGGACAGTGAAAGGAGAAGCAGCACAGCATTATTCGAATCCCTTGGCTTTCTACTCCTAGCAGCATGCTTCTTGTGAGCACATGTACTGATTGGCTCCTTATGCTGCTTCCTCCTCTTATGCCGCGTACACACGATCGGAATTTCGGCCAGCAAAAGACCGATGAGAGCTTTTCATCGGAAAATGCGACCGTGTGTATGCTCCATCGGAATTTTAGCTGTTCTCAATTTTCCCGATGGAAAAACTTTCTATCAGAAATTCCGATCGTGTGTACTCAATTCTGACGTGCAAAAACTCACACAAGCTCAGATTCAACTACGAGACGGAAGCTATTGGCTACTAGGTATTGACCTTCCTTTTTCTAGTACCGTTGTACATGTTGTACGTCACTGTGCTCTTGGCGGTCGGAATTTGGTGTGACCGTGTGTAGCCAAGACAGTTTGGGGGGAATTCCGTCAGAATTCCGACGGGAAAACCATCAGAGCTTTTTCCGACGGGAAAACCATCAGAGCTTTTTCCGACGGGAATTCTGATGGTGTGTACGCGGCATTAGACTCCAGCCCTGCTCTACTGTGACTGCAAGAGGCTGATACCAGGTCGCATTCAAATACCTTTGCTTGCATTTAAAAAGTAAATAATGAATTTCTCAGGTGGAATTTGTTTTGTGTATGGGTGATTTACTTGTGACGTTTATTTTACACTATTGTTAATGTTGCAGCGTGTTTCCATTTATGAGAAGACAGCGTCACTCCAGTCCCAGTCCGGCCTTCCTATTCCCACCAGGAGACCAAGATCCAAAGTTGGATGGGGACAGCAAAGTGAACTCACCGGCAGCCATCTCACAGGTGTGGATTACCACAGTCATGTGTTTGTTGTCATACCATTTGTTATGGATACACTTTTATGATATCTGAGGATTGGGAAAATGCTGGTGGTGCCCCATTTCTAATAATTGTGTCTCATGGGCACCTAACCCCACAATAAACCCTACCATGGTCCTGGATGTTCACGCAGGTCATGAAAGCAGCACAATACTTCATCACTGTGCTGGTTCTTTAAAGAGGAAGTAAAGGCAAAAAAAAAAAACACACCCTGTAAGGCAAAGTGGCTGTCTTCAGGTAAATATCTCCTAAACTGTATAGGTTTAGGAGATATTTCTTGGACCTACAGGTAAGCCTTAATCTAGGCTTACCTGTAGGTCAAAGTTGGTTGGGTTTACAACCACTTTAATGCCATGGCTACATGAAACATCCGAGGGAACATAAAATAAGGATGCAAAGCTTTGTATTATCCCCAGAGGCTCTGTCAGGCTCTGTCAGAAGCAACTTTTTTTTTTAAAGAGTAACTCCACTTTTCTTCAGAAAAAAACATTCCCCTCTGGGTGATCTATGTACATTGCAAAGATTTTAACTAACTTTGTTGCAGATTCCTACCTTTTGTTTTATTCTGAATTAATAGCTGTTTGTTCATCTGTGTCCATGTGCCAAGTGAAACTGTATGTGAGTGGTTTTATAATGATCAATCAGCTGCTGCACCTGCAGGGCTATAATGAGGATGGCAGAGTCTGCATCCCTTTAAATGTGATTTCCCTTTGGAAGTATCTCACCCAAAAGGACATTTTTGTTGCAGGGGATACCAAAAATCTGACTTGTATCTTAGTGCAGACTTCTGGGAAAATCAGTGAGCCAATCACACAAGCAGGAAATTACATTTTCAGGGGGGCGTTCTGTACACCATCTATGTACAGAATGCCTCCAGGTAGCCATATTGCATTGTATATTACAAAACATTACAGAGCTGCAGATTGAAAAGTAAAGGTCATTTTTAATAACATCCAATTACAATATGATTTGAGTTGCGATTGTATACGTCATATTATTTTTTTCCGCTATGCTTTTTTTTGGTCCCACGAAAGTGGGGTTACCATTAAATGCTGAAGTTAAATCTGCTCATATTTTGCCTTCCCTGCCCCCCCCCCCCCCAATTAACATGCTAATTAGATTTTTAAATAAAACCTTCCCTTTTTCATTACATACCTTTTTTTTTAGATCCAGTGAGTGATGTCATTGGGACACTGTTACTCCCATTTACACCAATGATGGGCACTATTCCTTCCACTAACACCAATGATGGGGCACTTTTCCTTCCACTGACACCAATGATGGGCACTATTCCTTTCACTGACACCAATGATGGGCACTATTCCTTTCACTGACACCAATGATGGGGCACTTTTCCTCCCATTGACACCAATGAGGGGGTACTATTCCTACCATTGACCCCAATGATGGGGCACTATTCCTTATACTAAACACCAATGATGGGGCACTATTCCTTCTACTAAACACCAATAATGGGGCATTATTCCTACCACTGACAGCAATGATGGGTCACTATTCCTACCATTGATATCAATGATGGTGTACTAGTCCTGCTACTGACACCAATGATGGGGCACTATTACTCCCACTGACACCAATGATGAGACATAATTATTCCCACAGATATAAACAATTGAGTACGATTCTTCCCACTGCTACCAACTATCCTACCTACTCCTACTGACCACAGGCACTATGTAATTTATTTGCTCCCACTGACCACCAAGCCTGGTACAGTTCCTACTCCAGCAGTCTGGCCCCCCTAAAGTCTAAAGGGCAGCAAAAACTAGGCCTTTGTTTAGAAGGTTTGGGGGCCTCTGTTTTAATAAATCCAATGGACATATAGTTACAGCACAGGTATAAATCCCTTTAACAGTCCACAAATAAAACGAGTAGCTGTTTTTTTGGTGGGTAGTCATTTCTGAGAATCATCTGGAATGTACATCTAGAAGGATGAAGTGAACTCATGTTTATTTGTTAATCCAAAAATAACCACCATGTTTATATTCAGATCTTTGATCAAGTACTTGTGTCATACTGTATCTTAAAAAAGTGTTTAGTAATGTTTTCATTACTGATGATTTACATAGTCCTATCATTTGGTGCGGTACGGTAAAAATGAAAGTAGGTCATCCCTAAGCGCATGACACTTGTTTTTCTACACTGAGTATCATAAACAATTGCTTATGGTTTTCTTATATTAAAATACAGTTTTTACCTATATATTATATTCACAAACAGCCCCAGAAAACCCAGGGTGGACTAAGATGTTGATCTTGATTTGCTCTGTAAAAGTCATGGACTGGCCCAACCCCTCCCACCTCCTACAATTCTCTTATTGATTCCTAAAGCATAACTAAAGGCCTAGGGTCAGGCTTCCTACTGAAACCTCCTACGATAGGCCCTACTTGAAATGAAATGGTACTTTACCTTGGCCAACTGCCACAGATTTCAATCGCCTCTGACCCTCATATTGAGAAACCCAACCTTCATTCCTGAAAGATCAGACAAACTTTTCCGAGTCTTGGCTACCAAGGGGCTACTTATAACTGGGGACTTTCTTCATTGATTCAACTGGCATGATTTTTCTATTCTTTCAGCAACCACTGAAGTTGTCTCCCGCCCCCCCAACCCTTGGCGCCAACTGCAACTGTCTCACTTCTTGCATTCTCTCCCGGCTCAGAGACATTTTGCTTGGGAACTTTCTTCCGTATGAGAAAGCGTGAATTTCTGAGGGACCATCATGCCACGTGCTGTCTCTCTCATACAGAACTTTGCTAGATGCCCATTCTCAACTGGACCCAGATTTCCTTTCCCAATGAGAAGTGAACATGAACAAGACTTTTTCAGAAGAGCAACAGGCCAGTATGCTCACTTTTACGCACAAGGCCACAATCAGTAGTAAGTATCAAGAAATATCTTACAAAATAGTTACCTGATGGATACAGGGCACCACTAGTACTGGCTAAGCTATTCCCATGACAGAATGATCTCTGTTGGAGGTGTTGCAATCTCAGAGGAACTCTGTTACGTGTATTCTGGGAGTGCCCAACTCTTCAGTCTTTTTGGCGCCCAGTTCTAGAAGTAATCTCCAACATTATGGGATATACCGTAGCTTGTAACCTGGCAACAGTACTCCTTCATTTAACCTCCATATCCTGTAAGAAGTACTGCATAAGAAATCCAAGTAAAACAAAAGATAAGACTTGGATAGAGTGGAGAGGGATTAGAACACCTGTCAGGTTTTTATTGCTGTCTGTGCCCCCCTAAGGGAAATGCACCCTCTCTATTTGCCCTGCTTACCCTTATCCTCAAGAGTGAAAGTTAAAGAAAATCACTAGAACATGAATAGATGGGCAAACCTTCTAATGAGCACACTAATTGTGGTGACAATGGGGAATTTAGCCAGCTAGTGACCTCAGACTCCCCAAAATGGAACTAAGCTCATTCATTAAAGACTATCCCATTTAAAATGTCACCTTGCATAAGGTCCATAGGTGCAGAGCAATTCTGAAGAACATATTTCATTGTGTTTTTTGGCAATTTTTTTTGTCAGGTTGGCATGTGGCTCATAATGTACTTACTGCTAGATTCTCAGCATCCTTCAGGTGCCAGGATTTGCCCTTCCATGGAGAAGGGTTGTGACCTTATGCCTTGTGTTACTAGCACCATGACAACTAGTCTTCTGAAATTGGGTTGGGATTCATTCAGTAGGGTTTAGTAGGATGGGCACCTTCCAACAACAAGGAAGGAGAGTGCTGGAATTTAGCCAGTTTTAGTGGGAAGGAAGGTGTCGTAGCCTGCTTGAGTTGATGTGGTGAGCAACTGAATTTGAATTTTGAGCTTTATTGGGTACCCTGGCTGTCCCAGGGTGTCCCATGGACAGGAGACAGGAATGTGTCTGCAGCTCCAGTACAACTCCAAGTTCCTACCATCTGTGACTACTCATGGGCGGCAAAGTCAAATACAAACTCCAGAATAGCTCTAATTGGAGCTTCCACAACCAACTCCTCCCCAGAACATGAGGATAGGATGACCTTCATGTAGCTTTGGTCTCATTTTCTATTCCAGTCTTTCTCATTCTTTTTAACTATTTAGAACCTTTGAAATAATTTTTAGGTCTTTGGGAAGAATGCTTGTTACATTGGTCATTTGGAAGAATGCTCCTTAAATTGTTGGTCAGTTGGAGGAATGTTCCTTATATTGGTGATCAGTGGGAAGAATGCTCCTTACATTGGTGATCAGTGGGAAGAATGTTCTTTACATTGGTGATCAGTGGGAAGAATGCTCCTTACATTTATGGTCAGTGGGAAGAATGCTCCATACATTGGTGATCAGTGGGAAGAATGCTCTTTACATTGGTGGCCAGTGGGAAGAATGCCCCTTACATTGGTGGCCAGTGGGAAGAGTGCTCTTTACATTGGTGGTCAGTTGAAAGAATGTTCCTTACATTGGTGGTTATTCAGAAGAATGCCTTCCCTTCCAGCAACTAAATAAATCATTGGTGTCATGCTGCTGGCTCTGCCCAATGGTGTTAGACCTAGAACTATACCGGCAGTGGCACCATCAGCTGGGAAGTCAGTCAGCTGCAGCTCAAGGAATCGGTAGCAACCTCAGGAGGAGCCTTGGGGTTCTGTGAACTCTGGTTCCCCTAATCATTGCTATATACAGTAGGTTCTGATTCTGGTATTCACATAGATTACAGGTGGATCTCTGTTTATATGAAAATGTAGGAAGGAAGATTTAATGAGGTGGTTATCAGGGCTGATTGCTGGGGAACTTGGTATTGTGTCCTCGCTGTCCTTTCCATTGCCCTATGTAGTTTTAAATTGAACCTTTGCACATATTTCTCTTTCTACAGAAAAAAGTTTTATCTTTGAGAGAGTTAAGCCTCTTTTTTAATGGACAGAACTAATCACCTCCTTCCTCTGCTTCTCCTTCTATAGATTGACTGCACTTCATTTATTTTGCATTGTTAAAGATTAATATCCGTGCTTTCAGAATTCAATTACCATTGGCATAGAGATCTCAGTCAATTATCTGCCCTGAAATATTTTTCCCCATGAATATTGTATAAAAACTGCTCAGCTTGCAAACTCAATGTCGGGCCGCAGTCTCTTGTGTGACGAATCCGTGCCCTTGTCACCTTGTAACACCGAATGACAAATTAGCACAATTAAAATAGTAATTCAAACACAATACCCCTGATATGAAAGATTGAATATGTGGGTTCTACAGATGAATGCAGAGCATTATATATGCAGCGATCATTTCATGACAGCTTTTGAATTTTTCTTTTAATTTCTGTTGGCTCTGTAGACAAAAAGAATTTAGATTTGCCCCATTCTAATGCATGTTAAAAAAAATCTAATTTCAATTCCATGCTTTGAAAAATATAATTTTTTCTTTTTATATTAAAGGAGTATTTGGCCAAACTTCCCCTTGTGGGTCACAGGAGTGCACTTAGTTCTGCACTCCCGTGACCGATATTCAGTCAGCAGCGGGCTAAAGTATGCTGTCGGCTTATATCACAAAGCCTCTCTAACAGGGGCGGACTGACCATTGGGCCACTCGGGCACTGCCCGAGGGCCCCATGTCACTAGGGGGCCCATCAGGGTTGCCAGCCTCAGTAAAACCAGGGACGGTATGTAAAAATGTAATTTTTTTTTTTACATCTGTCTCTGAAATGTCCCTTAACGACATCCTTTTGGTCTAAAAATCCTGAGATTATAGCTGCCCCACCCCTCCAGTACCTTCTAGGCCAATAGAAACATGTCTGTGTATACTGTGTGATTGTATACTGTGTGTGTGTGTTTGTGTCTACTGTGTGGCCCCATAATCTCTGATTGTCTGAGGGCCCCATAATCTCCTATTGCCCAGAGGCCCCATGAGTTGTCAGTCTGCCCCTGCTGTCTAGGCTCTGCAGGGATTCTGACAATAATGTTGGGATCTGTACAGATGGCTGAGCGGCAGCTGGCTCGGCTTCTCAGCACGCTGCTGAGAGCCTTAGCCTGCCACTCATGCCCCCTCCAAAGCATGGCACTCCAGTGACTGACATTCACTGCCCTGTGCCCAGCGAAAACATGAGAACTGAGTTATTAGTGGTCTTTAATCGCTCAGTTCTCTGTGTAGAGCTGATGGGGGACATCTGCAGCTCAGATGGATCCTGCAGCCATCTAAGTGAGTATGTGAGGTTGGTTTACTTAAGGGAAATTCACTTTGCAAAGTGTAGTTTCTCCAGAGCTTAGTAAATGAGGTTGAAGTGGTTGTAAACCTTCGTGTTTTTTCACCTTAATGCATCCTATGCATTAAGGTGAAAAAACACCTTGCAGTCACCGCTCCCTTCCCCCCCCTCCGTTTTACTTACCTGAGCCCCGAATCTCCATGGGCATGATCCTGGATGGCTCTTGTCGGCTCTTCATTGGATGATTGATAGCAGCGCAGCCATTGGCTCCCACTGCTGTCAATCACATCCAATGACGCGGCCGCCGGGGGGTAGGGCCGAGTCATACAATTGCCGGCTATGGACTCCAATTGTATGGCATGGGAGCACACCCGCAAGCTAACCCCCTTGGGAGAGCACTTCCCAAAGGGGGTAAGCTCTTGCGGGGAGAAGCCGCGAGAGCTGCCGTGGGACCCCAGAAGAGGAGGATCGTGGCCACTCTGTGCAAAACTAACTGCACAGTGGAGGTAAGTATGACATGTTTGTTTAAAAAAAAAATAATGATCTGCGAACCTTTACAACCCCTTTAAGCTTCACTTTGCAAATAACACCCAATCACATGTAGGGAAAATAAAAATAAATTTTTTTTGCTTGCACATGATTGGATGATGGAATTCAGCAAGAGCTTCTGCTCATTTACTAAGCTCTGGAGCAACTGCTCTTTCAGATTCTATTTGCCTTTAGTAAATTAACCCCTGTATGTTTGTTTTTACAGGATCATGCAGGTTTTTTTTTCCAGCCCATCTCTGGGCATATGTTGACCCACACATAGTTTAAAGTGTATTTTCACTTGTGTGGACCGAAATTTGAGAAAACTTCACTATACAGTAGGTGACCGCGATATTGTGTCAATCTCGCCGCTTCTATCGGTGAGATTGACACCCTACGAGCCCCGTCGCGGGAGCCAGCGCCGAGCTGGCTCGCATCTGGAAAGGAAAAATATTTATTTTTCTTTCCCGATAAGCGACAAGCATTGCTGGCCGGGTTCACACTGGTGCGGGGATCTGAATTGGATTCCCGCCAATACCAGGCACTGTGTTTGGTATGAATCCTACAGGAGAACTCCAAGCCAAATAAAAAAGAAAAAAACGCCATGGGTTCCCCCTTGGGGGGCAAATCAGGCCTTTAGGTCCGATAGGGATTTTAAGGGGAATCCCCTACGCCGAAAAAAACGGCGTGGAGTCCCCCCCAAAATCCATACCAGACACCTATCCGAGCACTCAACATGGGGGGGGGGGGGTGCCTTGTCCCCGTGTTGATGAGGACAAGGGCCTCTTCCCGACAACCCTGGCCATTGGTTGTCGGGGTCTGCGGGCGGGGGGCTTATCGGAATACGGGAGCCCCCTTTAATAAGGGGGCCCCCGGATAGCGGCCCCCCACCCTATGTGAATGAGTATGGGGTACAATGTACCCCTACCCATTCACCTGTGAAAAACATGTAAAAAAAAAAACACACAAGGGTTAAAGTAGTTTATTGCACAGCTCCGGGGGTCTTCTGTCTTTGGGGGTCTTCTCGCCGGACTCCTCCGCTATCTTCTGCTAGCTCTTTTGCTAGCGGAGGAGCCCGGGTGATCAGTAGGAAGGGGGCTCCCGGATTCCGATAAGCCCCCCGCCCGCAGACCCCGACAACCAACGGCCAGGGTTGTCAGGAAGAGGCCCTTGTCCTCATCAACATGAGGACAAGGTGCTTTGGGGTAGGGGGGCCACGCGGTCCCCCCTTCCCCGAGGCACCCCCCATGTTGAGGGCACGTGGCCTGGTACGGCAGGCAGGTAAGGAGACTTTCACATAGCGCAAATCATTTTAAAACCTGCAATTGTCCATTTACATAAAAGTTGTTGGAATGGGTATACAACCACTTTAACTAAAGATGCTGTTTCACTACGGAGCTCCCCCCCCCATAAAGGCGTGGTCAGATAATCAGATGAGATGCTTACATGATGCATGATGCAGCTCTGGATATGAGACTAAAGTGACAACTGTACTTGTGTATAATGAATAGACAACTCCCTGTGCAATATGACCCCTCAAGGACTTGTTTGGTTTACAATCAAAATCACACATTCCTTTGGTATGAGTCCCATACACACTATTAGATTTTCTGCAGATTTTAGTCTTCAGATTTACCAAAACCATATAATATGAGGTCAAACCTTAAGAGTTCCAATTTGTATGCAATCGGGAAGGCCCTTGCACTATGTGGTTTTGGTAAATCTGAAGACAAAAATCTGCAGAAAAATCTAATAGTGTGTATGGGGCTTTAGAGTCTTTCTTATGCTTTGTATGTCCCAGTAACCAAGTTTAGAATTCAGTATTAAATATCGTGAGCCATACAAAAAAATGCAATTTTCCTATCAGGAGGATAAAGTTTAGAGGGAGGATGGGTCCCTGGTCAGAGTACTACTTTAAAGAGAACTAGTGTATTCAGAAAAGGCCCTGCGTTCTTTTCACAGAATGCAAGGTGTTCTGTGATTAGAGAAGGAGAAATCGTAACATTCATTTTCACCCTCCACCGGTCTGCTGCTGAGACTTCTCGTAGTTCTCGGTTGTAGTACAGTTATCACAGGAGGTTGTTTGTTCAGCACCTCATCCATTCAGAAATGGCCTTGAATTCATTCTGTGAATGGAGGTGCAAATGTACATTAGAATGTCCCCCCCCCCAATCACAGAATACCTTGCATTCTGTTAAAAGAACCCTAGACTTTTTTCTGAATGGAGGAGGTGCTGAACAAGCAACCTCCTGTGATATCTGTACAGATGGGACCACAAGTCTCGGTGCAGGACGTTCTGCGCCAGGGGGTGCAAGCTGATTAAAGGTTAAAGTTACAGCAAATGCTGCAGCAGCCAGAGATTTGGCACACTACAAAAACATTTTTGAGCGTACTATAATAATGCTATCTACACTAGGGAGCTGGGAGATGGTGACAAAACAGCAGCAAAATACACTAAATGTGGGGTGGCAAGCATAAGCAGGAGGGTCTCTGTTAGTTTGCTGCACAGCTGGTACAACTATACCAAATTTTCTCTATGACATACAAACCTGAGTGGGTATGGTTGGAGGTGCAGGCTATTCCCTCACTGCCTGTAGACCTCCTGATGTGGCTTCTGACAAGAGCACTTTGGTCTATTTTGAGTCCTTCTTTATCCGACTAACTGTGTCTCTGGGAAACGGTGTGCAAATGATACCCGCTGAAATCTCCCCATTGCCCTGTGGCCCCTATACTCAATAACCCGCACTTTCCTCCAGGACAGAATCCCCAACAATTTACATGGTGGGTTACCAAAGGGCTCTACAGGATAACACACTTCATAGGTCACGAAGGGATCAGGCAACAAGCTTATTTCCGAGAGACGTTACAGATGCCCCAGAAGGAATCTTTCTGTCTACATCAAATTACTCATTTTATAAAATCTCTGGGTACTGATCTGATAGACATGACCACTAAGACCTTGTTTGAAAATAAGTGCTTAAGCGGACCTGAGTCACGTGGGGGTATCTTGGACCTCTATGCCCTCTTCAACAATCAGCAGACTAAACCATACCAAACAGCATGGGAATCAGATCTAGGCGAGACTATAGAGGAGGAGGTTTGGGGGCAGTGGTCGACTATGGTGCACAAGGGAATACTCAATACTTCCCTGGTGGAAGGAAATTACAAGGTGCTGTCCACGTGGTACCTGGTTCCGGCGAGGCTGGCGTGATTGTACCCCGGCACTTCACCCCTTTGCTTCAGAGGATGCAGGCAAGAGGGTACTATGTTCCATGTCTGGTGGTCCTGTCCCAAGGTCCAGCGCTTTTGGATCAGAATATTTACTCTGGTCTATTCAGTGACAGGACAAAATCTACCTTAAAAGATGGCGCTGTTCGCAGACTTACTGGACGAGATCCCTAGACATCTCCGAACTCTCATCTTGTTTATTTTTTCAGCGGCTAAAATTGCAATAGCACAAGCATGGAAAACCCCAGTGGTCAGTCTTGCATTAGTAAAGAATAAACTTTCTTGGATCATGGTCAATGAAAAATTGACCAACATCCTTAGAGACAGACAAGCCAGACTTGACAGGGTGTGGTCCCCCTGGATAAAGTACCTCCAAGCTCCACAATCTCCAGAACCGGATAGTGGAGGGCCCAGGCCGAGGGCAATGACTCCTGCTTTGGATTTCTGACCTTTATTCTTCTCCTTTTCTCTCCTTCCATTTTTATTTTATTTCATTTATTTAATTTATTTTTTCTCTTCTTTTTCCCTCTTCTTTTCTCGTGATTTACCTTATGGATACAAATGGAGAGTCAAAACCAATGTGGAAGCTATGTAAAATAACTCTAAGTACCTGATCAGCTTTGGTGATAAGGGCCCTGATCTTGAGCTATGTTAAAGGTGCTACAGCTTGATCTAAAACTGCCGAGAAATTCTGATTATTCCGTTCGGGCCCAAGCAGGCAGTAGCCTAAGGGTCCTTTCACACGGGGCGGGTCAGTTCTGATCCGCCCCGTGGATGTCCGTTTGCTCAGCGGGGATCACTCCGCCGATCCCCGCTGAGCAGGGAGATGACAGCTCCGTCTCTGCACACTGCGCAGGGACGGACCTGTCACAGCGCCGCTCTCCCCTATGGGAGATCGGATGACGACGGACCGCAGTGCCCGTCGTCACCCGATCCGATCCGCAGACGGATGGAAAAATAGCTTTTTCCTCCGTCACACTTTTTCGGATCGGAGCGGGTCGGATGTCAGCGGACATGTCACCGCTGACATCCGACGCTCCATAGACCTCTATGGAGCACCCGTTCAGGTCCGCCTGAAAAACTGACAGGCGGGCCTGAACGGGACGTCAGTGTGAAAGAGGCCTTACTCAACTGTAATTACCATTATAATTGTTTTTACATTACAGCCATATGGATCAGACACTTGGTCACCTTTTGAGAGTGCATGGATTTTTCTGTACTGATACACTATTTGTATCCTGAGAAATTTGTTAAACTTTTGAATAAAAACCTATTGCAAACAAAAAAGAAAAGATCAAACACTATTAAACTTTGGTTGATGAGCACACATTTACTGACTTGTAGCTCTACCGCCACCTGCTGGCAATACATTTATTATCCTCTTATGTTTTTTTCCATGAACTTTAGCTTTAGATTACCCAGTAACATGATTCCCTTGTTTAGATATTTAGAAGAGCGGATTATTAGCTGTCCGGGTCATTGACAGAAATCCTTTTCCCTGTGTTGTTTTTTTAGCCTCTGCAACGGAAATGATTCCCAGGCCTTTAAAGTCCTCAGATTTGATTTTAGCAACAAATTAGCAGGCCCTGGGGAGTTTCGCAGACCGGCTTGTTCTGGAGAGACTGTTCTTGTTCCCATATTCAGTGATAATGCATTAATACCAGCATTAAGAAAAATTCAACTCCTGCATCTAATCAGGGGCAGCTTGTCCTTTGCTGTGTTTGTGCAGAGAAAGAAAAATGGTCAGAAAAGAACGTGGAAATATATGGCAATTTTTTTCCCTACTTGTAGCTTGGCTGCTTATGTAAGCCAATGGGGATCAACTCTATTAATAGGTGTGGCCTTTTCTAATACCATAGGGCAGGGATATGCAATTAGCAGACCTCCAGCTGTTGCAAAACTACAAGTCCCATCATGCCTCTACCTCTGGGTGTCATGCTTGTGGCTGTCAGAGTCTTGCTATGCCTCATGGGACTTGTAGTTCCGCAACAGCTGGAGGTCCGCTAATTGCATATCCCTGCCATAGGGTCTCACATCTTAAAAAAAAAAAGCCAGATGAACATAGTGCTACGGAAAGCTGCTTGATACTGCGAGCATGGAACAGGAGATAGTTAGAAAATGCAGCTATACAAAATAGGAGTTGTTGGAGACTCTGACCATGCTATAGGACGTTGATGGCGAACCTTGGCACCACAGATGTTTTGGAACTACATTTCCCATGATGCTCATGCACTCTGCGGTGTAGTTGAGCATCATGGGAAATGTAATTCTAAAACATCTGGGGTGCCAAGGTTCGCCGTCACTGCTATAGGAGGTGTTAGACAATGTGACCATTCTGTATAGACCAGGGAGAGGAAAACTTTCAAAGGGTCGAGGTCTACCTGGACAACATGGGGGTGGGATGTCCTTTAAAAAAAAAACTATCAAACCCTCAATAAAAATACAGCATAGTGCCCTATGCCCCCCCCCCCCCACCCCACACCCACAGTACCACTGTCACATCAGTAGTATCCTCTGCCCCCCCCCCCCAGTAATGTCCTCTGACCCTCCATACAGTAATGTCCTCTGCCTCCCCATAGTAGTGTCCTGCCCCCCTTCACACCACCCCCACACTGTAGTGTCCTATGCCCCCCACCTCTAAGCAGTATATTCTGCCCCTTCACATCACCTCCCCCCTTCTCCACTGTAGTGTCCTCTGCCCCCCATAGCAGTGTGCTCTATCCCCCCCCACTGTAGTGCCCTGCCCCCCCCAAAGCAGTGTCCTTTGTCCCCTTCATCCCCCCCTCACCAAAGCAGTATCCTCTGACACCCCCCCCCCCCCCCCCCGCACACACACACACACACACACACACACAAACACACATCAGTGTGTAGGTAGCACTCTTCTACCTTACACTGTTGTACAGCAGAGCAGAGAGCAGAAGGTAGCAAATTACTGGATGGAGGACAGAAGCAGGAGCTGCCAGAGTTAACTTTTCACATTAACAAGCTGGTGATTGGTTGCTAGGACTGCCCAGCTGTGAAAAGTTAACTCCGGCAGCTCCAGCTCCCACCCTCCATCCAGTACTGTGATACCTCCATGTTTTGCAGTGAAGCGTAGGCTGGTGGGGGATGGACCGGCAATGCAGGGCAGTGTTAACGATCTAACCATCCACTGTTAAGTAATTGTTCTTGTTACAATCTGGAGTCTGGAGTTTTCGCTTATACCTTTTAAGGTCCAACATTGACACTTATGAATAGGGTCTGGCAGGAAATGAGGAGTATAATGAAATTGGAAGGGGCCATCAGAGTACACACCACTTTGGGGGAATAGGCATTATAAAGAACTAGGTAAATTGGAGGGATTTGAACGTTGGTGTTCCCAGGGGCTTCAATATATAGCTCAGCTTTATTCACATAACATTCTACGCTCCTTTCAGGATTTGCAAGAATCTTTTTCAATTGCCTCACTGGGACTTTTTAAAATATTTACAATTATATCACGTGGTACAGTCTCAGTTTAAAGGGGAAAAGATAGCGATAAGATCGATGCCACTCTGAACTTCCATAGCAGTGGCGACTGAGAAAAAAGGCATTATTTCATCTTTATACAGCCAACTTATGAGGCCATATCAAGATAACGGTGTCAGCCCGGGTAGAAGAGTGTGGGAGACAGACCTAGAGGATATTTCAGATGATGTCTGGCAAACAATTTTGGAAAGGGCACCATTAGTTTCATTATCACCTGCACAATGTTTGTTTTAATTATTCATAATATATAGGGTATATAGGACACAAGTTATTTAAGTGGGGCAGGCGTGATTCTCTGGATTGTCCACGATGCCAAAAATCTCCCGCTGATCTAATACATATGTTGTGGAAGTGTTCTAAATTGGTTCGATATTGGCGAGAGGTGGTAACTACAGTTAATGAAGTATTTTATACTCATATCGATATGGTTCCTAAAATGTGCTTATTGGGTTATCTCGATGAAGAGCTTTTTCCCATTGAGATTTTGATATCAGTTAATAGACTTTTGTTTATAGCACGAAAGTTAATTGCCCTAAAATGGATGTCTCTGAATACCATCATTTGAGGAATGGCGTCTTCAAGTAAATGATAACCTTCTGAGGGAACAACAAATCTATTGTAATAGGGGCATACCTAATAACTTAAACAAACTGTGGAAACCGTGAATATAGGCTCCAGGGTTGGCCCCATCATCATTGGCTTTTGTTGTTCCTTTGTAGGGTGGTCAGTTGTAGTTTAGGTTAGTAAGTATGGATTCTGGAGGAAAATGGGGATGGAGGGTCATACCAGTGGAGTGAAATAATCCACCTGCAAGATTTATCTATATGTGTGTGGGTTTTTATTGTTTTGTTTGTTTTTGTATGTTTGTGTATCTGTTGTTGTTATTTGCAGATGTTTATAATACATGTTATGTTGTATAGATGATATGTGTAAGAAAAAGAAAGAACATTTCAGAATTTGCTTTGGCTTGGCCTTTGTGATGTTTTGGAAATAAGGAATTTTTGTATTTTAATACTGAGATATGTGCTATATTTTCCAATAAGAATGTAATTTGGTCTGTAATGATGAAAATTTTTAATAAAGAAATATAAAGGAGAAAAAAATGTCACTGCATGCTATAGAAGTTATTGGACGCTGCAGCCACTCATTGAGGTTGTTGGAGACTGTGGTCATGCTTTAGGAGTTGTTAGACATTGCAGTTGTCCGAAAGTGTTGCCCTGCTATAGAAGTTATTGGAGACTGTGACCATACTATAGAAGTTAAGCACTGTAGCTATGCTATAGGAGTTGTTGGAGATTGTGAACATGCTATAATAGCTGTTGAAGGCTGTGGCCATGCTATAGGAGTTGTTGGAGACTGTGACCATGCTATAGGAATTGTTGGAGACTATGACCATGCTAAAGAAGGTGTTGGACTGGGGTTGTTGGAAACAGTGAACATGCTATAGGAGTTGTTAGACACTGCAACTATGCTGTAGACACTTCTGGACAGTGCAACCATGCAGTTGTGGTGTTAGAGGCTGTGGTCATGCTATATGAGTTTTTGGAGACTGTGAGCATACTATAGGAGTTGTTGGACACTGTGTGGAGATGCTTTAGGTGTTTTTGGACCAGCCATGCTAAAAAAGTTGTTGGAGACTGTAGGCAATTTAAATGGCATTGTTGGAGATTGTGGCCATGCTACAGGAGTTGTTAGACACTGCAACCATGCTGTAGACACTTCTGGACACTGCAACCATGCAGTTGTGTTGTTAGAGGCTGTGATCATGCTATATGAGTTTTTGGAGACCATGAGCATACTATAGGAGTTGTTGGACACTGTGGAGATGCTTTAGGAGTTTTTGGACCAGCCATGCTACAAGAGTTGTTGGAGACTGTAGCCAATTTAAATGGCATTGTTGGAGATTGTGGCCATGCTACAGGAGTTGTTGGGTAAACTGATATAACATGTATTCCAAAGACAAATTGCCTACAGAAGCCAAAATGTTTCAGGAGCTAAGCTCTGTCCCTTCACAGAGCGTCAATGACATATAGGGATGAGCCGAACACCCCCCTGTTCGGTTCGCACCAGAACCTGCGAACAGACCTAAACTTCGTGTGAACTTTAGAACCCTATTAAAGTCTATGGGACTCGAACGTTCACAATCTAAAGTGCTCATTTTAAAGGGTAATATGCAGGTTACTGTCCTAAAAAGTGTTTGGGGACCTGGGTCCTGCCCCAGGGGACATGGATCAATGCAAAAAAAAGTTTTAAAAACGGCCGTTTTTTCAGGAGCAGTGATTTTAATAATGATTAAAGTGAAACAATAAAAGTGTAATATTCCTTTAAATTTCGTAGCTGGGGGGTATCTATAGTATGCCTGTGAAGGGGCGCATGTTTCTGGTGCTTAGAACTGTCCCTGCACAAAGTGTCATTTGTACAGGAAAAAAAGTCTTTTAAAATCACTTGCGGCTAAATTGTCGGGTCTCCGTAATACAGAGAACACTCAATGAGTGTTCTCTGTATTAGCCGACAATTCATTCATTCATTGATAAAAAAAAAAAAAAAAAAAAAAAAAGCGTGGGGGTTCCCCTAAATTCAATTACCAGGCCCTTCAGGTCTGACATGGATATTAAGGGGAACCCCATGTCAAATTTAAAAAAAAATTGACGTGGGGGTCCCCCCAAATATCCATACCAGGCCCTTCAGGTCTGACATGGATATTAAGGGGAACCCCGTGTCAAATTAAAAAAAAAATTGAAAGGGGGTCCCCCCAAATATCCATACCAGACCCTTCAGGTCTGATATGGATATTAAGGAGAACCCCGCATCAAATTAAAAAAAAAATTGACGTGGGGTCCCCCTAAAAATCCATATCAGACCCTTTATCCGAGCAGGCAACCTGGCAGGCCGCAGGAAAAGAGGGGGGGACGAGAGAGCGGCCCCCCCTCCCTCCTGAACTGTACCAGGCCACATACCCTCAACAATGGGAGGATGCTTTGGGGGTCTGTGACCCCTCAAAGCACCTTGTCCCCATGTTGATAAGGACAAGGGCCTCATCCTCACAACCCTGGCCGTTGGTTGTGAGGGTCTGCGGGCGGGGGGCTTATCAGAATCTGGAAGCCCCCTTTAACAAGGGGACCCCCAGATCCCGGCCAGGGGTTCCCCAGTGACGTGTGGGTGACCCCGCCCCCTCTGATGTAACACAGGTTTCCGTTACATCAGAGGGGGTGGGGTCACCCACACGTCACTGGGGAACCCCTGGCTCCCTTCACCAGCGTCAGAGGGGGCGGGGTCAGGTGACGGGTGGCCCCGCCCTCCTAATATAAGAAACGTCAGCGCTGGGCTCTCTGCAGTGTCTCCGGAGTGGAGACAGAAGAAGGATGTATGGACAGCGCTGGACTGAGAGATCCCCCGTCGCTGGATATGATCATCCATCGCTGGACCCCGGAGATCCGTCGCTGGATAGCAAGAGTGGATTAGCACCGCTGGAATCTTTTTTTTATTTTTTTCATTTTTAATAAAGGAATTTTTCAAAAGTGTGTTTGTCTTATTTAACCATTTTGACACTTTCTTTGTGAAATGGTAGGGGTACTTTTGTACCCCCTTACCATTTCAAACAGGGGGGGGCCGGGATCTGGGGGTCCCCTTGTTAAAGGGGGCTTCCAGATTCTGATAAGCCCCCCGCCCGCAGACCCTCACAACCAACGGCCAGGGTTGTGAGGATGAGGCCCTTGTCCTTATCAACATGAGGACAAGGTGCTTTGAGGGGTCACAGACCCCCAAAGCATCCTCCCAATGTTGAGGGTATGTGGCCTGGTACGGTTCAGGAGGGAGGGGGGCCGCTCTCTCGTCCCCCCCTCTTTTCCTGCGGCCTGCCAGGTTGCGTGCTCGGATAAAGGGTCTGATATGGATTTTTAGGGGGACCCCCACGTCAATTTTTTTTTTTAATTTGATGCGGGGTTCCCCTTAATATCCATATCAGACCTGAAGGGTCTGGTATGGATATTTGGGGGGACCCCCACGTCAATTTTTTTTTTAATTTGACACGGGGTTCCCCTTAATATCCATGTCAGACCTGAAGGGCCTGGTAATTGAATTTAGGGGAACCCCCACGCTTTTTTTTTTTTAATCAATGAATGAATGAATTGTCGGCTAATACAGAGAGCACTCATTGAGTGTTCTCTGTATTACGGAGACCCGACAATTTAGCCGCAAGTGATTTTAAAAGACTTTTTTTCCTGCACAAATGACACTTTGTGCAGGGACAGTTCTAAGCACCAGAAACATGCGCCCCTTCACAGGCATACTATAGATACCCCCCAGCTACGAAATTTAAAGGAATATTACACTTTTATTGTTTCACTTTAATCATTATTAAAATCACTGCTCCTGAAAAAACGGCCGTTTTTAAAACTTTTTTTTGCATTGATCCATGTCCCCTGGGGCAGGACCCGGGTCCCCAAACACTTTTTAGGACAGTAACCTGCATATTACCCTTTAAAATGAGCACTTTAGATTTCTCCCATAGACTTGTATAGGGTGTTCAGGCTTTTCGAATTTGCTGCGAACAGCCCAAATTGTTCACTGTTCGCTGAAAAGGCGAACAGGCAATGTTCGAGTAGAACATGAGTTCGACTCGAACTCGAAGCTCATCCCTAATGACATATTCAGCATGAAGCCAAATGCAGCATCTGTAACTACAGTGTAAGGAAACTGTAAACTGACAGATCTTGTCACTGGTGTACCAGCTTTGGGGTTGGGTTGGGGCGTTCATTCTTACATTGCATTCTGTTCAACAATGCCTTTTCCAAATGAGGTACCACTTTGAGTATAAGAGGTCAGTTAGAAAGGGCACAACACATGCTCATGGCCAAAAGGAAACGTGAAAATGATTTCTACAGTAACCAATCAAAACCCAGTATAACTACTAGTAGTTGGTCGCATTCAACTGGACTTTTTTGTGTAATGTTGAAAAAGTTTTGACGATTTTCCAAAGCCCCTTCTTCCTAGTGTCAAGAAGATAACCCAGCATTTATATCCATACAGGTATCATCAGCTCCCTTATCTCCTCATGCCCAACCTGTGGCCCAAAGCTACATGCGGCCCTTTGATATATGATGTGTGGTCCTCAGACCTCAGCAATCTGTAATGGGAACATTGATTAGGGTAATAACATTGATCTCTACTAGCCTCTACTAGGTCTGCAGTGTCTGACAGTCTTCTCAAGCATTACATATATTGAACACTATGTGCGGCGCTTTGGTGATGTCGGGGGCCACATTCAAGTCCCCTTTAGCTCATAAATTGACAACCACTAACCTAATCCAATCACCATGGAATGTATAGATGTTTATTGTCCAAGAACAGGATGGAGTCATTATTCTAGTGTAGGTTACAGGTTTTAATGTTCCTCCCTTCTCTACTACTAATAACATTTCTAATAAGGCTGTTTACATAGCTGGCTTGTTAGTTGTGGTTCCCTGGCCATTAGTTGTAGTAATTCCCAGCATTCGGAGAGAAATATTTTTAAAGTGTGTTCTTTCTGTCTTAGAACAAGTCCCCTGCTGGGGAAAGACTTGTAAAATTACAAAAATAACTTCCCCCAGAGGATAAAAACACAAAATCTGGACAGAACTTCAGAAGGCTTGCCATATACTGAACAGTTATCTTTAGATGATTTAGAACTTCGAGCAAAAAGTCAAAAATCTATGACCCACATACTGTATATGCAGGACTTCTGTTGGAAATGATGGGGTTCCTCGTTGGATGATGTCTCAACCCCCTTTACCAGCTTCCACATCACATCATGCAGCTTTCTTTATTTTTACATTTTTAGAAGATAGATCACCAGATCTGTGAAAGTAATCTGTATTTACATGCCTATTTATTACTGATTTAAAGCTGAACTCTAGAAACTATATTTTTTGAATTTTTACATTGGACCAGTTTGACTCAATGTAAGTATGCAGTAAATAAAAAGCATTCTCTGAATGCTTTTTTTCCGAAATGAAGAGGGGCATCAACAGCCTGAAAATCTCCATCTCATTCACTCAAAGAAAGCCTGCGCTTCATCCAGTGATAACGAGCAATCTTTCAGGTGCTATGTGAACGGCTTTGCCTCTGCACACTGAGTACAGGTGGTTGCTTGCTCAGCTCCTCCGCCATTTATAGAAGACCTTGTAGTTTTGTTCTGTGATGACAAGGCATTCTCTGATTGGATGAAGTGTAGATTGTGAGGTCACCAGCTCTCCTCTCCTTTATCTAATCAGGGAATGCCTTGTATTTACTGAAAATACACAAGGTCTATTATGAATGATAACAATGATGGATGTTTTCTGTGCTAATTCACCTACAATAAAATAAAGAATAATAAAAAAGTCTCTTGAGCAGCCAGCACAATGCAACGCTCAAAATGAATGCTTTGGGGGCGTAGGGCTTCCCCTTTAAATCCATACCAGGTGACTGGGCTAGCAAGGTGTCAATCTCGCTGATGGAGGCGGCGACATTCACTTCCTTCGCTAGTTCCGTCTACCTGGAGCCACGTTCAAAATGAATGGACTTTTCTCTGTGTGGGCAAGTCCATTCATTTCAAAAGTCCGGTGGATTAGCACACAGACGGGTGGAATTTTAAGTCAAAACTTCTAAGTCCACCTGACTTTTGGAAAGAAAAAGTCCGATCGTGTGTACGTGGCATTATTGTGCCAGCTAACAGGTTTGTGTTTTTTTTGTTGAAAATGTATACTTAATTTTGCATTAAAATATACAAAAAACAAACACTTTAACATTCCACCCTGTACTGTGACGCAACGTGAGGAATTTCCCACAACGCAGTCTGATCGCACATTTTCCGCCGGAAAGTCCGACCGTGTGTACAGGGCATTATAATGATTTGATTTGGTATATTTTCTATATTTTTGGATGCATAGAATGCACTTTTTGGTTAAGTTCTATTGGCAGATAGTATGTCTAATTTTATTTGTTTTCTTTTTTTAATGCACAATAAAACAAATGATGGAGAATGTGTTTTACTTCAAATGACAGTTTGGGAGTAGGCAGTTACATATAAAAAATACAATGTAAAATTGACAAGGGACACCAACATAGTTGTATCTTTGATCTTAAAAACTACAGGATAATGGTGTTGTGGTAACTTGCCCAAATAATAAAAAAAAAAAAGCATAATAATATTATTCTTGATATCACTAGAAAAAAAAAGCCTTTGAAAATTTGTTTGTAATAACTCCATCAGTATCACCAGCAAAGTAGCTTCATTATTATCCCATTAAGGAAGACACGTCACGAATGTTAATTCTCCATTACAAACGCCAGTTTGCAAGACCGACCCCTTCTGGCTCGTCCTTGCTTCCGAGAATGCGTGTTTGTACTTTGGACGCTTATCCGACTGATCTGTGTACACACATTTGTCCGCAGAAAATTTTAAAACATTCTAGCAAACATTTGTCCGCCGAAAATCCGACAACAATTGTCCAATGGAGTGTACCAAGGGTCAGATTTTCCGCCAACAGCCTGTCATCACACAATTCCCCTCGTAAAATCCGATATTGCGTACTAGGCTTTAGACCTTCTTGTTGGATTACAGAGGTACTATATTGTCTTTCTTTTTACCTGTAGATCACATTACTCAATCCATTCTCATCATTAGATCCAATATTTACTTTAAGACTTTCCTCTCTTAGCAGTGGCTATTACCGTAAACGTCAGTGGATGTAAATTCTGAATTAAGTCCCATACTGATAGATTTTTTCCTAGATCCCCTAGCCCTAGACTAGTAGTAATGACTTTTACTGCCCATTTTGCAATCTTGCTCATATAGCTTACCTGTACTTGGGGCCAGATTTAGACCTTGGGGGGCCTGGGGCAATTCAGGTTCTGGGGGGCCCTGATACACAGAGTTGGTTTACATTCTCAATGACAGTTCCACATTTTTAAAATGCATGACACAACATCATTCTGAGGTTATTCATGCACACACACACAAGCAGTCTTAGTGTTTTATGTATGGTTCGCTTGAGCTGCCAAAATTCATTTTTAAAAACAATGTAATATAAGGCTCCTTTCACACTCGGGCAACTTGGGATCTGACTTGTGAGACCTCAAGTCGCAGAACATGTGAAATTCAATGTATTTATATGAGAGCCATTCCTACTAACACTACATAAGTCGCTGCGACTTCAGAAAAGTTTCCTGCATTACTTTGGAACGACTTTGGTCCAGAGAATGTAAAGTCAGATCAAAGTCGCACCAAAAGTCTCATCAAAGTGGCGCTCCAAGGTAGCACTGGAAATCGTGTGACTTTGGAGACACGCTAATGTAAAAGGAGCCTAACAGTCCACAGTAGAAACTTTTACAGGTGATGGCCAGTAAAATATTACTTCCCAAGATAGATTTAATAAAAGAAAGTAATTTTTTATTGTGATATTGTTTATATTTTTTTATTATTTTATATCATTTTTTATATAGGTTTTATATTATTTTTGTATAGAGGGGGCAGTTGCCCCGTTTGCCCCCTTATAAATTCAACACTACCTGTACTGTTAGAGCTGCAAGCATGCTCCTGGAACACAGCTCAACAACCCTCCCTGAAGTCATACACTGAGCAAAATTCTAAACGCAAGACTTTTGTGTTAGCCCTTATTTATCAGTAGCTGAACTTAAAGACCTACGACTTTTTCTATGTACACAAAAGGCCTATTTCTCTCAAATATTGTTCACAAATCTGTCTAAATCTGTGTTAGTGAGCACTTTTCCTTTGCCGAGATAATCCATCCATCTCCCAGATGTGGCATATCAAGTTGCTGACTAGGCAGCATGATTATTGCACAGGTGTGCCTTAGGCTGGCCACAATAAAAGGCCACTCTAAAATGTGGAGTTTTACTGTATTGGGGGGGGGGGGGGGGTCAGGGGGGTCCGAAAACCAGTCAGTATCTGGTATGACTACCATTTGCTTCACTCAGTAGAGCACATCTCCTTTGCATAGAGTTGATCAGGTTGTTGATTGTGGCCTGTGGAATGTGGGTCCATTCCTCTTCAATGGCTATGTGAAATTGTTGGATATTGGCAGGAACTAGAAAACGCTGTCATATACACCGATCCAGAGCATTCCAAACATGCTCAGTGGGTGACGTCCGATGAGTATGCTGGCCATGCAAGAACTGGGATGTTTTCAGCTTCCAGGTATTGTGTACAGATCCTTGCAGTGGTGCATTATCATTCTGCAACATGAGGTGATGGTTGTGGGTGAACGGCACAGCAATGGGCCTTCGGGATCTTGTCACGGTATCTCTGTGCATTCAAAATGCCATTAATAAAAGGCACCTGTGTTCGTTGTCCATAGCATGTGTCTGTCCATACCATAACCCCACCGCCACCATGGTCCACAACATTGAAATCAGTATACCACTCACCCACACGACACCATACATGCTGTCTGCCATCTGCCCTGTACAGTGAAAACTGGGATTCATCCATGAAGAGAACACCTCTCCAAAGTGCCAGACACCATCGAATGTGAGCATTTGCCCATTTAAGTCGGTTACGATGACAGACTGCAGTCAGGTTGAGACCCCAATGAAAAGAAAAGGAGTATTGGGACTGTTAAGTATGACGTTTGTTATTTTGGTTTATATAAAAAAAACTAAGGTTTATAATCACTTTAATTATTTCATTTTGAGTCTACTCATTCTATCAAATTGTTTTTTGTTTGTTTTTTTTCTTATCATATCTAAAATATTACATTCTCTGCCTGATGTTTAACTGTAATTTTAAATTGTAGAATTAGAATGTTAGATGGAAAGAGAGAATTAATTGTTTTTTTTGTCTGGGGATTATTTTGGCAATCTAGAAAACGTTCTTTTTTCTTCTAATAAAAATTAAATGAATAAAAAATCTAAAGTCGACCAATCCAATAGGCTTTGGTGAAGCAGTCATTTATTTATTTTTTCTCTGCTGAAATTCAAAAGAAAGTCTGCGGCTTATAATTAATTCATTAAAAAATGATTCACATTAAAAAATGATAATTAATACAAAAAAAAAAAATGATAATAAAAAAAAAGACCATCAAATCCAACTGACAGCGTAATTCAGATTGGAGAAAAAAATGAAAAAACAATAGTGTATCTGACAGCCAATCAATTCATTTTTCATGTCAGTAATGTGATGTGAAGGTGACCTTTTTTTGTGCACCAAATTGGGAATTCAACATATCGATTAGCCATGAATTAGGGACTTGGATTGTGTCTTCCTGATGCCATATCATGTACAGGAAACTGATGCTCCAGGTGACGAAAATTATTTAAGCTGCCATTTTCTTGGAGAAAAAAAAAGTTTGTGTCTGGTTGATGTTGACAACTCCACTGTGTGTGTTTTTGCGTATGTCCTCACCTTTACCATTGTCACCTGTGTTTTCCTATCTCATTTGCACAGCTGTCCCCGCTAAGCAGTCCCTTGGCTAAGTTACCTGGAAATCTATTGCCTGCTTGTCCCGAAGAAGGACAGTCCTTGCACGGTGCCTCCTTCTCCTCCGCTCACCCGGAAGCTCCTTCTACCTTCCCACCTCCCTCCACGAATGGCTCTGAGAGGTGTAATCTCCATCACTTGTCTTTGTTTTATTAGAATAATCAATAATAATAATAATATGTTATGGCCAAGCCATACTCATATATACTGTAACCGTTTCTGGCGGCTAATGCGATCTCTTTCCTAAAGTAGCAAATTATTTATTACTCACAGCAGCCAAAACCCTAGATTTAGTTTTGGATAAAGCTGGAAAGGGTTAGAGCTGCTTGGAGGATTTTTCTGCCATCTTGTATCCCCCATAGGGAGATTTGAACTTCCTATCGGGATTATTTTTTGTCCTGGTGTTACAGGGACAGAATGTTGAGGAAAATCTCCCTAATGGGTTCACAGGCAGAAGTGAAAAACTTGAAAGAACTTCTACTTGATCTATTGCAAATGAAAAAAAAATATGGTGGCATTAGGCTTTGAAATGTTAATCTATGCAACATTTTTAAAGATTTGGGGATATTAGGCTTTGAAATGTTGATCAATCCGAGATTAAGAATAATGGAGATGGGGTAGGGGGTTTAGACTTAAAATTTTAAAAAGTTGGGGGGATTAAGCTTTGAAATGTTTATCTATCCAAAAAATGTAGTATAGGTTAGGGTTTTAAATGTTAATCTATCCAAAATGTAAACATACAGAGGGGGGTTAGGTTTTGAAATGTTAGTTTACGCAAGATTAAAACATTTGTGAGGAGGCTTTGAAATGTTAATTTAACCCAAATTTTTAAAAATAGAGGAGGGGGGAATAGGTTTTGAAATGTTAATCTATCCAAAATTTGAATTTGTGCACATTAAAATATTGGGGGTGGCTTGGCTATGAAATGTTGTTTTATCCAAAATGTAATAAATAAATAAATAAATAAATAAATAATTGGGGGTGATAAGGCTTTGAGATCTTAATCTTTCTATGGGAGGGATTAGGTGTTCAAATTTTAAGATATCCAAACATTTTTTTAAAAATGGGTGGGGGGGGGGGGGGGGCTTTGCAATACTAATCTTTTCACACTAAAATATTGGGGTGATTTGGCTTTACAATGTTAATCTATCCAACATTTATAAAACAAATGGGGGTAATGGGACTTTGTAATGTTAATCTTTCCAAAATGTTTAAATATTGGGGGTATTAGGCTTTGAAATATGAATCTAAGATTTAAAAAAAATGCAGTTGGGTTGGGGGGGGGGGGGAGTTATGGCTTATAAAGTGAATCTCTCCAAAATTAAATAACTGGGTATAGGTTGTTAGGCTTTGAAATGTTAATATATCCAAAATGTAAAACATTTGGGGAGCTTTCAAATGTTCATTAGTCCAATTCTTTATAAAAAACAAAGGGATTAGGCTTTGAAATGTTAATGTATCCAAAGTTTGAAAAAATGGGGAAGGGACGGATTAGGCTGGGGGGAATTAGGCTGTAAAGTGATTTGGCTCTGAAATGTTAATCTATCCTAAAATAAATAATGTGGGGTGATTAGGCTTTAAAATGTTAATCTATCCAAAATTGTAACATGGGGGGTGGATTAGGCTTTAAAATTTTAAGATATCCAAAACTTTTTTAAATGAGAGTGGGGGCTGGGGATTCTGCTTTGTTAATCTATCCACATTTAAAAAAATTGGGGAGAATTGGGCTTTGATATAATAATCTATCCAAAAAAAAAAATAGGATGGAATTAGGCTTTGCAATGTTAACACAAAAATATTGGGGGTGATTTGGCTTTAAAATGTTAATCTATCTATAATTTTTAAAAGTGAGGGAAACGAGACTTTGTAATGTTAATCTATCCAAAATGTTTAAAAATTGGATTTAAAAAAATAGAGTAGGGGTGGGGGAGGGGGGGTTAGGCTTTAAAATGTTAATCTGTTTACACTAAAATATTGGGGGGTGATTTGGCTTTGAAATGTTAATCTATGCAAAATTATATAATTGGGAGTGATTAGCCTTTGAAAAGTAAATCTATCCAAAATGTTAACATGGGGGGGGGGGGGGGGGGTCATGCTTTCAAAATGTAAGATATCCAACATTTTATAATATTTTTTGGGAGTAATTGGGATTTTAAATATTAGTCAAAAGAAGCAGGATGAAATTAGGCTTTCCACAGTTAATCTGTTTGTGCTAAATTATTGGGGGTGATTAGGCTTTGTTAATCTATCCAGGTTTTTAAAAAATGGGGGGGTTTAGACTTTGAAATGTTAATGTATCCAAAATTTTAAAAAATGAGGAGGGGTGTTGTTAAGAATTGAAATGTTAATCTATCCAAAATTAAAACCCGTGGGTGGATTAGGCTTTGCAATTGTAAACTATCCAAAAAGTTTTAAAAATGGAGGGGGGAATTAGACTTTGAAATGTTAATGTATCCAAAATTGTAAAAAATGAGGAGGGGTGTTGTTAAGAATTGAAATGTTAATCTATCCAAAATTAAAACACGTGGGTGGATTAGGCTTTGCAATTGTAAACTATCCAAAATATTTTAAAAATGGAGGGGGGAATTAGGCTTTGAAGTGTTAATCTATCCAAAATTTAAAAATGTGGGGGGAATTGGACTTTGAAACATTAATCTATCTAAAAATGGAAACAGTAGAATGGAATTAGGCTTTGCAATGTTAATGTGTTCATACTAATATATTGGGGGTGATTTGGCTTTGAATTTTACATTTTTGGATAGATTAATAAATCAAAGTCCAATCCCCCCTCCATTTTTTAAAACATTTTGGAAGGTTTAACATTTCAAAGCCTAATCCACCCCCATGTTTTAAGATAGATAGACTAACATTTCTTAACATTTCTAAGCTTATTTGGATAGACTAATGTTTCAAATTCCAACCCCCCCCCCCGCCCCCCCAAAAAAATGGATTTGGATATCTTACATTTTGAAAACCTAATCCTCCCGCTTGTTAAAGTTCTGGATGTATTAGCATTTCAAAGCCTAATCACCCCCAATTATTTCATTTTGGATAGGTTCATGTTTCAAAGCCAAATCCCAACCAATATTTTACATTTTAAAGCTTAAACCCCCACCTAAATTTTTTGAAATCTCGGACAGAGTAACATTTTAAAGCCTAATCCCCCTGATTTTCAAACATTTTAGATAAATTAACATTGCAAAGTCCCTTTCCCCTCATTTTTTAAAATTTTTGGGTTGATTAACATTTCAAAGCCAAATCACCGCAATATTTTGGTATGAACACATTAACATTGCAAATCCTAATTCCATCCTACTTTTTACATTTGTGGATAGATGAATATTTCAAAATAGGGTGGGAACTAGGCTTTGCGATGTTAATGTATTCACACTAAAATATTGGGGGTGATTTGGCTTTGAAATGTTAATCAACCCAAGATTTTTAAAAATATCCCACATTTTTTAAATAGGGGGGGGTTGTTGTTAGTCCCAGGACAGGAAATGAGGAGGGGGGGCTTTATCGCTTCCCTATTCAATAAAAATCGGTTTGGTTGGAATTTGGTCTTAATGCCAAAAACTGTGATCTGGCAGCAGGAAAGGCGCTCAATAAAATTTGATTGAATTTTGTGTATTTTGTTATTGTATTGTATGGGCTGTGACATACCGAACTTTTAAATCGGTATGATCTATAACAGCTTTTTAGGGTATTAGATGTAAAACAAATTTAAAAAACTGTTATTATAGGCCAGAAGCTCCAATTTTAGACATCCACAATGCAACATTCAGGTGTGACCTGGTATCTGAAAATTTTTGAGAGCTCTATTTTAACTTAAAGATGAATTCTAGGCAAAATACACCAATTACTGCAATCGTGCATTCATTAGTTCAATACAAAATATATTTTTAATGTAGCTAGTGTAAGTACCAGAATCCGCAGCCTGTAATACCATTTGCAGGAGAGCTTAGACTAATTGGGGGGGGGGGGGGGGCAGAACCAGGAGCCAATCAGGTGTGGTACGTGTATAGGTGATGACAATAGTCATGCTGGCAGGGGAGGAAAGAGAATAGTGATGAGCTCATCAGAATTCTGCTGCTCCTTTACTGTCTAATAACAGGCCAGGGGCGAGGTGGTGACCACGCTATATTGCTTCAATGCTTAGTAATTCCCAGTAACTTTCACAAAGAAACACAGAGATCCAGTGATGATGTCACTGGGTCTAAAATAAGGTAATAAAAATAGAAAAGTTTTATTTAAAAAAAAAAATAAATATTAGCATGTTGATGAGAGGGGAAAAAAGGAAGCAGGAAAGTCATATATATATAAACAAATTAAACTTCATAGTAGGTGTAGCAAAGCAGACTACCTTAAATCTTTAGATGTTTAAGCTCTGACCCATTTTCTAAAGACTTTTTTTTTCCTTTTAAATAAATCTCTTTTTATATAAGTGCGCAGACTGCATAACCCCCCTCTCAAAGAAATATTTCACTTAATGCCCTTGGAAAGATGTCTTATTTCACTCAATGTTATTTAATATCACAGGTCCTTTATACATCTCTGCATTGAGCTTACTGCTCCCCCCCTCCACTACTTTGCGATTTAGTCCCATCTCTTCATAATAAAATCACTTCCGCCAACTGAGCATTTTACTATAGAGGAAAAGATAAAAAGCTGCAGGCCAGCTTTAGATTATTTAAAAACCATCTGTGATCTTCTTATAAGTTACATAACATCTATTATCCATGGGAGACGGCAAGAGAGGGCTTGTGTTCAGTCTACATTATTCAGTATTGTTTGAAAAAGATATTGTATAACATTGAAAAACAGTCAACTGTAACAATTTCACTAAGCTAATACTCTATAAAATAGCTACATAAAACTTATGGCACAAAAAACAACTATATCTTTATTTTTTTTAAAGCACCATAATCATACAACAAAGCTTCCTATTTTAGTTTGCTGTGCTCCTTTGACTTTAACAGTCTGCCCCATGTGCTTCTTATTTTAAACGTGGCTGGTCTGGAAAGCCTCTCCGAGTACCGGTGACAGTTGAGTATCCAGGCTCTCAGGATTCCTGCATGAACACTCTTGGTTCTACACTTTGTTGTGTCGGACAAGCCATTTACCAGTACGTGCCTATAAGAGCTTGGAGCAAAGGTCAGGGGACATACAGGTGGGCAGGTTACATTACCAGACACAGTTGAGCAGCAAGTAATAAGGCTCTCTGGATTCCTGCACACTCACTCTTGGGCGTGCTCAAGGGTGAAGAGAAAAACACCCTGATGTGTCAGAGGTGTCCTCTGTAGTATGGAGTGATGGTGATGGAAGGGTAGAATTCATGCAAAGTATTAAATAGATGTTGGTAACATCAAAGGCACGTTTCTTGGGTAATCCGCCACATTATTGTGGTGTTTAACAGAGGTTCAGTGCATCCTGGTTGCTTAGGAATCCTCGGCACATGCCTAACAGTTTTGGACAAAGGTCAGGGGACATAATGGCCAGGCTGCATTACCAGACACAGGTGACCAGCAAGTAACTAGGCTCTCAGGATTTCAGCACAACCACTCTTGTTTGTGAAATGGTTGATTTTAGTCTGATATATCAAAAACATGCCAGTTCAGGATTATGCTACGTACAGAGTGCAGAGGTCAGGAGTTTGTTATGTACAGAGTGCAGAGTTCAAGGGGTACGCTACATACAGGGTGAAGGGTTTAGGTGTGCACTATGCGCAGTGTGCAAAACCAACCCCCTACCTCGCCCGGCTCTACTAACTCCCTATGTAGGCTGCACTAATACCACCCTGTGTTGGCGTCTCTCTCTACTAGCTTTTTTTGGCTCAGTTATACCTCCCTGGTAGGTGGCTGTGGCTTGCCTTGCAGGGAGATCCTTCTGGCTCTCACATTCTGGAGAGCTGTCCCTGCCTTGAGGAATCTGTTACATCCGGAAGCTGCTGAAAGCAAAGCTTTGCCTTGTAAACACAGAAGGCTTCTGTGTTTACAAATGACAGCAGGGAGCGAAAAGCGAAGCATGTGAGCTGGAGGGGCGGAATGGAGTTTTGCCATGCTCCGGCTGCAAAACTGGGTGGGAGAGCCACATGACCAGCCCACGGGCCTTATGTTTGACATATATACCTTGGGAGTTATGCGGCAGAGGTGCCCTTGGTAGTATGGAGTGATGGAGGGGTCAAAGTCCTCAGTAATATTGTATAGACACTTGTCGGTAACATCAAAGACACGTTTCATAGCTAGCACGCCACTTTGTCAGTTAATGCGGTATTTCACAGAGGTTCAGTGCCTTCTAGTTACTTAGCAATCATGCCTAACAGTTTAAAACAAAAGTCAGGAGACATAGGTGCTTTTGGGTGGAGTTTTTTGGTGTTCCCATTAATCCATTCTGCATAATATAAATTAAATAACATTTTAGCAGAGAGTGAGAGCCTCTCAGAATGGGTACAACAGATGTGCAGACCCAGAAACTTATCACCAAGATCTAGTTTCTCTCAACTCACTAATAGGATCCCAGAGATAAACACTGAATCCCCAAATGTCGGTGGATACCTGACCATCATATGAGCTACATCTCATTCCAAATCCATAGGAATTATATAGTTCTTCTACTTCAGATTCCACATTAATATGACAGCCTCCACACTTTTGGGAAGGCTTTCCACAAGATTTTCAAGGGTACCTGTGGGAATTGGGGCAATACAGACAGAAGAGCATTTGTGAGGGCAGGTACGGATGTGAGAAGACCTGGCTTACAAATGCCCTTCCAATTTATCCCAAAGGTCAGTAGGTGAACATTCCTCCACACCAAACTCATCAAAAATGGCTTTCACCAAACTATTAACACAATTGTTTAAAATGTCAATAATTTAGAGGAGTGTGCACATACTATTTATAATATCATGCATAAGACATATTCGTTTAGGATTAACTTACCAGAATCGAATTCTTTATATTAAAGCTCTCTCATTTGCTTTAACACAGGAATGAAATCCCCCTTGAATGCCAAATATACATCGTAGACAAAGCCTTCAATGCGCAAGAGGACCTGCAGAAACCACAGGCAGACACGGAAAGCCTAGAATCTTCTACCGTGTTTTGATGGCAAGACTGCTGTCTCTACCCGTTTTTCCATCCAGCACTGGGTCAGGTGCCTTTATACAGAGAAGTATGTAAGATTTTGGACATCAGTGGCTCAAGTGGAGAAACTTGAAGCTTGGCAAACACTCAAATTCCAGTTTTCATTTTTCCACTGCGGGTTAGAAAACAAATGCTGATACATGATTGGTTGGTATAGACAATACTTCCTTTTCCCCAGTTTTTATAAATATATGTAACCTGTGCCTCGTAAGCTGTTGAGGAGTCCCAACATTCCTTCCCAGCCCATGTGTATTGTAAGTCAGTACACGTTATATCTATAATGGTATACAATGTGTATATGCTGTGCTGTAACCAGACAACCAATACAGAGCTTGTTTGGATCAATTAAAGGATCATTCCGACCAATCAGTGCATACTGTAGATACATGATTCCTCCAATAATAAGCACAACTAACCCCCAGAGATGTATAGGCATGGAGAGCGATACTGAGGTCCAGTTATCATATTGGCAGTCAGAAACACTGTGGAAAGTGTGTGGGAGTGAAGTTTTTTTAAAGTCAAGGCACAAAGATTCTTTAGAGTATGTTTGCTTGAAAATATTTATGACCATGCCCTACAGTCCCACTCCTTCTGCTACAGTGTAAGGACTCACATTGCAATTGCTGTATATATTTTATACATTTTGCATTAATAAGGCTTAAAACCCGTCATTTTCTATTTCATTTTTGCTGTCTATTTGACCAGTGTAGGATCAAACAAGAAGTTTGGGAACATCTCTTGAATAGGGGCACAGACAGCAGTAAATAAACAATATACCATAACATCTATGAAACTGTATAGAAAAGGGATATTTTCTGTTTCAAATGCCACTTTATGCATTGACATACCTCCTTAGATCCAGTCTGTCTGGACAGTATGGTCACCTACTGATGATTGCAGTATAGTGGATGTTTTCCAGTCTTTTGAAGTCAATGACTTTCCTGAGCCCTGTCTCTATGAATAACTAATATTTACTGAGAGAACATGGAAGAAGTGGGGAGGGTCTAGTTAGGACTAAACTAGCATTAAACATGAAGGGTGGACAGATGAAGATACATACCAAAATCACATTAGTAAACAAGTTATAGTGGCCTACAACTGCCACATGATGTCCGCATACTACAGAAAAATTATAACCTTATGCAGTTCAATACAACAAAGAAACATTAAATGAAAGGGGAACAGAACTATTTAAAAGCACTGACACTTTTTTTGGTGTCTTCAGGTGTCGGACACAACAGGGTAAATCCTCCAGTATAGGGGCATGGCAAAAAAGCAAAAACTGATAGGGTTTGTACCCATTTCATACTCTGCCCGAAGAAGCTTTTTGTTTAAAAAAGCATGATTTCGGCATACTAGCTTCCCTATTATCCTCTCAGATGGCGGCCCTGATTATGAGAGACGGCTGAATGTTCCTGTCTAAACAGTCTGATTGCAGCATGGGATACAGCAAAGGGCTCCAGCTCTCAGCCTTGGCGGCAGCATTGGCATTAATGGAGACATTGCTGGTAGCCACAGCCGCTACTGCTCATGAGTAAGTCCTAAGTGTCTCTGGAACAGTCTGAAAGTCACTCAACTTTCGTGCATGTGGTATTAGCCACTGCTGACAGCAATGCACCCACTGATATGGAAACAGCTGTTGCTAAGGATGATAGCTGGAGCCCTTTGCTGCACTCTTTTTTCAACTTCTTTCTTTCAATGAAATGGGACATTTCATTCTAAACTACTGCCTCTCTTGTTCATAAAATATTTGTGTTATGGAGAAAATGGGCTGTTTCAGCAGGGATATTCAGTTATGTCTCTATTTCCGGGCCAACATATGAGCCAATCTCTGGCAGCTAGGATCCCTTGCACAGTGGAATATAATGGGGGTAGCTAGGAGGTAGCCAGATCTGACACTCCCAGAATTGTTATCCCTATTAACTTGGGAGCCCATGTACCTAAATATAGAAACAGCATATCCAAAAAAAAAGTAAGGACACAAGAATCTAAAAAGGCGGGGACACAAAAATCTAATATTTTTTTCTGTATTAACAAATTCATGCATAAAAAAAAAACGTGTGACGTGGGAACAGGGTTTTTTCTTTAAAGCCCAGCTAATGCCGTAATTTTTTTATTTTTTAGTTTGTGGACAGAGTATGGAAGGGCTAGAACCTCAATCGGGTTTTTATTACTCTCTGCTTTCTAAAGTGTGTAGTTTTACAGAGTCTCTTTAATGTTAGCCTGTTCTATTCATCTCTTGAATCTAATCTAAAGCATATACTATAGTCATACAGGCAGAATAGGAAGCTCAGTGGTCAACCAAGTGTATTTTTTGATCACGGGAGAAAAGCCAGGCACATGGAGATACTACAGCCTTGATGTAGTTGAGGTCCCTGTTTAGAAATCAACAATGAAATTCCACAGTGCTAACCATTAAGCTACTCAGTCACAACCCCCTCTAAATCACTGTGGGGGTCTGGCACAAGAACACAAAGTGACCTACAAGCTGGAGTCACTGCAAGATGAAAGAAATCAGTGGGTGAGTTGGCCTGCTGACGCTGACAAAAAAGTTAAATATCCATTTATGGGTGGAATAATCTTTAAAGGTCTAGATTAATCAGTGGATGACCTAAATGCCTGTTTTCAAACTCAAGGAATAGACATAAAAATACATAAATCAATGCAGTTCTGTATTCATTAATACATCATTATACGTATGTCTCTAGTGTCCAACATGTAGCATCTCCACAGTCTCTGACTATCATATCCTCTAGTACAGGGGTCTTCAAACTACGGCCCAAGGTCAGGAGGCAGCTCTTTGCTAGCCTTTAACTGGTCATTGCTGCACTATTCCTCCCACTGTCACCAATAGAAGAACACTGTTCCTCCCACTGACACCAATGATGGGGCACTATTCCTCTCAGAAATACCAATGATGGGACACAAATACCTCCAGGAATACCAATGATGGGTTCACTATTCCCCCCAGGAACACCAATGATCGGGCACTATTTCCCAAAGGAATACCAATGATTGGGCACCATTCCTCTCCGTACTGACAACAGGCGCTATGTAACTGACCATCAACCCAGAGGCAATGTTTATTCTTACTGATGATGGTATGGGATATTTTTTACCTTCATTGACCACAATCTGGCCCCCTTGATGTCTAAAGGGCAGTAAACTGGTTCATTGTTTAAAAAGTTTGGTGACCCTTGCTCTAGTATGTCTGCAGTCTCTGACATTCCTTTCTAGCAATACATTTACTGAACATTGTGTGTGTCCCTTTGGTGATCTCAGAGGCTGCAGTTGACAACCTTTCTGATCAGTTGACAACCACTGCCATAGAGTGTCATTCACATGGGGTGTACTATTGCATATGCCAGTGCAGGGCCATGTTACCCACATGGAGTGCAAAGGTGTTCTGTGCATCCCTGTGTAAGCGGACCCATTTATGTCAAATGGGATGCAGCGGCTGGTTGAACACAGATGCTGCTCCCAATTTGACATCCGTGCAGGTGCGGGCACATGGTCCTGAATCCACATGGAGTGTGTTCTGAGCCGTGCACCTGCACAGTTGTCAAATTGGGAGCAGCATCTGAGTCCTTGCAGACATTGCATCCCAGTTGACATCTATGGGACTGCCTGCATGGTGATGTTCGGAACACCTGTACAGGCATATGCTATAGTACGCCCTGTGTGAACAACGCATTATCCATAGCTCCCAACTGTCCCTGATTTGGGACAAATTCCCTCTTTACTCCTCATTTGTCCCTCATTTTTGGTCTGATCTATATAGTTGAATATAAAATGTACTTTTTATCTTTCAAAAATTGTTTCCCAGTGCTAAATCTTTCATCCAATTTCTAAATTGCCAAATTTGTAATGGTCAAAAGCCAGTAAAAAGGAATAGTGGTGATAAAAAAAGCACATATTGTTTTTTTGTTTGTATAATTCTCCTTTAAGGGGGTGTGGCAGGGGCATGTAGTATGTCTACATACTTTTGCTAATAGTTGTCCCTCGTTCCCGTCTCAAACAGTTGGGAGGTATGTTTATCTAAGGTCAATGCTTTGGCAGCTGCAGTAATCTGGGTTTGTCAATAGATGTCACTATACACTGAAAGGTATATACATTGAACTATATCTAAACCCAAGGACACAAATGTAATATTTTGCAGCTTACTATTCCTTAGATGTGGTAGCTGCATTTTTTTTCTTTTTTCAGGCTAAGAAAGTTTTTCTGCAAGTACAGTAAAATAAATGTTTATGCCTTTGTAAATTTAATGACCTTGTAACTTCCTGCGTTTGAAATTAAAATCTCAAACATTGTTATCGTTTCTTAGCTCTCTTCAATATACTACAAAATAATTCATTGAGCATACATACACTAGGCAGTTATTGAAACAGTGGATTATGGGATTTAATATCAGTGAAGAACATTTTTAGCAAAGCAGAGACAGCATGTAATACAGTAAATGAGAAAAGGTAGAACGCTGTTTAGAAATTACTTCAATCTTCTAGTTGTTATTACCTGATGATCCTGCCAGTAGGTCAGTTATTTTTTTCACTTCCTGTAATAGGATGACAACGCTGTTCCTTCTGCAGTGAAATTGCACAGCAGCATTGTCGCCCTGTGGACAGGGTGGTCTTAGCGATACATATTGTTTTAAATCACATCACAACTTCAGCTATCACTTTTTAAACAGTCACAGCTATTTTTTTATTTTCTTGAAAAATGTTTCAACCATGGATTGGCAACCCCAGAAAAATCTACAAAAAAATAATTCAAAAGAAACCAAAGTTTCATTGAGGGGTTGAGCAAATTTTAAAGGGAGTTTGGTCAGTGATGATAGGGGGATAAGATATATCATGCATTGGTTGTTAGCGTGACCCCCCCAAGGAATGATTTTCTTACATTGGTTGTCAGTGTGGAGCCACAGTATCCTCCTCTATTACATTGGTGGTCAGTGTGGAGTTCCATTTATCTCCCTTACATTGGTGGCCAATGCATAGCCCCAGTAACCCCCTCTCTTACTTTGGTGGTCAGTGTGCAGCTCTAATAACCTCCTCCCTTACATTGGTGGCCAGTGCAGAGCTCAAGTAACCTCCACTCTTACATTAGTAGTCAGTGCGGAGCTCCTGCAACCATCTATCTTACATTGGTGGCCAGTGCGGAGCTCCAGTGACCTCCTTTCTTACATTAGTAGTCAGTGCGGCGCTCCAGTAACCTCCTCTTATACATTAGTAGTCAGTGTGGTGCTCCAGTAACCTCCTCTCTTACATTAGTAGTCAGTGCGGAGCTCGAGTAACCTCTTCTCTTACATTAGTAGTCAGTGCGGAGCTCCAGAAACCTCCTCTCTTACATTAGTAGTCAGTGCGGAGCTCGAGTAACCTCTTCTCTTACATTAGTAGTCAGTGCGGAGCTCCAGAAACCTCCTTTCTTACATTAGTAGTCAGTGCAGAGCTCGAGTAACCTCCTCTCTTACATTGGTGGTCAGAGTGGAGCTCCAGTAAACTTCTTTCTTATTTTGGTAGTCATTGTGGAGCTTTAGTAACACTCTCTTTTATGTCAGTGGTCAGTGTGGAACTCCAGTAACCTCCTCTCTTACATTGGTGATCAGCTTGGAGCTCTAGTAACCTCCTCTCTTACATTGGTGATCAGCTTGGAGCTCTAGTAACCTCCTCTCTTACATTGGTAATCAGCTTGGAGCTCTAGTAACCTCCTCTCTTACATTGGTGGTCAGCTTGGGGCTCTAGTAACCTCCTCTCTTACATTGGTGGACAGTGCGGAGCCCCAGTAACATCCCCTCTTAATTTGGTGGGCAGTGAAGAGCCCCAATAACCTCCTCTTACATTGGTGGTCAGTGCAGATCCCCAGTAACCTCCGATCTTACATTGGTGGGCAGCGAGGAGCCCCAGTAATATCCTCTTATATTGGTGGTCAGCGAGGCCCCATTACAGCACCTTCATTATACTGCTGATCATTATAGTGCTTTTTATCATTATAGCATTAGTAAGTATCGACAGTGCCACCATTATGTCACCCCATTGCAAAGTATTTGAAAACCCATCACATTCTTCCATTTATATACATAGTTTTATTTGAGAACAATCACAATACACAACTGAATACAATTTGCACTAAGTACTATCTGCATTATTCATCTTCTCATTACGTCCATGTAGGACTAGCCTTGGGCCATAGTTGATAAAGTGCCCTGTCACTACAGTCATTATACAATGCTTCTACAGATACTGAAATTTTACAACTCCCTTCTTCTGAACTACAAGCTCCAGAAGGCCTTGCGACCCTCATTACTGCAGAGGCAGTCTGGAAATTGTCATTTCTAGTGCACAGATCTCTGATACAGGTTATAATATAGAAAATGTATAGCTATTATTTATTCCATAGATTGGATGGTGTTCTGTATATAAAACTGTTATAATATTTATGTCACTACAAATAAAGTTCCTTTTAAGAAAACAGATGGAGTCCTCATTTCTGTATGTGCCAACCCTTGCTACGTAAGCGGAATGTCACAGGTGAACCTGGTTATAAATATTTTATTGGTTAAATGAACCTTTTATACAAATGTAAAATCGTTAAAAGAAAATATATGAAACAATTTATTTTATATATTTATTTAACTATTTAATTATTATTTATACGTTTATTTTTATTGTTACTTAAAAGAGAAGTACAGACACAGCCCATTTGGCTGTACTTCTCCTGTGGATCTCAGTTCATTCTGCACGCCTGTGACTTGTTTTCAGCAGACAGCGGGCTGAAGCCTGGTGTCGGCTGATGTCACAGAGCTGGTCCAGACTGCTGCAAGATCACGACAATGGAGCCGCTCCAGCCCCCTCCACAGCCCAGTGCTCCAGTGAGCGTGGGTAACAGAGTATAGAGCTGCTGTTCGATTGCTCTGTTCTTAGTGTTAAAGGCGCCAAGGGATAGATGCAGCATCGGAGTGATGCTGCATCCACATAGGAAAGAATAATTCTTAAAAAAAAAAACATACATCTCTTTTAATATTTTTTTATTATTATTATTATTATACACGATTTATATAGCGCCAACAGTTTACGCAGCGCTTTACAATGTATGGGGGGGACACAATTACAGTACAATACAAAAGGTACAGGAGGGCCCTGCTCATAGAGCTTACATTCTAAAGGGAGGGGGTGGTGGTACAAAAGGTAATAGCTGCAGAGAATGATTTGATGGGGGTGGCTCGGGGACAGTTACCGTATATACTCGAGTATAAGCCGAGATTTTCAGCCCCTTTTTTTAGGCTGAAAGTGCCCCCCTCGGCTTATACTCGAGTCACGGAGATCAGGTAGACAGACGGCGGCCATTCCACTATTCAAAAGCCGCGCCTCCCTGTCTGTGATAGGCGGAACACTCAATTTCCCAGCAGTCAGTGTTCCGCCTATCACGGACATCCGCTCATTCTCATACTACGGACGAGGATGAGAGGATGTCCGTGATAGGCGGAACACTGACTGCTGGGAAATTGAGTGTTCCGCCTATCACAGACAGAGAGGCGTGGCTTTTGAACAGTGGAATGGCCGCCGTCTGTCAGACGAGGAGGAGAGGCTGCAGATTGGCACAGGTAGGCAGGGATGGACACAGGGATGGACGGGACACAGTGATGGACACAGCGATGGACGGGACACAGCGATGGACGGGACACAGCGATGGACGGGACACAGGGATGGACACAGGGATGGACGGGACACAGGGATGGACACAGGGATGGACACAGGGATGGACGGGACACAGGGATGTCTCACCCTCGGCTTATACACGAGTCGATAAGTTTTCCCAGTTTTTTTGTGGTAAATTAGGGGCCTCGGCTTATATTCGGATCGACCTATACTCGAGTATATACGGTAAGTGGTTGTGGGATAGGCTTCCCTGAATAAATGAGTTTTCAGGGAACTCCTAAAAGTGGATAGGGTAGGGGCTGATCGGACAGACTGGGGCAGGGAGTTCCAGAGGATGGGAGAGGCTCTGGAGAAGTCTTGAAGGCGAGCATGAGAGGAGGTAACAAGGGAGCTAGGGAGCAGGAGGTCCTGGGAGGAGCGGAGGGGATGATTTGGGCGTTATCTGCAGATGAGGTTGGTGGTTGGGGGCGATGTTTTGGATGGCTTTGTATGTTATGGTTAGCATTTTGAATTTTACATGGCGGGTAGGGGGAGCCAGTGCAGGTATTGGCAGAGAGGGGTGGCAGTCACGGATCGATTAGTGAGGTGTATTATGCCGCGTACACACGGGCGGACTGTATGGCGTACTTAGTCCGTCGAAACACATTTCAGCGGACAGTCCGCTCGTGTGTGGGCTTCAGCGGACTTTTTCAGCGTGCAGTCTGGCGTACTAAGTATTTCGGATTTTTCGAAATTCTGTCCATCGTACTTTGGTTTCAGCGGACAATCCGCTCGTCAGTAGGCTAGTTCGACGGACTAAGAATGGCGCATGCCCAGAAAGGATTTACACGGCGGAAGGGTGCTTTGCTGTGTATCAGCAGCATTCATAATATTAAATACATAATATTTAAACATTATTTCATTATTTAGGGTATTTATTTTATTTTGTTCATTTTAGATAAAAATAAACCAAAATTATATGAAAACATCAATTTATTAAATTATATTTTATTAAGTAATTATTTAGATATTTAAAGCAGATCGCTATTCAAAAGGGGATGCTCCGCTTATCTGCCTGGTTTTGAAAGCTACCCGCTCCCACTTCTGGGTGATCTCGCCGCGGAAAGATCACCCAGAAGTTCGCCCCCCCCCCTCCCCCTTCCCCTGTCGCCAGGCCATTTAAAAAGCGAAGCACGCATGCGCAGTAGGGAACTGGTGATGCCGCAAAGGCTTCATTGCTGGTTTCTCTTACAAGCAGCCGAGAGCCAATGGAAAAATATCGGCTGGGGTGAAGACACCGCGGGATTCCTGGACAGGTAAGTGTCCTAATATTAAAAGTCAGCAGCTACAGTATTTGTAGCTGCTGACTTTTAATATTTTCTGAAGGAGCCTGAAGCTCATCTTCAATATTTAATTATGATTTTTTTTTATTTAGATTATTCATTTAAAATAAACCAAGATTATGTGATACATCAAATGTATTTATTTAGTTAAATCGTTAATATTATTGAATATTTAAATATTATTCCTTGATTTAGATTATTTCATTTATTTGTTAGTTTTAGAATAAAAATGAAGCAGAATAATATGAACCATCAATGCATTTGATTGTTTAATATTATTTGATATTTTATTTAAATCAATAAATAATTATTAAATATTAAATAATATTAATCTATTTATTTTATTTATTTATTAGTCTTAATACTAAAAATGAACCAAATAGCGTTCCATTACCATGGTCTGACCCTCAGGCAGTTAAACTCAGTAGCACGAGTAAGTCAAAAGCAGACGGCTCATTTAGCGTAATAATCCTCCCTGCGTCAGAGGCCAGTCAAGCGTCCCGCGATCAGTATATTTGTTACCCTGCTATTAATCTTGTACATACTATGTGCACTTTCTGTAGTATCCTAGGCAAACTGATGAGGATGTACATACAGTGTATACACAGAGAGTTTTATCTATTTTTTCTCTTTTTTATTCACATATTATTTAGAAAACCTTTATTTCTCTAATGACTACATAAGTTCTCAATATGTAGAACAGGATTGTATTCTTTACAGCAGGCACACAGGTGTTTGTTGGCCCTCCTGCTCCTCCTGCTCCTTCTCTGTGGCCCTCAGTTAAAGAATTTCATGCATATCTAAACCCAAAAACAACAAATAAAATGTAGAACAATACAGCTTATAAATGATAGTGTTTTATTCCTGCGCTACCACTGGTGATCTATCAAATGTCAGGGGCCGCTGCTACTACCGGAATCATGGATCACACCGTATCCACTTAATATGAAACTAAAGATATGTTGGTATTGCGCTGTCCCTATATTAAATAACCCTCCGAGGGTGATAAGTATAATGCCTAATTACATAAATCAATAGTGTAATATAAAAATATATATCTATAAATGTCTACTGAATAGTATCAAAAAGTGCAAAGTGCTACATTAAATAAAATAAAATAAACACACCACAAAGGTGATAGAATCCAAATAAATGAAAATCAAGTGAACAAAAGGTAAGTAACTAAAAACAGTCTCTTAGAAAATTACTATTTTGATAAAGTGCAGAAAAAATGCAAAAAAATAAATAAATAAAAAAAAAAAAAAAAAAAAAAAGTAAACGAACTACAGAGTCAATTGAAAACCTCCACAGAAACACAACTGCTTCAATTGAGTGCAAAGCCAAAAAACAGTGAATTGATCATAAAGTGCCAAGTGCGTCTTATAAATGTGCAAATAAGTAAACACTCTCCAGAGGTGATATAAGTGAACCACCCTAATAATAAACAAATGATATACAAGAAAATAAGAGAGTATACCTAGACCAAAAAGAGGGTACCCTCTCCTGATCACATAGGAATAAACTTTAGAATAAACAAAACAAAAAAAAAACAAAAATATATATATATATATATATATAATAGTAAACGCACTACAGAGCCGGCTGCAACATATGTTATATCAGAATGAATCCGGCCTCTATAGATTAAATATACATATTGAAATCCATCAAAAATAAAAAGATATAAATATTCAAGTCCATAAATAAACAACAGTCTCCTTTAAGTGCAAGTGCTTTGTGCAAACTTGTGCAAATTCAACTGAGGTGCGGATCTCCCAGTGCTTAATCCCGCTGTGATCACACTTTAGTGGGCAGTGGCCTCTTACCTATAGCAAGGAGGGATTCGCATAGAGGTATATAGATTTCTTTATATGTCTTCTCTCCTGGTAAATTCGGTTACCTTCTCCTTTGAATTTTATTCTTATTGCTCCAGAGGACCCAATAGATTAATAGAGAGGGAATACCATAGTGTAGTATCTCACAAATAGCATTTATTAAAAATTTACATACACAGGGTACTCACACATTAATAGATAGAAAAAAGCCTTTTTCTAGCAATCAGCAGCAAGTGCATCCACAGTCAGCTTCCTTCCCGTCCCTACGCGTGACATCACATCACGTGACTTCATCAGGGGTAATTATTAAATATTAAATATTAAATAATATTAATCTATTTATTTTATTTATTTATTAGTCTTAATACTAAAAATAAACCAAATAGCGTTCCATTACCATGGTCTGACCCTCAGGCAGTTAAACTCAGTAGCACGAGTAAGTCAAAAGCAGACGGCTCATTTAGCGTAATAATCCTCCCTGCGTCAGAGGCCAGTCAAGCGTCCCGCGATCAGTATATTTGTTACCCTGCTATTAATCTTGTACATACTATGTGCACTTTCTGTAGTATCCTAGGCAAACTGATGAGGATGTACATACAGTGTATACACAGAGAGTTTTATCTATTTTTTCTCTTTTTTATTCACATATTATTTAGAAAACCTTTATTTCTCTAATGACTACATAAGTTCTCAATATGTAGAACAGGATTGTATTCTTTACAGCAGGCACACAGGTGTTTGTTGGCCCTCCTGCTCCTCCTGCTCCTTCTCTGTGGCCCTCAGTTAACCACTTGACCACTGGGCACTTAAACACCCTTAATAACCAGACCAATTTTCAGCTTTCGGTGCTCTCGCATTTTGAATGACAATTACTCAGTCATGCAACACTGGACCTATATGAAATTTTTGTCCTTTTTTTCACACAAATAGAGCTTTCTTTTGGTGGTATTTAATCACCGCTGGGTTTTTTATTTTTTGTGCTATAAAAGAAAAAATACCGAAAATTCTGTAAAAAAATGAATTTTTCTTGGTTTCTGTTAGAAAATTTAGCAGATTAGTAATTTTTTCTTCATAAATTTTTGCCAAAATTTATACCACTACATATCTTTGGTAAAAATAAGTACAAATTGGTGGATATTATTTGGTCTTTGTGAAAGTTATAGAGTCCACAAGCTATGGTGCCAATATCTGAAAATTGATCACACCTGAAGTACTGACGGCCTATTTCAATTCTTGAGACCCTAACATGCCAGAAAAGTACAAATACCCCCCAAATTACCCCTTTTTGGAAAGAAGACATTCCAAGGTATTTAGTAAGAGGCATGGTGAGTTTTTTGAAGTTGTCATTTTTTCCCACAATTCTTTGCAAAATCAAGATTCTTTTTACTTTTTTTTTTTTTTCACAAAATTGTCATATTATCAGGTTATTTCTCACACACAGCATATGCATACCACAAATTACACCCCAAAACACATTCTGCTATTACTCCCGAGTATGGCGATACCACATGTGTGAGACTTTTACACAGCGAGGCCACATACAGAGGCCCAACATGCATGGAGCGCCATGAGGTGTTCTGGAGCACCCATGACATGTCTGACATTTCTCTCCTACATGTAAAAATCATCATTTATTTGCTAGAAAATTACATAGAACTCCAAAACATTATATATGTTTTTTTAGCAAACACTCTGGAGAATACAATGGTGGTCTTTGCAACTTTTTATCTCGCACGGTATTTGCGCAGTAATTTTTCGAATGCTTTTTTTGGGAAAAAAAAACAGTTTTGTGCTTAAAAAAAAAAAAAAAAAACACAGTAAAGTTAGCCCAATTTTTGCATAATGTGAAAGATGAAGTTACGCTGAGTAAATAGATACCTAATATGTCACTCTTCAAAATTGCACACGCTCGTGGAATGGCGCCAGACGTCGCTACTTAAAAATCCCCATAGGCGACGATTTAAATTTTTTTTACTGGTTATATGTTTTGAGTTACAGAGGAGGTCTAGGGCTAGAATTATTGCTCTCACTCTAACGTTCGCAGCGATACCTCACATGTGTGGTTTGAACACCGTTTTCATATGTGGGCGGGACTTAGGTATGCGTTCGCTTCTGCATGCGAGCACATGGGGACAGGGGCGCTTTAAAAAAAAAAAAATTTTTTTTTATTGTTCATTTTACTTTATTTATTTTAGTTTGACATTTTTTTCCCCAAAAATAATTTTTTTGATCACTTTTATTCCTATTACAAGGAATGTAAACATCCCTTGTAATAGGAATATGGCATGACAGGTCCTCTTTACAGTGAGATGTGGGGTCAATAAGACCCCGCATCTCACCTCTAAGCTGGGAAGCCTGAAAAAAAAAAAAAAGATTCTGGCTTTGATCGTATTAGCGATTCGGTAGAAGCACCGGAGGGCGGAGGGCGGCGGGAGGGGGGGGTGTCTATGGCTGGGTATTGCAGGGTATCACCGACTATGGCTGGGTATCTCAGAGTATGGCTGGGTATCTCAGAGTATGGCGTTGCAGAGCATTGCAGGGTATTGGCGGGTGTTGCAGAGCATTGCAGAGTGTTGCAGGGTATTGGCGGGTGTTGCAGAGCATTGCAGAGTGTTGCAGGGTATTGGCGGGTGTTGCAGAGTGTTGCGGAGTGTTGCAGGGTGTTGCAGGGTGTTGCAGAGTGTTGCAGGGTGTTGCAGGGTGTTGCAGAGTATTGCAGAGTGTTGCAGAGTGTTGCAAGGTGTTGCAAGGTGTTGCAGAGTGTTGCAGAGTGTTGCAGAGTGTTGCGGGGTGTTGCGGAGTGTTGCAAGGCATTGCGGAGTGTTGCAGGGCATTGCGGAGTGTTGCAGGGCATTGCGGAGTGTTGCAGGGCATTGCAGAGTGTTGCAGGGCATTGCAGAGTGTTGCAGGGCATTGCAGAGTAATGCAGAGTAATGGCAGGGTATTGCAGAGTAATGGCAGGGTATTGCAGAGTAATGCAGGGAATTGAGGGGTTAATTTTCGGTGAGCAGCGATGTGGGCACTGCAGATGCAGCCCACATCGCTGCTGACACCGATCTCTTCCCCCTCCGCTGTACCGATCGGCACAGAGAGGGGGAGGGAGGAACCGGCGTCATAACATGACGCCGGCTTGTTTACAAGTGATCACTCCGTCACAGATGCTCTCGTGTGCGCGCCCCAGGGGGCGCGCGAGAGCAGAATTCTGGGAGGCCGTTAATTAACGGCCTCTCAGAGTTAAACAACCGCCCTGAAGCCGTTAATCGGCAATGGGCGGTTGTTAAGTGGTTAAAGAGGAGGTCCACCCTAAAATGGACCTCCGCTCATCGGAATCCCCCCCCCTCCGGCGCCACAATCGGCACCTTTCAGGGGGGAGGGGGGTGCAGTTACCTGGATAATCCAGGTAACTGCACCCACTTCCGGGATAGCTCTCTGCGGAAAGGGGCGTACATTACGCCCCTTTCCGCAAGCGCCCGCCCCCTTCAGCAAGTGCCCCGCTGCCTGCTGGGAAACACACAGCTCCCAGAGGCAGCGGGGACCGTCCGGATTGCGCCGCGCGGCTCGCGCATGCGCAGTAGGGAACCGGGAAATGAAGCCGAAAGGCTCCATTTCCTGATTCCCATACCCAAGATGGCGGCGGCAGGACCCGCCAGACGAGCGAGCGATCGGCTTCGGGTGCCGACATCGCGGGCGCGCTGGACAGGTAAGTGTCACTATTTAAAAGTCAGCAGCTGCAGTATTTGTAGCTGCTGGCTTTAAAAAAAAAAAAAAAAACGCGGAGTCCCGGTGGACTCCCGCTTTAAAGAATTTCATGCATATCTAAACCCAAAAACAACAAATAAAATGTAGAACAATACAGCTTATAAAACCTTAGCCCTTGTACTCACGGTCGGACATTCCGACAACAAAATCCGTTGGTGTTACATACACACGGTCGGACAAAGTTGTCGGAAAATCCGATCGTTCGTAACGTGATGACGTTATTTAGTTACGATGGGACTACGTTCAGGCTAGTAGCCAATAGCTTTGGCCTAGCAATTTGATCTGAGCATGCGTGGCACTTTGTCCGATCGGAATTCTCTACAAACGATCAGACAAAGTCCGATCGGATCATGTTGTAGTAAAAATTTTATATCAAGCTCTCAAACTTTGTTGGTCGGACATTCCGACGAAAAAAGTCAGATGAAGCCCACACACGGTCCGATTGGACATTTTCTGTCGGAATGTCCGACTGTGTGTACAAGGGCTTAAAGTGTTACAAACCCAGGACCCGCCATTCACTATATCTGGTCTACCACAGTACACAGAACATGGAAATTGAATCGTTTTAGGAAATATAAACTGCTAAATACCTTTTCTCATCAGCAGTATATAGCAGTCTTGTGACTTCTATCAGTGTCTAGTTAAAGCTTGTAGGAGGAGTTTTCATACTACACTGGCTGTCCTATCAGGATGCAGGACCCCTGACCCTCTGTCTGGACAGTTCTGATTGGCCCTGTGCTGATCACATGCACTCTCCCAAGAAAAAAAAACCCTCTAGCAATACACACCAAAAAGCATGTGCAGCTTGACTCCGTTTACTCTGTCTTATGCCGCGTACACATGACTGGACTTTTCGAGGGACTAGGTCCGACGGACTTTCGGCGGAGTTCTGACGGAGTTCTGACGGACTTTCCAAATGAACAGACTTGGCCACACACAATCACATCAAAGTCCGACGGATTCGAACGTGACGACGTACGACCGGGACTAGAATAAGGAAGTTCATAGCCAGTAGCCAATAGCTGCCCTCGCGTCGGTTTTTGTCCGTCGGACTAGCATACACACGAGCGGATTTCTCGGTAGGAACTGGGTCCGGCGGAAAAATTTTAAACATGTTCCATTTCTAAAGTCTGTCAGATTTTTGCAAATCAAAAGTCCGCTGCAGCCCACACACGATCGAATGGTCCGCTAGAATAGTTCCGTCGGACCTTTGATGTTGAAAAGTCCGGTCGTGTGTACGCGGCATTATTCTGACATGTTTTGGAGACAATGCAAGAAGGGGAGGATCTGAGAAGACAGGATTAAACAGCCTTTTTACACAATGCGGAGGATTAACCTATTAGGTTCCACAGTGAGAATAACAAGCATGCTTTAGTGCAAATACACATAGATTTTTCTGTTTTAGGTTTAATAACATTTTAAATGAGGTGGCTGCATTTGTTTATTTGTTTTCTTCTATAGGCTTTTTTCTCCTTTACTTTCACCTAATGATCTGGGCAGTAACACACTTCTGCTATGACATTTGCGTTTGTACCTTGCTAAAAACACAAGAAAAATAAATATTTCCAGTGGGTTTTGAAAAGTCCTGCATGCTGCATCTTTGGTCAAAACTGCCCAAAAACGCAGCTCCCTCTTGAAATGAATGTAAAACACATTCAAAACGCACCACGGTTGAACTTTTGGTGTGTTTTTTTTTGAGTCACGTGTTTCACAGGTGCTAGGAGTCAGGCACCCAGAAAACGCACTGGAAATGCATCAAAAAATGTATGTGCATTTTTAACTTCTTGGAGCAGAGCACCCGCTAACATGCAGCCTCTCGGCGGGAGGGCCTTAGCACACAGCGGCCGCGTATTTGCATGCAATAGGGCAAATATGTTATTTGGAAGGGAAGTTACTGGTGGCCACGGCCACTGATAGAGATTATGGGGCCTGTACAGCCTACCTGACGGGGTCCCCTTCAGCCCCAACCCTGGTCCCTCCTTCAGCCCCACCCCTGGCTCCTCCCCAGACCCAGACCCCACCTTGAAACAAAATGCAGGTAATGGTGCCGATCAGCGACTTGACAGCGGGACATGCCAATGCCATAATGTGCTGCAGACAGTGCCATCCATGGCAATTCCATAACGCATGTGCTGCCTGCCTAGACAGTGCCACCCGTGCTGCCAATTCCATAATGTGTAGATGCTGCAGAGAGAGATACAGTGTGTAATCAATCATCATCGTATAGTAGATCTCTTGTACAATGCATCACCCCCAAGCACACACCTGTGTCAACCACTTTCTCTCTGATCCTGCTGCTCCCTGGACTCTGGAGTCACAATTTCAACTGTCAGATGATGAGATGATTCCTCTGCCTCTGCCGCCGCCCGGCCCTGCTCCTTCTCCAGTCCCAGATAGGAGATAAATCACTCCTCCGGGGAAGGGAATCTGCAGGCCGAGACTTGAGCCAGCACTGACATGCGGAGCGGCATTCTAGATTGCCTGGACCCCCCCCCCTACCCCCCGCTGGCCGGGCCCGGTACAACAGGGCCAGTAATACTGGCTTATCAGCGGCCCTGCTGGTGGCTAATGGAAATCTCCTGATTGGTGCTGGCGTTCGGGTGTTTTCTGATCATGTGACAGCCAATCTCATGACCATAAACCCCGCCTCCTGATATTTTAAGCTGCTTAAGGGGCCAACAGGAGCTGGGTTAATGGGTTGAAGGGGTTGTAACCCTTGTTTTTTTTTTCTTTCAAATAACAAACATGTCATACTTACCTCCTCTGTGCATTTGGTTTTGCACAGAATGGCCCCCAGTCCTCGTCTTCTGGGGTCCCTCAACGGCTCTCGCGGCTCCTCCCCGCATTGGAAAACCCCCTAGGAGAAGCATTTTCCCTGCGGGTTACCAAGTGGGTGTGCTCCCGAATCGAGCATCCAGCAATCCAGGACTCGGCCCTGCCCACCCCCCCCCCCCCCGGTGCCCGCATCATTGAATTTGACAGCAGCGAGAGCCAATGGCTGCCCTGCTATCAATCTATTCAATCAAGAGCCGAGACTTGCACACAGGTGCGGCTTGGAAGACATCTGTGTGACTTCATGCACAGATGTCTATGCAAGTCTCACCTGAACTTGCAAAAAGTAGTGCAGGAACTACTTTCAAAATTGGTGCAAAAAGAACCAAGCCTGAAATAATTAGACATGTGCGCCGTCAATAAATTTGTTTCGTATCGTTCCGTTCCATTTTGTATTACCCATTAATTCGTATTTCATAATTTGTGTCCGAAATTCAATATGGATTTGTACGAAATACGAATTTTCGCTAGGTTTCTTTAATGTTTTGTAACAATTACGAACGTTCGTTATGATGACTTTATCATTATGAGGGGCTCCCACCATACCTCTGCTGTGCTCATTATGAAGGTCTCTCGCCATCCCTGTCCTGGGTTTTTAACTTCATCATAACGAATAATTGTAATTAATGAAAATTCTTATTTTTTCCGATTCTGAATCTCCCATCAACTACCAATTCCAGTCTCCCACTCCCATATTTAAAAAGGTCATTTTCCCAACCCCCACTCAGCAGCAGAAGAAAACCTCTGATTGGTCAACAAAACACCAGTCAAGTTTCCGTTGTAATGGAATTTAGATCCGAAACTCATAAACGAAATTTCGTATTTTGTAGAAAATTCGGAAGCATAGCAATTCATATTTCGGATCCTCCCAAATGTACAAACGAAACTAATTGCACATGTCTAGAAAGTATTGGTTTCAGGTATCGGTGCATTTGCACGAGTTACGATACTTGTGCAAATACACCGATACCAATACTAGCATCAGTGAAACCCTAGTCCAGGGTAGACCTTGCAGCAAGTAGCATGTGTGGTTGGTATAGGTAAATCTATGACTGCTGCCAATGTATGGCATCCTGTCTGCAGCCTCTCTCCTCCCTCACACAGTCACCCCCGGACGCTGACGTCATGGATTTACGATGTGCTGATTCAGCCGCTCATCGGAATATGTGTCGCAAGCAATCACCTTATCCCTTCACATTCTTAAAGCCGCTTGACGGATCGACCCATTTCACATGATACAATGAGCAATTCTCCTGAACTTACGAAGACAGGACTGTGCCTTCAGGAGCTGCAAAACAGGGTTTAGAGTGGTCATCTACAAACATTTTTACCAACAGGCCATGTTTTCTGACTGTCACAGACTTGCATTGAGATAATTGATGTATATGTAAACCTAAAATCTCATTAAAAAAGTAATTTTCAATATTCATAAATATTTAATTGTGTATTCTATGCCCAAGGCACTTTAAAAGGTGCCAAATAATCAGTGGCATCTCCAGCTTCCATATTTAGGGGGGAGGGCACAAAAGTAGGGAGGGCAACTATAAAATGCAAGTATACAGTATCTCGTAAAAGTGAGTACACCCCTCACATTTTTGTAAATATTTTATTCTATCTTTTCACGTGACAACACTGAAGAAATTACACTTGGTGATAATGTAAGTAGTGAGTGTACAGCTTGTATAACAGTGTAAATTTGCTGTCCCCTCAAAATAACTCAACACACAGCCATTAATGTCCAAACCGCTGGCAACAAAAGTGAGTACACACCTAAGTGAAAATGTTCAAATTGTTGTGTCAATATTTTGTGTGGCCACCAGTGGCGCCGCTATGGGGGTGCAGGGGGGGGCGGGCCACACCCAGGTGACACCAGGAAGCAGTTCTAGTGGATGCTGTCACCCCCCCTATTGGTAAAGCAGTAACAGTGGGATTTTTGCCAGAGAACTGAGCAACGCTGTAACAGGGGAGAGGCGCACTTCTGGCTGTCCATGTATCTCGCCAGCCCTCACCTTCCCCTCCCTTTTCTCCTGTCAGCTGAACAGGAGAAGACAGAGCAGATCTAATCTGGTTCGCCCCAATGCCATACAGCTTCCTGCCCACGCTGTTTCCCTCCCCATTGGCTACAGCGGTGGGCCAACCAGAAGACACTGGGGGAGCATCATGGGAGATGTAATCCCAGAAGATTGGCAGTGCTCTGCCGAAAAAACTCCAATTCAGCGGCACCAGTGTTGTCTACAGACAGAAGGCTACAGCCCCCATCATGCATGCACTCTACGGGGGGGGGGGATGAGTGAGAGATTTTCTACAGGAAAAGAGGAAAAGAGAAAAAGAGAGGACTGTGCTGGGGGAAGCCAGAGAGGGAGCCACGCTGTACCTGCATCACTGTAGCCGCACCACCAGAGAGGGAGCCACACTGTACCCGCACCACCAAAGAGGAAGCCACGCTCTACCCGCACCACCAGAGAGGGAGCCACACTGTACCCACACCACTAGAGAGGGAGCCACACTGTACCCGCACCACCAGAGAGGGATCCACGCTGTACCCGCACCACCAGAGAGGGAGCCACTCTGTACTGGTACCACCGGAGGAAGAAAGACCGAGCCGCTGCCAGGCTACACTATTGCATATATATCAAAAAAGAAAGGTTTTTGTCCTTACCAAGACTGTAAGGAACCAGAGGACCAAATGAGTGACACCATGAAATTTAACTGAACTTGAGCAGTTCTGCAAAGAAGTGCCGGAAAATATTGTAAAGTCTAGTGTGCAAAGTTAGTAGAGACATATCCCAATAGATTGATGGCTATAATTAAAGCAAAAGGTGGTTCAGCAAAATACTGACATAAGGAGGGGGGGGGGATGATCCTTTTTCCAACTCAGTGATTTTTTTCCCCTGACAGTTTGATGTTATAAGTTGCACTAGTAAATGTGGCGATGGTAGACTATTTGTAATATTATGTGCGTTCCCCATCATTTCTCAACTATAGGGTATACCTTTAATGCTGGGCGCCAGTGACTGTCATCATATTTGTGAGCCCAACCCAAAGGATTGTGGGACTAGTAGTCTTTCTGACCAGTGATTCCATTGCATAACCATACACCGGGACTATGCATCCCAGAAATCCTTGCCACCATCCAGGGGACTTCTGGAAGAGGCTATAAATAAGACCGGAGAACAGTTTAGGAGATATCCCTTGTATTTGCATTTGATGATGTCATCAGCACATGCGTACTGAAGCAACGGCAGAACGTACCGTCATCATGACTCCTGCCAATCACAGCACCGGAGCCCGCGATACTTGGAAGTAACTCCGGGAGCAATGTTGGCCGCCGGAGTGGTGAATCAGGACAGCTGCGGGGGCTTCGATCTCAGGTAAGTAATTCATAATGAGCTCATTATGCCTTTGTCTAGCAGGTTTTTTTATTTTTTTTTGTAGGGTTTACAACTACTTTAAGGGCAGGTGCATTGCTGTAGATGTGCATTGTTGTGCAATTAGCTTTCACTAACAACACACTGCAATGCACACTGAAACTGTATTACCATGCATTGCGATGTGCTGTAATGCATGTCACCATGGCTATAACACACATTTGGGTGTAAGCAAGCCCTATACAGCTGAGGTCTGGCACAAGTGGCAGCCTTGCTCAGGTCCATAGTATCAGTGTTTAATGCAATCAGCTGCTGCTAATCTGTAGTGCGTGTACATTGCAACTTCAGACGTGTGTGTGAGCTCAGTACTTAATGATGTCAGCGACCCAGGCTAATCGCTATTAATATGCTTATCTACCTGCCACACATTTTAATTAGTGCTTTCTGGGTTTACAAACAGGCGGGTGAACAAGGCACCCCATCCCAGCACAGTAAGTAACATTTTCTAAAATGTGTTTTTAATTCTTCATTGCATGTTTTTTTTTTTCTTTGGCTTTTTTTGTTACTTTGTTGTATTTTTTTATTTCTTATTTGCATTTTGCAAGTTTTAGCTATGTATTCGCTTTTCAATTCAATTTCGGCCAAGATTTGCACAATTCTCTAAGTGGATTCAACTGTAAATGTGGGAACCCTGGGTGAAAGTTGTGTACACCCTGCCTGAAAACAATTATCAATAGAACCCTAAGGCTTGGTTCACGCTGCTGCAACATTGGATCCAACTTGTGAGACCCCAAGTTGCATGACATTTCCCTATGAGAGCCGTCTAAAGTCGCTTTGACTTTAGAACAGGTTCCTGCACTACTTTGGTCCGACGTGGGTGCGATTTCGGCCCTTGTACGGGCTCTCAAATAGCATCCAATTCGGAAGGAAGTTGCAGGGCAAAGTTGTAAGGCTGCTGCGATGACAAAGTCAACTTCTGAACATGCTTATAGAAAGCTGTAAGTAAAAAAAATAAAAGAATTTTAGGAAGAGGGCTACCAAAACAGAAAATCAAAAACATGCTGGATTTTTCATTTTATTATTACAACTCAATACAATTGCACTGGGATCTTCAAATAAAAAACAACAATGCTTTAATTAATTTTAAATATGTCTTTTTGCTTTCTTGATAGAAAATGTATGGCTTATTTTGAACATTACTGGAGTTTCCAATAGTTGATATTAAAAAAAGAAAATTATAATTGCATCAATTTAAGGTCAAAGTCTGATAAAATGAGTCACCTTCTAGCTTCTAATATATCCTGGTGATTCTAGAGGACCAGTCCTTGGCTCAGATTCTCTGGGTGTTCCCACTCATCAATGTTCTAGTATAAGATAGGTAAGAAATTTGTTTGGGGAGAGGGAACCATTGATAAGATCTGCTGACCTCAATACTTGAGCACAGAGATGTAAAAACTGGAAATATGGGCAGAATCAAAAATGTTGTACTATAATGCAATCTGTCAAAAGAATGAACACAGCAGTCTTTGTTTTTCCTGATAATTGAGGAAAGTGGAACTTTAAAGTTTCCTTATTGGTACTGCTATCCTAATGTATTGATGTTGATGAAAGCAACCTGGTTCTTGGAAAGGTGGCTTCTACACCCAAGATGAGTTCCCTGATCTCCTTGGCTTGTAGTGCAATGTAACAAAATGGTAATTAAAGCACCACACCACTGCTAAAAGGTCCAGATATGACTTTAGTCCAAAAAAAAGTTAGGACGACAATACAAAGAGTGCCAACGCATTTCTGAGGTCCAAAAACACTCCCTTCATCAGGGCTTGATTGAAAACTCTGCTAAACCAGCAGCTGATCAGACCGGTGCTTGTAATTATATAGAAATAAGAAGATAAGACTAAATAAAATTAAAGGTCCAGGTTATTTATAGTCTATTCACATTGTCTTCAATCAAGCCCTAATCAAAGGGGCATTTTTGGACCCCTGAAGCATGTTGGATACTCTTTGGATTGCACCCCTGGCTTTTATTAAAATCAAGTCATATCTGCTTCTCCTTTTCCTCACGCAGATGATTAGAAGTCTTCCCAATGTGAAGACTAAATTTCAATGTTTCGCCAATTTAAGTAAACTTATCTATGCACATGTATCCCGGGGGACCCCTCGACCTTGTATCACTTGAATTACTTTTGACAGAAGTTTCCAAAGAATTGGATCTTTGGAGACCTTCACATCTCTCTTGGTTTGGTTGCATTAATATGTTGAAGATGGATATCCTCCACGCAATCCTCATAATTTCCCCAAAAAGTTTTTTCTCACAGTTGCCAACACATATCACTTCATCTGGGGGCACCGCCGTCCTCGTCTATAACTGGCAGCACTTACTACTCCTAAATCCATGTGGGACTGGGCCTTCTGGACTTTGAACTTTATCATAAAGTGGCCATTTTGACCGGATTATCTGACTGGTTTTACCATAGGTCCGAAAAGAGGGTGGTACAGCTAGAGCAGGCTATATCCCCATTAGACCTATGGGTCCTGCCCTGTTTATCTCCATCTCTAAGACTGCCCCTGACTACTCTTCCTTTCCTGATCCAGCACCTGCTCTCTTTATGTGATCAATTTTTAATTTTGTGTGGGTTGTCACACTGCCCAGGCCCTCTAACCAAAATATTTGATAATCCCTCTTTTGGCCTTGAACTTCAGACTAACACAGTGATGTTCCTATCTCGGAAGGACTGGCCCAAACTATAAAAAATGTACCATGATTGTACTATTTCTAAACTTAATTTCCCTTAATTCCTCTGTTTATAGCCAACGGTGGTTTACCCAACTCCAACTAATTGTCTTTCTCCATAAATTTAAGACTGAAACCCATCCCGACCTCCTACAACTCCATGTGCAAAGCATCACAGCCACGGCATGTGTACACACCTGGCTAAACCACAGGGTTTTAGCGCCCCTCAACCACACTTGTGAATAAGCCCTGAAACTCTTGCGGTGTCTCCCTCGTGATAAGCTGATGTTGGTGTACCTAATACTGATTATGCATACTTGTTGGTATAGTTGGGATCTTTTCATAGAACCTGACCTTGGAATTCTTAGCTGTGGCCCTCACAATGACCATGTCACAGCAGATAGTCTATATATTTTTATTATTGTTTTTTAGGAATTCTTGGATAAAAGGTTTCTGTTTTTGCATGCTGTGTAGTCTAAAGGATTGGTTGGTAGCATCTGGATGAGTAGCGCTCGGCACATCAATTAATTAAAGTGAAGCTGACTATATAAATGTCTGTATGTAAAGGCAAATTTTGGTTAAGACTGAGGCCGCGTACACACGGGCGGACTGTTCGCCCAACTTTGTCCGCTGAACAGTGTTTGGGCGGACAGTCCGCTCGTGTGTGGGCTTTCAGCGGACAGTTTCAGCGGACAGTTGGACGGACAAGGTTTTTCGGAATTTCCGAAAAACTGTCCGCTGAAACCTTGTTTCAGCGGACAGCCCGCTCGTGTGTAGGCTTGTTCGTCAAACAAAGTTGCGCGCATGCTCAGAAAGGATTTTCACGCCGAAAGCTATAATGCAGTGTATAGGACGTCGTATTTTGTGTCCCGTCGTACGTGCCGTTCACGTCATCGCGCACGGTTTCAGCAAACTGTTCGTTCGTCGTGTGTGGCCATGTCCGTCCATGCTAATTTTGAGCGGACTGTTTGCTGAAACTGTTGGACGGACAAAGTTGGGCGAACAGTCCGCGCGTGTGTACGCGGCCTTATTGTCAAGTTTTTATTGCTGTCCATGCTTGTGCTGGAGAGATTTAAACATCTATTTGCACTGGTGACCATTGTCACCATACTTACCAACATTAGGGTCCCAGGAGTCAGGAAACTGGTAATCCCACCAATGGTCCACATTCCAACCTAACAGTTTTCAGGTGGGCACATACAAGTAAAGACCACTTCATGGGATGTCCCACGCAGGCATTGCCTCTAAGTTTGCTAGGACAGCCTATCACTGCTACTTTAGTGGTTGGTCCCATCCAAACCATAACTCACCCACTAGAGGTCCCCATACCTGCAATTAATGCCCTTTGGAATTACTTACTATTCATGTGTAGTAACTCAAATAAGGTTGATGCTGTGATCCAGAGGACAAAGATGTGGGAGTGTCCCAGCAAATTTGTGACAATTATTCCTGTGACAAGATGGGGTGGGTTCATTTTGGAGAGATTTCTTCTGATTTCCTGTGTCTCCATGACAGGAAATGGAGGAAAATAAATCCATAAGGGGTACTGCTTTAAAGTCGTTTTTAAAGTTTTATTTTTCATTTTGGAGTAAGGGAGGGTTCTAACTCCTGTAATGTTTGTTTTTTCAATCTGTGTCCCAAAAATTGGGGAAATTTACATTCACTTCCTGTCCCATAGCCAAAAGAGGAAGTGAGAGGAAATCCCCTCAAATTAGGAGAATCTCTTGGGGACCCCCAGATCACCAGAACTAGTGTCCCCCCCATTGGAAAATTCCCACTCTATTATTTTTCAGGGGACAACCCAAAATTTGTGATTTTCTTTACTTTCACTTTCAATGATAATAGAAAATAGGACAAAAGGGAGAAGGTGAATTTCCTTAATGAGAGCACAGACAGCCAAAAAAACTGACATATGTTCTAATCCCTCTCCAAGTTTTGCCTTTAGTTATACTTTAACCCTTAAGTACTTGCTGCAAAGCAAGCTCCGAAGCATGTTTTGGCTTTTTAAAATCACTTTCAAAGTTAGTAAATTAGGGTTGTATAGATATGACAGATAGTAAATACAGTGGCTTGCCAGTGCATCCCTGGAGTCCCTGACCCCTTTGTATGCTGCTTCCACTTTTTGAAAAATTTGCCTAAGCACAGCATTCAACAATTCAATAAGGCTGCTAGAGGAACCTATTATGAGACACCTGCACTGCATTGTGGGATGCAATGAGGGCATGCCAAGGCATGATACTTTGAAATGATAAGATCTGCTTAGGAATTGAAGTGGTGTGCTATTATTACTAGCCAGTGGGATCAAAGGTGACTGTTATAATTTTCCTTTGGGGTAGAAATTCTAATCCCCTTCCATAAAGAAAACTTTCCCAATTCCCACTTGAGGTGCTCATGCTCATCTTCTGATTCAGTTGTTTGAATTGTTGACCTAACACAAACAGTAAAGCTTAAAGTCCTAATATTTATTTGCCGACCATTAACGATAGGTCGATCAGGCATGCACACACAAAATACAAAACAAGGCACCCTTGTCAGCCATTGTTTTTCTAAAATGAATGGTCACATCAAGTTGAAGCCTAAAGCCCCGTACACACGAGAGGACTCATGTCCGACAGACTTCCGAAGGAGTTCCGTCTGAGTTCTGCTGGAATTCCGACGGAGTTCTGACAGACTTTTCGGCTGAGCGGACTTGGCCACACACGATCACACTAAACTCCGACGGATTCGAACGTGATGACGTACGACTCGGCTCGAATAAGGAAGTTCATAGCCAGCAGCCAGCCAATAGCTGCCCTAGCGTCGGTTTTAGTCCGTCGGAGTAGCATACACACGAGCGGATTTTTCGAAGGGGACCGGGTCCGGCGGAGTTCCTTCGGAAAAATTTGAAGCATGTTCCATATTCTAAAGTCCTTCGGACTTTGGCGAGTCAAAAGTCCGTTGCAGCCCACACACGATCGGATAGTCTGACGGACTCAGTCCTTCGGACTTTGGATGTTGAAAAGTCTGCTCGTGTGTACGCGGCATAAGAAGCAGGGTGGGGGATGCACCTCTGGTTTATTAATCAAGGCAAGGTCTGCAAACCTTTTCTGGTGATCACTATTCCTCCAAATGAGTTCTGCCCAGTAGTATCTGCAGGTGCATTCTAGACAAAAAATTGCCACAAAAGGAAAGCTAACATGGGCCATAATAAATATGAACCTGCAAACCCTTATACCCAAGATGTATATACAATGTATATATTTTCTGTTACCTATGTTTATCATAGCTTCCAACTATCCCTGATTTGGAGGGACTGTACCTGATTTGGAAGGACTGTCCCTGATTTGGAGGGACTTCCCTGATTTGGAACAAAGTCGCTCTGTCCCTCTATCCTCCTCATCTATCCCTCAATTTGGTATGATCTATATACTGTAGTTGTATATAAAATGCACTTTTTATCTATCTAAAAGTGTTTCCGAGTGCTAAACTTTTCATCCAATTTCTAAATTTCTGCATTTGTAATTTTTAAAAGCCAATACAAAGGGATAGTAATGGTAAAAAAAGCACTTGTGGGTTTAACTAAACATTTTTTTGTATCATTCTCCTTTAAGGGTGGGTGGTAGGGGGTGTGTCCTAGGATTACATACTTTTGCTAATAGGTGTCCCTCGTTCCCATCTTAAAAAGTTGGAAGGTATGTATTTATTAGAAATTCAAAGGTGTAACTAGTCATTAGAGCCCATGCAAATATCATGGGGCCCAGAAGAACAAGGGGCCCAGCAATGTCTGGCTACACAGTGATTTGTGCAGGTAACAATAGCATCCGTCAAAATCTGAAATAATATATGTTTATATGGTGGATGGATTAGAGAGATGGGGACCCCATCATGCATATTTATGGCCCAGTACAAATGAAGCGGTTGCAGTTGACAAATAGCAATGTCAAGCACTGTAAAGCCCCATACACATGATCTGACTTTCTGCCAACAAAACCATGAATTTTTTTTGGAAGGATGTTGGCTTAAACTTGTCTTGCATACACACAGTCACAAATGTTGTGCCAAAATTCCAAACGTGACAATGTGGTGAGGTACAACACGTACGCCGAGCTGAGAAAAGGGAAGTTTAATAGCCAGTGCAGCTCCTTCTGCTTGATTCAGAAGATGCATGGACTTTTGTGCGACGGACTTGTGTACACATGATCGGCCTTTCTGACAACAAGTTTTGTTGGCCGAAAATTTGAGAACCTGCTTTCAAACATTATTGTGTGCAGATTCAAATGTTTGATGGAGCATACATACTTTCTGACAACAAGCTCACATCGAACATTTCCGACCATGTGTAAGCGGCATAACTGTTAGCTAGAAGTGGAATATTACAGGGGTTATAAAAAATAATGGAAAGCTTCACCTGTTTCGGACATCCTAGGGCAGTGATGGCAAACCTTGGAACTCCAGATGTTTTGGAACTACATTTCCCATGATGCTTACCTACACTGCAGAGTGCATGAGCATCATGGGAAATGTAGTTCCAAAACATCTGGGGTGCCAAGGTTCGCCATCACTGTCCTAGGGTAATATAGAGTGGTACCCCTCCTCCCTTGCTACCCTACCTTTTTCAGATTAGATTGGTTGCTCCAAGTTTAGGCTGTATCTAGAGCACCACCTTCTGGAGCACAGTGATGCAGTTTAGATTGTATCTAGAACAGCAATTTCCAACCTTTTTTTCAGTCATGGCACACTTTAAAAGTAAGTAAAAACGACCCCAGTCTAAAATGTAAAAATTGGAAATAGCAATAATAAGTAAAATTGTTCTCTGACAAACCCATAAACTAAACAAGAGGTGGGCATTGACCTATGTTCAGTTATTTGCTGCCCCCACTGTTATGTGCTTTCCATATCAGACTAAAATTAATACAAAGTGCTGTCCAATACCACCATGTCTGTTTGTATTTTTACCATATGTTATATAGCCTCTATCCTGTACACAGCAATATTACTCATGAATCTTTGTTGCAGAGACTATGGCCAAAAACAGATGACACAAAGAAAAAAATATTAATAAGATGATAAAAATTGTATGTTATTGTACATCCATTGTGAAAATGGAAACCATAGTCCAAATTCTTGAAAGAGAATTATAGGCACATTTCTACGCCTGCTCCAGAATAGAATTTTATGGTTCATTTGGGCTAACAAGCGTCCGAGGATCTCCAGATTGCCCTTATGACACATAGACTACATGGGGTCTGGGGGTTCCCAACATCGCCAAATATTACCTTGCCGCCCAGATTGCCCTATTACCCCTGCTTCATGCCTCCAATAGATGTTCCCATGTGGGTGATTTTGGAACTGCCCAACTGCGCTCCTGTCATCGGGCCAACCCTCTTCTGGCTCCCTTTAACCTTCGCCCTTCATTACTGAGTTCGCTCATGCTGCATAGCCTACAGGTCTGGGATTCTGTACGGTACTCCGCCGGGTTAATGTTGCCCTTTTTGCCCTTGCTTCCGATCACTAACAACTCTCTCTTTCCCCCAAACCTAGACCCACCGCGGCATTCCCCTGGTGGGTCACTAATAAGTTTACATGCATCTGACACTTCACTTCCTAATTGCCAGATCATTCCCAATGTGGGCCTCGCTTCGGGAGTCACATGACATTCCAAAGGCGGAATTCTTTCGATACCTCCAACTTCAACACTGGCTCATCTCAGTGCATCAAATTTCCTCATATCCATTCCAAAAAACGTAATTTGAACACACCTGCCTACATTCGCCAGGATCCTTGGGCCTAATTTCAGCCCTCTATGCTTCTCTGAATAACCATTCTTCGTCCACCCCTCTCTCCTATGTAACTCAGTGGGAACAAGACTTGACAACTGAGATAGACTTGGTGGATTGGAGCAGAGCCTGGTCTTCTGTGTCAAAATACTCATTTAAAACAGCTACCTTGGAGGCGACATATGGTGCGATTCTGTTGCTCTTGGGTTCCTGCTTGCACTGTGCATGCCAATCCATCCTATACTGACTGCTGTTTCCGGGGCTGTGGCAATCGGGGTGACTTTGTTCACACATGGTGGACGTGCCCTAGACTGACTAGTTTCTGGTTCCAAGTTTTTTGCTTCCTATTCACTTTATTCCACCTCCCCATACAAAGAGAAGACAAGTTTGCCCTGCTACACTGCTTATTTCTGGACCTGTTTTCCTACCAATGGAAGCTCGCTTCCTACCTAATTTTGTCAGCCAAGAGAACGATTGCCCAAGCTTGGAAGAAACAATCTGTTCCCTTACAGGGGGTAAGAGATCGCATGACTGTGTTGATTAGGGGCGGATCCAGAGTCTAGTCTTGGGAGGGGCACTGCTAGAAAATATGATTGTCACTTGCCACGTCACTTGCCACACACTGCGCATTGTCACTTGCCACGTCATTTGCCACACACTCCGGATTGTCACTTGCCACACACTGCGCATTGTCACTTGCCACGTCATTTGCCACACACTGCACATTGTCACTTGCCACATCACTTGTAACCAAATGCGGATTGTCACTTGCCACATGACCTGCCACACATTACGGATTGTCACTTGCCACACTTTGCAGATTGTCACTTGCCCCTTCGCCTGCCACACATTGCGGATTGTCACTTGTCCCTTCACCTGCCACACATTGCGGATTGTCACTTGCCACGTAGCCTGCCACACATTGCGCATTGTCGCTTGCCACGTAGCCTGCCACACATTGCGGATTGCCACTTGCCACGTAGCTTGCCACAGGTTGCGGATTGCACAAAACGACATACCTGTAGGCCATTTTGTGCAATAACCAGCGAAGACGTGCGTGCTGATTGGCCACCCACGATCGCTCCCCACAGAGATAGAACAGTGGTCTGCAAATGTCAACAAGGCAGACTGTCAGAGATAAGCAGAGTGATCCTGCTAACCAGGAACACAGATCACTCTGTTCATATAGGGAGTCCATCCCCCACACAGTTAGCAAGCACCCCCTAGGCACACAATTAACCCTTTGATCAACCCATGAATTGTTAACCCCTTCCCTGCCAGTGTCATTAGTACCGTGACAGTGCATATTTTTTAGCACTGATCACTATTAGTGTCACTGGTCCCCAAAAATTGTCAAAAGTGTCAGTTAGGTGTCCGATCTCTCCGCTGCAATGTTGCAGTACTACTAAAAATCACTGATTGCCACCATTACTAGTAAAAAATAATTAAATATAAATGCCATAAATCTAGTTTGTAGACGCTATGAATTTTGCGCAAACCAATTAATATACATTGGTATTATTGGTATTTTTTTTTTTCAAAAAATATGGAGCAGACTACATATTGGCCTAAACTGAGGAAGCAATATTTTTTTATAGCAAAAGCAAAAAATATATATATATATATTTTTTAATAAATTTTTGCTCTTTTTCTGTTTATATCGCAAAAAATAAAAAAAACGCAGAGATGATCAAATGCCACCAAAAGAAAGCTATATTTGTGGGAAAAAAAGGACACCAATTTAATTTCGGTACAGCGTATTGAGAAGATTATCAGCCAGTCAAAGTAACGCAGCGCAGGATCACAAGAAATAATCATACATAATGGCACACATGTATTTTGCTATTTGTCACATAACATGATTCATTCATACTTTTACTCATGTTTAGGCAATTCTTTTGGTACTCTGGTGAGGGGAGGGGTCCCATGCAGGAGCAATGGAGTGGAGATGGATGGGATGGATGGATCCAGTATTCTATTTACTCTGTAGACTGCAGCACTGCACAAGCCGGTGGAGAAGATGGAGGAGGTGGGTGGAGCTAAAACTAATTTAGGGGCGGCGGAGCGGAGGCCTGTAGCGTGGACAAGATGGAGGGGGGAGCTGGGTGCCGGTGGGTGGGACCAACACAGTCAGGAGCGGACTCCAGAACTAAGAATGCTGGCGCTCTGCGTCACAGACTGTGTCACTGTGCTGGATGCTGGACATGTTAGTTTTTTTGGGGAACAACAGCGGTGGTGGTTGGAAGCTATTATCACAGTCACTGGCATTACTACATTAGGCACACAACATTGACTCGGCTCCTCGCTCTCCCTGCCTGCCTAATGCTGGTGACCTGTTCTCCAGGCTCCACCAGCAGCTCCGCTCAGTCTGTGCCTGTCTCCTCTCCCTCCCACGTGACTCACTCTGTGACTGACCGTGACGTCCCTCGTTGCTAGATGCCAGGCGGCCCAGGCGTTAGCAACGAGTGCAGGAGAGAGGCTCCACCCACCGCTGTTCCTCCTCCTGGTATCTGTCAGTGCTGGGCGTAACTACAAGTCTCTCTCTCTCCGCGCCGCTGATCAGGTTTATGTGAGAGAGAGAGACTTGGGCAGAGGAGGCAGCGGCACGGCAGCGCAGACAGTCGCAGAGCAAGTGAGAATGTGACAATGACATGTCACTGTCACAGCTACTATTTCGGGGGGGGGCAATTGCCCTGTTGCCCCCCGGATCCGCCGGTGGCGTTGATGCTTAACAAATAGATATCCAGCATCCTCAACGACACTCATGCTAAGTTTCTGAAAGTTTGGGAACCATGGCTGTCTTATGCTTTCATATTTCTGGGCCCTTACCTCTCCCCCTCTCTAGGCCTCTAAATTGGGCCCTTCTTCCCCTCTAGCTTTCCTCATCCTCTCCCTGGCTTCCCACTAATTAGGTGTGACTTCTCACTTTCTTTAGCGCCACCTTTCTGCCTACCTTCCTTTTCTGATCTCTCTCTTCTTTGATCTGTATAGGCTATAAGTTGCACCATTGCATTGGGACACCCCCTTATTGTAGGGAACCTCCCCAGGATCCCTTGGTCCTCATGGCATTATGAAAAGGTCTATCTCATGTTGTTACATTAGTTTTCATTTTATGCTGCTGCAGTTTACCTAACTATTGTCACCACTGTCAATGCTAGCCCCTGTGTGGGTGGAACAACAGAATATCAGCTACTTATTAAAATGAATAAAAATTATTGAAACAGAAAGAGAATTATGGGGTATTAAAAAAAAACCTTATACTCATCGATCAATCCCATGCTGAATCTGTCCTCCGCTGCTTCTGCACTAAGAACTGAGACTGTTAGTCATAGCTCTCTGCTCTACCCCTGCTTACTAGAGCGCTGGGCTGGTGAGGGGAGGGACTAGCTGGCTCAGAGACTCCGCTGAGGGGCTGACCCAGCTGCCGGTTCAGGCATCTGGGTGGATCCTGTAAAGTCGTGATCTTTCCCCAGCCTGGACAACTGAGTGACATCATCTGACAGGAGGCTTTAATGACTAAAAATGGGTCAAGGAGTGCAGAATGAACTGCACTCCTGTGATCCAGGGTAAACATTAAAATTGAGTAAACATATGAATAACACACAAATGTCCACAGAAATGCAATCCCTTTGATTTGGTCACAAGACCATGACAAAACATGTTAGGGCGGGGTCTTCATCACATCCACCAGGAAGCACTACTGCAGTAGTCTACAAACTGTGGCCTGTTGCTTGTCTCTATCTGGCCCTTGGGGCACTATTCTTTCCACAACTGACATTAGTGATGGGGCACTATTCCTCCCACTGACACCAAGGATGGGGTGTCATTCCTCCCACTGATATCAACAATAGGGCACTATTCCTTCTACTAAAACCAATGATGGGGCATTGTTTATTTCCACTGATGCTTGGGCATTTTCTCCACTGGCCACAGTCCACCCCCCCCCCCTAAAGTCTGAAGGACGGTACACCGGCCCTTTGTTTAGAAAGTTTGGAGACCCTGCACTACTGGATTGCTGGAAACAGGTCGAGCCGAGGTCCAACGACTTAAAAGGGAACTGTACCTCTATTGTGGCAAGCAATTTAACTGATGCACTGCTTGTGGAGTGCACCTTTTTGTGAGTGTACATCTTCATTTCATTAATAAATAGTCCTTGTTTTCATAATGTTAAAACACTATGTTAGTTTCCTTCATTTGAGTGGAGGGGCCCATGGTGAGTGGCGGTGATTCACACAAAATCCAAGATAGAGATCTCCAGAAGGGAAGACTATAAGGGCCCTGGGAACAGACCCCTTAAAGGGGAATGTGAATAAATGTCACCAGCACCCCACACATTCCTCAAACAGGTCCAAAGCTTTATTTTGTGGTCACATGGTGGTACATACAAAGGCAACGTTTCAAAGCCACGCAGGACCCCTTCATTAGGCACACATTAAACCCTTTGATCTCCCTAGATGTTAACCCCTTCCCAGCCAGTGTCATTAGTACAGTGACAGTGTATATTTTTAGCACTGATCTCTGTATTGGTGTCACTGGATTCCCCCCCGTGTCAGTAAGTGTCAGATTGGCCGCCACACTGTCACAGTCCCACCATAAATTGCTGATCACCACCATTAGTAGTATACAAAAAAAAATAATCCAGTATATATCCAATATATAACCAAACAATATACACAAATTTTGTTTTCCCAAAGATATGTAGCAGAATACATTTTGGCCAAAATTTCTGAAGTATGTTTGTTTTTTGGATATGATTTATAGCAGAAAGTAGAAAGTTTTTTTTTTTTTCAAAATTTTGAGTCTTTTTTTGTTTATATCGTAAAAAAAATAAAAAAACCCAGTGGTGATCAAAAACAACCAAAAGAAATCTCTATTTATGTGAAAAAAATTATTCCATCGTTGGGAGTTTTTCAGTCAGGCTGCGGGATGTACAGTTTGTATATGGGGCCAACACCTATAGCAAGGGCATTATTCAACTTAAGTCAAAGTTCTGCAGTTCATTTTTATCTATAGGTGCTCCTCTTTTGGTAGGGGCGAACCAACTACATATACATATAATTTTTTGTTTGTTTTTTTGGTTAGAGTAAAAAAAACTTTAGTATCCCTATTAGGGTGTTTTTTTTTTATAAATCTGTGGCCCTGTTGGGGTTGATTTACACCCACTGCCATGTTATATCTCTAAAGTTTTCTAAAGGCGTATTCACACTAGTGCTTGGCAGGGCATTAAAACCCTGTGGTTGATTTGCACTTTTACTGCCCCCCAACTGCACCACCAATCGCTACCCTCTTCAGCTGCAGGGACTTCGTGCTTGCAGCAGGAATTTTGCCCTCTGTTGCACTACACTGAAAGCCCCACAACACATATGGTTGCGGCACTAGTGCCGTGTTCAAGAGGTTAAAGCAGACAACGGGGATACAAGGCCTCCTCACTGCCTGTCAAATGCTCTCTAAAGAGCAATCCAAGTGTGGATCACTCTTTAGAGAGCAAACTAGTGTAAACAAGTCCTTATGCTGAGATCTTCGCCATTAAATTCCCAGCTCTGCCCATTAGCTGAGGAATGAATTTTTCTTTTTTTTGTACTGTAACACTGTGCAGTGTTGCTGTTATGCAGAACTGTATTTGGTCACAAGATGGCAGTGCTCTGCAATTTAGATCTCACGCAACCCATACAGGAATGCTGGGGACACTGGGAGGACTTGTATGCTGTAAGCAGGATTCTTTCATCCAGATTAGCTGAAGCTCAACTAGACAGCTTAAGAGGACTGGTAAGGGGGCAGGAGCAATTAAAAAGGAAAAAGCTCAGAAATATGGGAGTAGATGGGAGAGAGACCAGACATGAAAGAGAGCAGAGTGGATCTATGTGGGCCCAGGTCAGATCAGGCACAGACAGAAAGTCAGAAAAGCTCATCAACCTGAGGCAGGTTAGTGGAGCATGTGGGCAGATGAACCAGTCATCACCATCTTCACAGCCTTACCCATGAAGGACAAAGTAGGTCCCCCTCTAACAGGAAGGTCATCTCTTCGCCCTGCTGCACTATAGGACCAGGTGAGAGGGTTCCTAACCATACAACGCCGCCATTGTGTCTGTTGTATCCAGTTGCTTGGGTTAAGAACAGTTAACAGTACTGGCCTCTACCTTAAAGCACAGGTGCTATAGCCCATCCAGTGCTGCACCTTACCACATATAACTGCCTATATTAACACTGTCTGCAGGATATCAGAGACTACCCCTTTTGCTATCTCTTCAGGCAGGAATCCTGTACACGCTTCCTCCCGGGCTCAAGTCATCCAAGGAAGGAACTAGATTCTCAAGTCCAGTTTTCAATTACAAGGGACACACTTCTGCCAAATTCCATCTCCTCCCCTCCCTCCTTTTTTTCTGCTAAAGCAACCTCTGCAGGTCATCTGATGTCCTTAAAAATGACTCTTGGCACTACTTTTGCCTATTCAAGGGGAGCCCTGTTGGCTACTTTACCATCCCTTGGGTTTCTCTGTTCCTTCTCAAAGAGACGACATCCCTTTTGTGCACCAACATATGGGCCCCAACTATCCGGCTGAAGAGTCTTCCACATATTTATGGAACATCATTTACTTGCCTAAATTTCAGTTAAACCCTGACTCTAATCTCTGAGAGGCTGCAAATGAGCTAGCCCTGTGTTCTGTTCTTCTTTTCATTTGCTCACTTGGGGAAATGCTCTCAGTTTGGGAACTAACATTTAAATCTTCCTGAAGCACGGGTGGGCGTGGCTTAAAGTGTTATTATATTGTGTTATATTGCCTTTTCTCTGTGGTGTTTTGCCATTTGAAAGATTCAGCCAATTGTTTCCCTTCGCCTGTTGACTTCAATACAAGTCAAACCTACCCCACCAGTGTGTGTGTGTGTATTTATCCTTTTTGTGCAAGTCAGTGAGTCATCTGGCCAAGATATTTTGGTGGTGTCAGCAGGGATAGCACTCTGCTCGGGGCTCGGTAGTGAACAGGGTACCCAGAATACTCAGCGGCTCCTGAGGAGGTAACGCTACAGTACTTTGTATACAATAGTGCATATAGTTCTATGGCAGGAAGGCAAAGCTAAACTAAGGGTATACAGTTGTCACTTAATAAAATGATCCTTTAAAATATATTTTTAAAGTGTAACTGCACCTCTCCATAGAACATATGATATGAAAGTAAGATGGTGGAATAATGCATTCTGCAAATGGTATGTGCCATTGCTCTTGTTCCGTTATGCCTGTGCAGGCTTGTGAGGTATCCAGTATTCAAATATTACCCACTGCTGTAGGGGAATGGCTGTCTACAAAATACTGCTGATCTCAATGAAAGATGCTCAGTATGGCAACATCAGTGTTTACCAGTTCTGGGACAAAGTCATCTAGAGACCAGGGTGTACATGGCTAACTGCGCCCCCCACCCCCCCCAAAAAAATGTATGAGCCTTATGTGTCAAGAAAACCCCCCCCCCCCCCCCAAAAAAAAACACTGAGCACTAATCTGAATGCTTACCATCTAAGCATAAATTCCCACAGTACAAAGCTGCCCCCCTGCTGAAATCGCCCCTCCCAGCACAAATCTTTGCCCCCCCCCCATCCCCCAAATCCACACAAATGCCCCATCCCCAAAAAAGTCACCACTCCCAGCACAAATCCTCTACCACCTTAAATTTCCCCTCTGAGTACACATCCTCTCTCTCTCCCAAACCACCCCCCTCCCCAGCACAAATCCATCCCCCAAATCCACACTACTAGCTCAAACCCCCCTTAAATTTCCCCTCCTAGCACAATTCCCCCCACTCCCCAAACAAAAATGTCCCCTCCCAGCATAATTCTCCTTCCCCCTTCACCATATCTACTCTTCTAGCACAACCCTCCCCCTTCCTTCTAGCACAAATCTTCTTCCCCCACCCCCTCCCTCCCAACACAAATCCCCCTAAATTACCCCTCCCAGCAATCATTACCCTTTGCCGCCCCCCAAATTGCCCCTCTCAACACTAATCCTCTCCTCCACAATCTCCTTGCAGTGCACCCCCACCTCACATGAAACCATAGTGCCCAGGGCAGCCACCCCTCCTGCCCACCCCTTGTCCCGGCCCTGGTGCCTACAGATCCCCATTTGTAAAGTTTTGCATTCGATTTTACAAGTGCTCCTAGAACATGCACAAATATAACTGAACAAGATGCTCTACGACTGGATCAAAAATATTTTCAAAGTTCGAAACATTATCACTTTGCCTTTCGTTATCAATGGTGCTACTCTTTATCGGACGTGCACAGTGACCCTTGTCCAAGAGGTGACATTATTTAATAACCCAATGAGACGGCAGGACCGGCAATATGTGACATCTGTTTTTTCTTTTCACAGATGGATGCAGATGAGAATATGGGAGGAGGCGGCTTCAAGAAATTCAAGAAACGTGAAAGGAAAAATCGATAAGTATTTATGATTAACTCTTCTTGCCTGAGCTGAAAGCAGTGCTACAGTACCCAAATGGGCAAGGGTGGGGGGGGGTGCAAAATATTCACTGCAGTGATCTCACCCCCTTTCACACCATCAACTCCCCCTATCCTCTGCCCCCTTCATATTATAACCCCCCCCTCAACAGCACCGTCTCCCTTCAAATCACCCCCCTATGCACTACCCCCCTTCACCTCCCCCACTCAGTACTGCTCTACCTTTACATCACCCCCTACTGCACTGCCCCCCCTTTACATCGCCCTTCTACAGCACTGCCCCACCACATCACAAATTCCTCCCCCCACAGTAGTGTTCTCTGCCCTCTTCACATCACCCCCCATAGCACTGCTCCCTTTACATCCACCCACAGCACTGCCCCCCTTTACATCCACCCACCGCCCCCCTTTACATCACCCCCCTACAGCACTGCCCCCTCTCACATCACAAACCCCCCCTCCAAAGTAGTGTGCTCTGCCCTCTTTACACCCCCCCCCCACATTACTACCCCTTTACATCATTGCCCAAAGCTCTGCCCCTCCCATTTACATTACTCCCCTCCCACAACACCACCTCCCTTTCACATCACACCCTCCCCCAACAGTAGTGTGCTCTGCCCTCCTGACATCCAGCTACCTCCTCCAGTAATGCTCCCTTTCACATCATCCCCCCCTCCCATACCCATAGTAGTGTCCTTTGCCCCGCTTCATTCTCCTAGACAGACCGGAGAACGTGGAGTGGGAGCTCCCAATGGTTACATTTTCATATTAACCAGTAGGTGATTGGTTGCTAGGACTGCCTAGTGTCCTAGCAACCAACCACCTGCTGGTTAGTCTGGAAAGTTAATTTGTACAGTTCCCGCTCCTCTGCCTTATCCAATGCTGTGCTGTGCTTTTCACACTCAGTTCATTACTATCCTGCCTCCCGCTCTCCACTCTCAAAGCTGCTAAATGGCGCAGCCGTGGGTCCGGATGGGACAGTGGCTTGGTTCCGACCTGGACTGCTGTCCTCCGTTTAGCGATGCTTGGTATAAAATATTATTTATTTTAAACAGCATTTCTCAAACAGGGTTCCTGTATAAGTTTCTGGGGGTTCATTGAGCTGTGGTATGTTGGGCTCCCATTTGATAGTTCCTGCAGAGTTACAGGACCAAAGCCACTTGGCAAAGCCAGCAGTTTGGCACCAAATATCTTTTTAGCTATCTGTATGGGTGGTATTCTTACCAACACTGTCAAGTTTGCATTCTTCCCACTGATCACCAAAAGTAAGAGGCATTTTTGCTATTGACCCCAAAAAATTGGTTTTAGTAATGGCTCGCTGAGACCTGAAAATAATTGTAGGGGTTCCTCTGGGGTAAAAAAAAAAAAAAAAAAGATGAGCAAGACTGCTTTGAACTATCTTATTCCTTGAGTTTAAAATAATTGTAGAGTTACTGTATCTAGTGATACACCAGGAGCCACTGGTAACTGGTTACCCCTATTTCTGCACAGCCAAGCAACACACATTTTCCACTTGTCTCCAGACACAATAATTCAGTCTCTGAACTTGTTTTTATTTAGGGATAACAACTTGGATAGGGTAAAGGGGTTATGGGTTGACCAAAAACAATGTAAAGGGACAACTTCCTTCCTCTTTACAAATGGGGATTCTGGACTGTTTTTCTTCCTTGACCCCCTCAGTAGCATGAGTAGCAAAAAGTCCCTTGAAGACTAAGAGCTCTTTGTCCCCTTTAGAAATATAGCACAACGCGTTGCAAACTGCATACAGGAGTGTCCCCAACTCCACTGCCTGCAGGTACTAAAAGCACTCCTGGCTGCTTGTCTACCAACCCACCTTTAGGATCTTCCTAAACCAGCCCAAGCCCCAGCCTGGAGGCAGAGCCCCCCAGAACCTCCCAGGCCACTGACAGCCTCCTCAGCACTCGATCTTCCACCCAACTCCCCTGCTGGCCAGGCTATGTCATATTTAAGGGCTGATACATCCACCCGGCCAGGACATTCTGCCTGGGGATTGGTCAGACTCCCTTAAGCATGCAGATCAGGTCTTCCTGGAATCCACCCCCTAACTTCCAGAAGCTTCCCCAAGCTTCCAGATCCAGGGGGAGGTTCCAGCCTGACCTACAGTAACCCAACCAATTTGATGACTCATATATTTTACCATGAGTCATAACATAATTTTGCCTACACTTGCACAAGTAGCAAACTAGAGGGAAACTTTGATGTTTACAGAGGTGATTTTCCCTTTACAGGATTAAAACACCCTCAGATAAGCCAGAGGATGATGAAAACCATAAGGTGGAGTCAGCCATATCCATTACAGATATCATCAACCAGGCACACCAGACACCATCACGATCCATTTTGGAAAATGATAACTTGGGAGGCAACAAAGAGGACAGGGGTGATGAAGGGGTAAAAGCTGATGCCAACGCAGAAGAGGTCAACGAAGGTGACAAGGCAGGAGAGGAGAATGCCGAAGAGGTGAATGCTTCAGAAGGAGCTGGGCCAAACGACTCAATGGACGTCAATGAGCTGACGACAACGTTGGATATCCCAGAAGGGAAAGGCAAAGCAGGGCCAACTCCCAGGAAAGCTCCAAGATTTAAACAGAGAAAGTCCAAAGAGTTTAAAAGCAAACCTCCAAAAAGAGGAGTTTTAGGGTAAGAAAAAAAAAAAGTGTATGCTTCAAGGTGTTTTTTTTAAGGAAACACATAGAAGTATTTTAAGGTATGCATTTTTCATAGTGTTTGTATGTTTTTGTTTTGTGTGTCTCTGTCTGTTAGTTACATTTAAATTGAACCTGTGGTTTGCCTACGCTTATCAATTATACTGATTACATACATGCCAACTATTCCAGATTTACTAGGGCAGTCCTTCACAGTAACTCAAAAAGGCACGCGTTTCATGAATCTGAGATGAGAATACAGTGGTGTGAAAAAGTGTTTGCCCCCTTCCTCATTTCCTGTTCCTTTGCATGTTTGTCACACTTAAGTGTTTCGGAACATCAAACCAATTTAAACAATAGTCAAGGACAACACAAGTAAACACAAAATGCAATTTGTAAATTAAGGTGTTTATTATTAAAGGTGAAAAAAAATCCAAACCATCATGGCCCTGTGTGAAAAAGTGATTGCCCCCTAAACCTAATAACTGGTTGGGCCACCCTTAGCAGCAACAACTGCAACCAAGCGTTTGCGATAACGTGCAATGAGGCTTTTACAGCGTCCTGGAGGAATTTTGGCCCACTCATCTTTGCAGAATTGTCCTAATTCAGTTACATTAGAGGGTTTTCGAGCATGAACGGCCTTTTTAAGGTCATACCACAACATCTCAATAGGATTCAGGTCAGGACTTTGGCTAGGCCACTCCAAAGTCTTCATTTTGTTTTTCTTCAGCCATTCGGTGGTGGACTTGCTGGTGTGTTTAGGATCATTGTCCTGCTGCAGAACCCAAGTTCGTTTCAGCTTGAGTACACGAACAGATGGTCGGACATTCTCCTTCAGGATCTCTTGGTAGACAGCAGAATTCATAGTTCCTTTTATCACGGCAAGTCTTCCAGGTCCTGAAGCAGCAAAACAGCCCCAGACCACCACACTACCACCACCATATTTTACTGTTGGTATAATGTTCTTTTTATGAAATGCAGTGTTCCTTCTACGCCAGATATACTTGGACACACACCTTCCAAAGAGTTCCACTTTTGTCTCATCGGTCCACAGAATGTTGTCCCAAAAGTCTTGGGGATCATCAAGATGTGTTGTGGAGAAATTGAGACGAGCTTTGATGTTCTTTTTTGCTCAGCAGTGGTTTTCTCCTTGGAACTCTGCCATGCAGGCCATTTTTGCCCAGTCTTTTCCTGATGGTGGAGGCATGAACGCTGACCTTAACTGAGGCAAGTGAGGCCTGCAGTTCCTTGGACGTTGTTGTGGGGTCTTTTGTGACCTCTTGGATGAGTCGTCGCTGCGCTCTTGGGGTAATTTTGGGAGGCCGGCCACTCCTGGGAAGGTTCACCACTGTTCCATGTCTTCGCCATTTGTGGATAATGGCTCTCACTGTGGTTCGCTGGATTCCCAAAGCTTTGGAAATGGCTTTATAACCCTTTCCAGACTGATAGATCTCAATGACTTTCTTTCTCAATTGTTCCTGAATTTCTTTGGGTCTCGGCATGATGTGTAGCTTTTAAGGATCTTCTGGTGGACCTTACTGTGTCAAGCAGCTCCTATTTAAGTGATGCCTTGATTGTGAACAGGTGTGGCAATAATCAGGCCTGGGTGTGGCTAGAGAAATTGAACTCAGGTGTGGACAACCACAGTTATAGTATGTTTTAACAAGGGGGGCAATCACTTTTTCACACAGGGCCATGATGGTTTGGATTTTTTTTCACCTTTAATAATAAACACCTTCATTTACAAATTGCATTTTGTGTTTACTTGTGTTGTCCTTGACTATTGTTTAAATTGGTTTGATGTTCCGAAACACTTAAGTGTGACAAGCATGCAAAGGAACAGGAAATGAGGAAGGGGGCAAACACTTTTTCACACCACTGTAGGTAGTCCTGCTTATTTAGGGGTGAGGTATGGTGGGACCAGGGCTTTTTTTCAGCAGGAACTAGGGGGAACTCAGTTCCACCACCACTGGCTCGAGTCTTCTGCTCCCTGCTCACCAATATCATTTGGTAACACTGAAGTCCAGCTTCTGCATTTACAAGTGATAGCTTATCTCCCAGTAGCTCCCACAGGTCAGATATCCTGTGCAGATCCCACTGAGTGTCAGACAGGGAAAAGGGAGATACAGGTGCCCAGGGTTCAATGCAGTCATGGACAGGAAAGGGTGCGTGGTAGACATGTGCGAATAGTTTCGTACGAATTTCAAATTCGCACGAATTTCCCTAAATTCGTACATTTGGGAGGATCCGAAATACGAATTGCCATGCGTCCCAATTTTGTACGAAATAGGAACTTTTGTTTACGAATCCCCAGGAGGAAGTCAGCACAGCACAGGGATGGTGGGAGCCCCTCATCTAACGAAAATTCGTATTTCGGATAGGAAATTCTTCAACGGAATTTAGGATTAAAACTAAACTTCCATCAGCATCGACTGGAGGAAAATCCTATTTTTCTATCCATCTGAGGAGCGGATCGGATGAACACGGACAGATGGTATGTGTTCGTCCAATCCCCCATAGAGGCGAATGGAGAGCCGACAGGGCGGTCCCTGCACAGTGAGCAGGGACCGCCCTGTTTTCTGCCGCCTCAGCGGGGACAACGGAGCGATCCCGGCTGAGCAAGCGGATCATCACAGGGCGGATCATTACTGATCCGTCCCATGTGAAAGGGGCCTTAGGGCCCATTTGGCATTGTTATAATTTTTCCCCTAGCTCCATCACTGTCAGTAAAGTTTAATTGGTTAGCAATGTGGGTTTAATTTCCACATGACCATTGCTGTTTCCTCCCACAATATAAAAAAAACATAGATATTGACCACTAGTGTGTGTATGTGTGTGAGACTCTAGTAGGGACAACAGAGTGTGAGCTCCTCAGGGGCGGGGCCTAATTGAAAATTATCCATGTACTCTAAACAGAGGATTAGGTGGTGCAATATAAATGGATAAATTATCAGACCTATTTCTAAATTGTTTTTTTTTTTTTCATTTTTATTACTCACACTGGTTTCTGTTTTCTTAAACTAGTTTTGGAGACGAAATTCCAGGGATGGATGGACTAGGAACAGGTGAGATATGCAAAATCTGTACTTTAAAAATGTAAAGGGAGGCTGTGATGTAAAGGGGACTGTACTATAAAAGGGGCACTGTAATATAAAGAGGGGCCTGTGCTTTAAAGGGGGGCTGAGGACAGACTCTGCGAAAGTAAAATTTAAAAATCTTCTTCTAATTTGCTAAACAACCTCTGTAATAAACATAGACTGGTTTATTTAGATATAACATGACTTGTAAACTTAATGTACACTATATTACCAGTAAGTATTGGGACGCCTGCTTTTACACGCACATGAACTTTAATGGCATCCCAGTCTTAGTCAGTAGGGTTCAGTATTGCGTTGGCCCACCCTTTGCAGCTATAACAGCTTCAACTCTTCTGGGAAGGCCGTCCACAAGGTTTAGAACTGTGTCTATGGGAATGTTTTACCATTCTTCCAGAACTGTATTTGTGAGGTCAGGCACTGATGAGGACGAGAAGGCCTGGCTCGCAATCTCTACTATAATTCATCCCATAGGTGTTCTTTTGGGTTGAGGTCAGGACTGGGAGTGTTTGACCATTCTTCTACCATTCCCCAAACTCACTCATTCATGTCTTTATGGACCTTGCTTTGTACACTGGTCCAAATCATTTGGTGGAGGGGGGATTATGATGTGGGATTGTTCCTCGGGAATTGGGCTTGGCCCCTTAGTTCAAGTGAAGAGAACGCTTAAGGCATCAGCATACCAAGACATTTTGGACAATTTCATTCTCCCAACTTTATGGGAACAGTTTGGGGATGGCCCCTTCCTGTTCCAACATGACTGCGCATCAGTGCACAAAGCAAGGTCCATAAAGACATGGGTGAGCGAGTTTGGCGTGGAGGAACTTGACTGGCCTGACCTCAACTCGATAGAACACCCTTTAGAAGAATGGTCAAACACTCCCATAGACACACTCCTAAACCTTGTGGACGACCTTCCCAGAAGAGTTGAAGCTGTTATAGCTGGGTGGGTCAACTCAATATTGAACCCTACAGACCCCATACACACAGTTGGAAATTCCAGCGGAAAAAGTCAGATCGGATTATGTGTGGGCTCTATCTGTATTTTTCTGTTGGAATTTCTGATGGAAAAAGTTTGAGAGCTGGATCTAAAGCCTCATACACACGATCGGACTTTGTACAAACTTTCCCGTGGACTTTTGTACAAAGGGTGTTGCCCGTAAGTTTGTATTGCACACACACGATCTGACTTTTTAGGCAACAAACACAAACGTAGTGACGTTTCAATGTACTGACGACACTTTAAAAGAGGACGTTCAGTTACTCCAGCGCCACCTTTGGTCAACTTCTGTATTGTTGCACAAAGCAAGGTCCATAAAAACATGGATGAGCGAGTTTGGGGTGGAGGGACTTGACTGGCCTTCACAGAGTGCGCAACCTGATAGAACACCTTTGGGATAAATTGGAGCGGAGACTGTGAGCCAGGCCTTCTCGTTCAGGATCAGTGTCTGACATCACAAATGCGATTTTTGCGGAATGGTCAAACATTCCCGTAGACACTCTCCTAAACCTTGTGGACAGCTTTCCCAGAAGAGTTGAAGCTGTTATGGCTGCAAAGGGTGGGCCAACTGAATATTGAACCCTACGGACTAAGACTGGGAGGCCATTAAAGTTCATGTGCGTGTTTAAAGCAGGTGTACCAATACTTTTGGTTATATAGTGTATCTTTCCTATACACTCCTGTTATTATATAGACGTTCGCCATCAGATGACATCACCTGTAGACGTTTGGCCTGTCACAAAACTTTGCATACCCCAACTGAAGAATTTGGTAAACTGGACAGCAGTGAGGATTTTTGTCTCCTAGATCCATTGTTGTATTCTTTGCTGATAAAATGCGCAGCGGGTAAGAGGATTTTTGTTAAAAATAAGCTCCTTATCCCTCCCATGCATCTCCCCATAGACAAGAAAATAAGGATTAGTGCCATCGGAACATGATGACGAGAGAGCATAATCCCGATTTACTTACCTAATAAAATTAAATGTGTATTAACCTCTTACTGCCCGGGCGTTTTGCAAGATGAATCCGCTAGCTGGTAAACCTCCCCAGATATTTACCGTATATGAGAAAGAGGGACATCGCTTAGCATAAAGCACGTAGACAAAAAAGATCGCTCGCCACACACCAAGTTACATAGAAAATTAAGAATTAATATTCAGAAAATGATTGGTTGAACCCAAGTGTGTGTGTTTTTTTCCCCCCACCAATACGTTTCGTTTACACCGGCTTTTCATAATAACAAATATAATACTTTAGAGGTTAAAGCAGGGTTTCTCAACCAGGGTTCTGTGGAACTCAATGGTTCCTCCAGAGGTTGTTCGGGGGTTCCATGAGCAATTTCTGCCTCTCAGATACACTATATTATCAAAAGTTTTGGGACACCTGCCTTCACACGCACGAGCTTTAATGGCATCCCAGTCTTCGTCCGTAGGGTTCAATATTGAGTTAGCCCACACTTTGCAGAAATAACAGCTTCAACTCTTCTGGGAGGGCCGTCCACAAGGTTTAGGAGTGTGTCTATAGGAATGCTTGACCATTCTTCCAGAATTGCATTTGTGAGGTCAGGCACTGATGTTGGATAAGAAGGCCTGGCTTGCAGTCTCCGCTCTAGTTAATCCCAAAGTTGTACTATCGAATAGAGGTTGGGACCGTTTGAAGGCCAGTCAAGTTCCTCCACTCCAAACTCTCTTCTCTATGTCTTTATGGAGCTTGCTTTGTGCACTGGTCCAAATCATTTGGTGGAGGGGGGATTATGGTGTGGGGTTGTTTTTCAGGGGACCTTGGACCTTTAGGGCACTATGGACCTTGCTTTGTGCACTGGTGCACAGTCATGTTGGAACAGGAAGGGACCATCCCCCAAACTGTTCCCACAAAGTTGGGAGCATGAAATTGCCAAAACGTCTTGGTATGCTGACGCCTTAAGAGTTCCCTTCACTGGAACTAAGGGGCCAAACCCAACCCATGAAAAACAACCCCACACCACAACCCCCCCTCCCTCCACCAAATGATTTGGACCAGTGCACAAAGCAAGGTCCATAAAGACATGGATGCTCGAGTTTGAGGTGGAGGAACTTGACTGGCCTGTCTTGACCTCAACCTGATAGAACACCTTTGGGAGGTATTAGAGTGGAGACTGCAAGCCAGGTCTTCTCCTCCAACATTAGTGCCTGACAAATGCATTTCTGGAAGAATAGTCAAACATTCCCATAGACCAGTGATGGGGAAGCTTGGCACCCCACATATTTTGGAACTACATTTCCTATGATGCTCAACTACACTGCAGAGTGCATGGGCATCATGGGAAATGTAGTTCCAAAATATCTGGGGTGCCAAGGTTCGCCATCACTGCCATAGACACACTCCTAAACCTTGTGGACAACCTTCCCAGAAGAGTAAGGTGCGTGTAAAGGCAGGTGTCCCAATATTATTGACAATATAGTGTAAATTCCCATTGACTCCATTGATCTTTTTATCTGTAAGGAGGTATTTCTTCCCAATGACCACAAATGTAATGAGCTGTAGACAGGCATGTACTGGCCATTGGGACTACCGGGAGTTTCCCGGTGGGCCGATGGCTCAGTGGGCCACTCTAATGTAAGGGGGCTGGTGATGGGACACTCTGATGTAAGGGGGCTGGTGATGGGACACTCTGATGTAAGGGGGCTGGTGATGGGACACTCTGATGTAAGGGGCTGCTAATGAGACACTCTGATGTAAGGGGGTGCTGATGGGACACTCTGATGTAAGTGGGCCGGTCTGGATGAAGTCCATTGCCAAATTTCTGCCCCAGTCCAGCCCTGGCTGTAGATATAGTCATTTATAGCAAGGGTTCCCTGAGACCGGGAAATTCTTTGAAGGGTTCCTCTGTATTGCAGTGTCCAGGTTCCTAGGCCTCTTTTTTTTTTTTTTTGAGAAGAATTGATTAAATTGACAAAACGACCAAACTGAATACCAAGATTCACCCCTTCTATAGATTTCAATAGGGTTTGGGGAAAAATTCTGATTTTCCCAATATTGTAGTTCTTTCCCTAAAGTGACCACAAATCAAACCTGGACAGACTCACATCCCTCCTACTGAAAAGCATGCCAAGGCACAAAGCTAGAGCAATACATCTTAGCAGGAGAATGAAATCCAACAGCTGTATTTTATAGGATGACGCTGACACCTGGTGGTGGATTTGGTTAATGCAATAATAACATAAAAATGACATAAAGCAGCAAAGTATGTAGTCTGCATTTATTAAAGTGGTTGTAAACCCTCGGACAAAAACAAACAAACAAAAAAACCCTGCAAGACAAAGGCATAATGAGCTTGTATGCATAGCAACAAGCTCATTATGAATTACTTACCTGAGATCAAAGCCCCTGCAGACGCTTTCGAACACTGCTCCGGTGCCCGACATCGCCCCCCCCCCCCCCCGGAGTTACTTCCGGGTATCGCGGGCTCCGGCGCTGTGATTGGCAGGAGCCGCAATGACATCACTCCCACACATGCTTGCGGGAGCCGCCGGTAATGGCACAATCACTGAAGCAACGGCATGTACAGTTTGCTTCAGTGTGCAATGACATCGGCACATGCAAATACAGGGAATACCTCCTAAACTGTTCAGGTTTAGGAGATATCCAGTGTAGCTACAGGTAAGCCTTATTATAGGCTTACCTATAGCAGAAAGTGTGTTGTAAGGGTTTACAACAACTTTAAGATATGTTTGTAAGTAATTACTTCAAGGACTTGCTCACATAAGCGGCACGCGGTCGGACTTTCCGATGCAAAATGTAAATGTAAAATGTGCTATCGGAGCTTGTTGTCGGAAATTCCGACTATGTGTAGGCTCCATCGGACAGTTTCCATAGGAATTTCCGCCACACAAAATGTGAGATCTGGTTGTCAAATTTTTCGACAACAAAATCTGTTTGCTTAAATTCCGAACGTGTGTACACAATAACAATTCTGGCGCACAAGTCCACGCCTGCTGGCTATTGAACTTAATTTTTCTTGGCTCGTCGTACGTATTGTACGTCACCGCGTTCTCGACGTTCGGAATTTCCGACAAGATTTGTGTGACCGTGTGTATGCAAGACAAGTTTGAGCCAACATCCGTTAGAAAAAATCCTACAGATTTTGTTGTCGGAATGTCCAATCAATGTTCGATCGTGTGTACGGGGCATTACTAAACCCACAACAGTAGAATCAGTCTGTATATGCAGTAAAGCATGCTTGTTATACTCACTGTGGAACCTAATAGGTTAATCCTCCGCATTGTGTAAAAAGGCTATTTGATTCTGTCTTCTCTGATCCTCCCCTTCTTCCACAGTCCCCAATCCATCTCCTGATAGAACAGCGCCTTGGGGGCAAACTGTACATGCTCAGTTTGGTGTATTGCTAGAATTTTTTTTTTTGGGAGGGTGCTGCAGCCTCATAGGACAGTCAGGGGAGAATGAAAACTCCTCCTACAAGATTTAACCAGACACTGATAGAAGTCACAAGACTGCTATATACTGCTGATGAGAAAAGGTATTTAGCAGTTTATATTTACTAAAATAGTTGAATCTCCATGTTCTGTGTACTGTGGGAGTCCAGATATAGTGAATGCAGGCTCCTGGGTTTAGTAACAATTTAAGGCAGGGGGTTGGGGGGCGGTAACACTTCAACTCAACCTCCTGGTTAAAGCAGGTGGTGAATAGGCAATACAACTCCTCCACACTGCCTGTTATACTTTCTGCTATAAAACATATCTAATAAAAAAAAAAAAAAAACAATTTCTTCATGAATTTAGGCAAAAATGTATTCTGCTATATGATTAAAAAAAAATCCTAATAAGTGTATATTAATTGGTTTGGGTGAAAGTTATAGCATCATATATATACTGTCATTTTTATTTAATGTTTTCTATACTAGTAATGGCGGCACTCAGAGACTTGCAGCGGGACTGCGATAGTGCAGCGGACAATCTGACACTAACCAACTTTGTGGGAAGTGACTAACTACCGCTGACATCACCAGTGACACTAATACAGTCATCAGTGATAACACTATACACTGTAATGCCACTGGCTGGGAAGGGGTTAACATCTAAGGGCAATCAAGGGGTTAATTGTGTGCTTAACAATGTGTAATGTGTGTAATAAATATGCGCTGCTTTTAATCGCAGATCAATTCATCTTTTCCCTGCTATGAATCATTGGCCAGGATCTGCTGATAGACTTCTGCTGTGTCAAATCACAGGGGAGTAGACGGGCGGGGGGCGCACACGCACCCCCGAACCCTAGAAACAGGCAGCGGCATACAGGTACATTGCGGTGCCGCCCCGTCGCAGTATATGTGCTGCGACAGGTCAGTATGTGGATATAGCTTGTAATAATACATATACGTGGGGGGGGAGGGGTAGAAATAGCTCTTAATTTGCAGTATCAAGAGCCATACACTTTATGTGCAAATGAAATAAGTAAACAGGAATTTTCTTTTCTTATGATTGGATAATTGAAGCAAAGCGTAGCACAATGTATTCTGTGAAGATTGTCAGCTCCTTTGGTAAATCAGCTGCTTTATCCCAGCAGCTACAGAGAGGTGGAGTGACTGGCGTGTAATACAGGCAGACTGTAGAGGGAAAATCCCGCATTCTGTATATGGAACACTGGAACTCTGATCCAGCGTCTGTACACTAATCTGAAAGTCAATTAATTTTTTAATTGAAACATTCTAATAATTCCGAATGCGCTTGCTGAAAATAGATAAGAGTTTTACTTTTTAAAGCAATCCCTGTGAGGGAGCGGATTAAATAAAGGCAAATCTTATTTTTGTTTTATTGGTGATCGTTTGAGTAATCAGCAATGGAGGGCAGCAAGTTTTTAATTTTTTTACATTTTTTTATTGCGCAATACAATTGAATACTGTCCGTTCCATTCTTTTGTGCCATTCTTTTGATTTGCGCTAGTAGTAGTTGGTCGCATTCAACTGGACACTGTTCTGTAATGTTAAAGATGTTTCATGATTCAAGCCACTTCCCACTTCCTCAGTTCCCGATGAGTGCCAGGAACATACCCCAACTTTGCCCACCACCAAGCCCCCCCCCCCCCCCCCATCCACCGCCGTCGTCATCTTCTGGAACAGCAGCAGTTAATACAATTAAGGATCTGTCCCAGGCTCCCATCAGGAGGGTCAGACCATGTCCACCCTTTCCACCCAGCTCCCCCATTCATATAAGCCATAATACAGCTTCTATGAATGAAACTGAATCTATGAATGGAGGACGGGGCCCTTTTTCATTCATAGAAGCGAGACCTCCTTGTCTTTCTCAAACTTTTTCAAAATCAAAGGATGTGAATGAATGAATGAAATACTTGTATAGCGCACAATGCGAACTGAATCGCCTCTAGGCGCTGTGGCGAGCTTTGATCATCTGCTAGAAGAGGAAGGTCTTGAGTTTTTTCCTAAAAGCCAGGTGATTTTCTTCCAGGCGGATGTTGATTGGTAGAGCATTCCATAGCAGAGGACCTTGGACAGCGAATCTCCGATCCCCCTTGGATTTATACCGGGCTTTGGACACGAGGAGGAGGTTTTTGATGGCTGATTGAAGACTACGGTTTGGTGTGTAATGATTTATTTTCTCCATTAGGTATTGCGGAGCTTCTCTATGCACACATTTGTGGGTGAGGCAAAGGGTCTTGAACGTGATCCGATTTTTTACGGTTAGCCAATGTAAGCTCCTCAGTGAAGGAGAGATGGATTCCCAGGGTTTTTTTCCTGTTATCAGCCTTGCCGTCGTGTTTTGGATCAGTTGTAATTGTGCAAGTTGATATTGTGGTAATCCTATGTAAAGCGAGTTTGCGTAGTCCAGTCGTGAATTAATGATTGTTCCAACTACCACTGCTTTGTCATTCTTTGGGATAAAAGGGATGAGTCTGCGAAGCATGCGCAGCAGATGGTGAGATCCACTGACTACTGCTCCTATTTGCGCATCCATTGACATTTGTGCGTCTAAAATAACCCCGAGACTCTTGGCCTTGGTCCTTGGGGACATGGTCTGCCCAAAGACGGTGGGTGGAGTCCAGGTGGTTTTGGTTACGGATTATGATTTGGATGTAAGATAAGAAGCTCTGTCTTTGATTCGTTGAGTTTGAGGGAGTTAGTGGTCATCCAGTCCTCTATTGATTTGAGGCAGTTTTCAAGTTGTTGTTGGTGATCTTTTTTTCCATTGATACGGAAATAAAGTTGCGGGTCGTCAGCGTAAGAGTGGAAGCAAAGGTCTGAACATCTGATGATTTGGAGGAGTGGGCGGATGTCAATGTTGAAGAGAACGGGCAACAAAGGAGATCCTTGAGGGACTCCGCAGGTGACTGCCTGAGATTCTGAGAGGAATTTTCCTAGTTTCACTGTCTGTGAACGATTTCCTAGGAAGGACGCGAACCATTGGCGATCTACGTCTTGGACTCCGGCTACTTCTGTGAGCCGGATGAGTAGAGTATTGTGGTCTACTGTATCAAACGCTGCGCTTAGGTCTAACAGTACGAGGAGACATGGCTCTCCGTCATCTGCTGCTTCGAGGGCGTCATCCCAAATCTTGAGGAGAGCTGTTTCTGTTCCATGACCCGGGCGGAAGCCTGATTGCAGCGGGTCCAGGAGTTTGTGAGTATCCAGGTGGTCGTTGTAGCTGATGTACTACAGCTTTCTCCATGATCTTTGAAATGGTGTTGAGGCTTGTAATTGGCCTACGGTTGTTTGGGTCCTGAGGGTCCAGGTTTGGTTTCTTGAGTAGAGGTTTGACGATGCCTTGTTTGAGGATGCTGGGAACAGTTTATGAGGTGCGTTATGGTTGGAGCCACGATGTCGGAGCATTCTTTCAGTAGTTTTGTGGGGATGATGTCAATTGGTGAGGTACTGTCACAAAGTTTATTAATGATGTTTTTTGTGGTGTCCGCAGTAATTGGGGTTAGTGAAAATTTTGGCGGTTGCGGAATGTCGGTGTAGACATCCTCTTTATGTATTTGCTGGCTGAGGTTGGAAGTTTTCTTCTGACAAATTGTTCTCCTGATGGTTTCGACTTTATCGATGAAAAAATCTGACAGTTTGTCACAGTAATCCTGGGATTCATTTTCTGGGGGCTCTAGGCACACCGGATTCATTGATTGATTGACTAGTTTAAACAGTTCCCGTGGTTGGTTTGCGGCCGTTGAGATTGTATATGAGAAGTGATCCTTTTTGGCTTTGAAGATTGCTTTGCGATAATTCTCTGTGAGACCTTTGTAGTTAAAGTGGTTTTCCTCTATGGGATTTCTTCTCCATGTTCTTTCCGATCTGGAAGACACAAACAATGATGAAGCTTTAAAGCAGCGGTCTCCAAACTGCAGCCAGGGGGCCAGATATGGCCCTTTATTCGCTTTTATCCAGCCCTTGGGGCACTATTTCTTCCACTAATACAAGCAATGGCGCATAACCCCACCCCTTGAGAGCAATGAAGAGACACAATTCCAGTGACGCCAACAATGGGGCACAATTCCTCCCAACTACACCAACAATTGGACTCAATGACACCAATGATGGGGCAAAATTCCTCCCAATCACACCAATGAAGGGGAAAACTTCCTACAATCACACCAACAACTGGACCCAATGACACTAACGATGGGGCAAAATTCCTACCAATGACGTCAACAATTGGGCCCAATGACACCAACAATTGGGCCCAATGATGCCAACATTGAGGCACAATTCCTCCCAATGGCACCAATGAAGGGGCAAAATTCCTCCCAATTGAGCGGTCGTGTGATGTTGTACCTAAACAAAATTGATGTATTTTTTTCCCCACAAATAGAGCTTTCTTTTGGTGGTATTTGATCACCTCTGTGTTTTTTATTTTTTGCACTATAAACAAAAAAAAGCATACATTTTGAAAAAAAAATATTTTTTTTACTTTTTGCTATAATAAATATCCCCGAAAAATATATATAAAAAACAAATTTCTATGGCCCTTTATTCGCTTTTATCCAGCCCTTGGGGCACTATTTCTTCCACTAATACAAGCAATGGCGCATAACCCCACCCCTTGAGAGCAATGAAGAGACACAATTCCAGTGACGCCAACAATGGGGCACAATTCCTCCCAACTACACCAACAATTGGACTCAATGACACCAATGATGGGGCAAAATTCCTTCCAATCACACCAATGAAGGGGTAAATTTCCTAAAATGACACCAACAACTGGACCCAATGACACCAAAGATGGGGAAAAATTCCTACCAATGACGCCAACAATTTGGCCCAATGATGCCAAAAATTGTGCCCAATGACACCAACAATGGGGCACAATTCCTCCCAATGGCACCAATGAAGGGGCAAAATTCCTCCCAATTGAGCGGTCGTGTGATGTTGTACCTAAACAAAATTGATGTATTTTTTTCCCCACAAATAGAGCTTTCTTTTGGTGGTATTTGATCACCTCTGTGTTTTTTATTTTTTGCACTATAAACCAAAAAAAGCATACATTTTGAAAAAAAATATTTTTTTTACTTTTTGCTATAATAAATATCCCCGAAAAATATATATAAAAAACTAATTTCTTCCACAGTTTAGATCGATATGTATTCTTCTACATATTTTAGGTTTAAAAAAAAATAGCAATAAGTGTATATTAATTGGTTTGCGCAAAAGTTAAAGCATGTACAAAATAGGGGATAGATTTATGACATTTTTATTATTTAAATTTTTTTTATTAGCAATGGCGGAGATCTGCGATTTTTATCATAACTGCGACATTATGGCGGACACATCGGACACTTTTGACACTATTTTGGGACTATTGTCATTTGTACAGCGATCAGTGCTATAAAAATGCATTGATTACTCTGTAAATGACACTGGCAGGGAAGGGGTTGAACACTAGGGGGCGATCAAGGGGTTACGTGTGGAGTGATTCTCACTGTGAGGGGGTGGGCTACCTAGGACATGAGAGCGATCACTGCTCCCGATGACAGCCCTCCTGTACCTTTTGTATTGAACTGTGCTTTAATTGTGTTGTCCCCCTATACATTGTAAAGTGCTGCGTAAACTGTTGGCGCAATATAAATCGTGTATAATAATAATAATAATAATAATGTTGCTAGGCAGAACAGGGAAATGCCTTGTTTACATCTCCATCTCCCCGTTCTGCCACTCCATGACACGATCACGGACCTGCGGGCATGGCCATACCCACGCCCACAATGCCACGATTTAAAGGGGCGTCCCTGTACACCCATTTGCCCAGCCGTGCCATTGTGCTGACGTATATCGTTGTGCGCTGGTCGGCATTGTGGTTAAAGGTGTTACATTCGTTTAGTTTACTCACTGTAACAAAGGCAGCCTGCTGGCTCCAGCTGTCACTGCGCCTCTCTGTGTGCAAAGCACAGTGACAGCTGCAACCACGCAGGTTTGTTTGTAAACAAATCTCATGCGACCACCATAAGGACCCACTCTGATTGGTTTCTGGAATCCGGAGCTGTTCTTGAAAAGTGTGGTTTATAAAACTAGGATTAAGCCCAGCTGCATGGTCCTATTTCTAAACTGGAATGTAGATTAAAGTTGACTCTGTATTGTGCACTGTGAAAACATTACCCCTACAGCAGCCTTTCTCAACCTTTTCAACACAGAGGAACCCTTGAAAAAACTTTCCAGTCTCTGGGAACCCTGGTAAAAATGATTATATCTACAGCTCATGATACATTAGTGCAGTGATTCTCAACCAGGGTTCCCCCAGAGGTTGATAGGGGTTCCTTCAGCATTGGGCAATTTCTGCCTCTCAGATCCCCCTGACACCATAGATCTTTTTAACTATCTGTAAGGGGTAATTCTTCCCAATGACCACAAGGGTAAGGAGCATTTTTCCCACTGACCATCACACTAATATATCATGAGTTGTAGATTTCTAATGTTTAGCAGGGATTCCCTGAGACCAGAGAACTATTTCAAGGGTTCCTCTGTGTTGAAAAGGTTGAAAAAGGCTGCATTCGGGTGATGGTCAGTGGGAAGAATGCTCCTTACATTGGTGGTCATTGGGAGGAATTACCCCCTTATGCCGCATACACACGATCAGACTATCCAGCAGACTTGGTCTGGCGGACAATCCGCCCGTGTGTGGGCTTCGGCGGACTTTTTTTTCCCCCAAAAGTCCGACAGACTTAGAAAGTAGTTTTGACCCAAAAATTGTCCACCGGCCGGCCTTGTGTGTGCTAGTCCGCCGGACTTTTGAAATGAACGGACTTCGGAGGCGGGATTGACCCGTCGCTGGCCCCGTCATCTTGTATGGCATAAAGGGGAAGCCCTACGCCGAAAAAAACTGCGTGAGGGTCCCCCCCAAGGTCCATATCAGACCCTTATCCGAGCACGCAGCCCTGGCCGGTCAGTTAAAGGGGGAGGGGAGAAGCGAGCCGTACCAGACCGCGTGCCCTCTACATGGGGTGGTGCTTTTGGGGAAGGGGGGCCCTGCGGCCCCCAACCCCAAAGCACCTTGTCCCCATGTTGATGCGGGCAGGGGGCTTATCGGAATCTGGGAGCCCCCTTTAATAAGGGGGCCCCCAGATACCGGCCCCCCACCCTATGTGAATGAGTATGGGGAAAAATTTACCCCTACCCATTTACCTGGTGAAAAAAAAACACAAGGGTTTAAAATAATTTATTGCACAGCTCCGGGGGTCTTCTTGCTGGACTGCTCCGCTATCTTCTGCTCTTTTACTAGCGGAGGAGCCCGGCTTTCTTCTTTGTCGCCACCCGGGGGTCTTCTTCCGACTTCGGGGGTCTTGCCTCCCTCTTCGGTTCTTCTTGCCGGGCCTCCGCTTTCTTCCTTTAGCTCTTTTACTAGCGGTGGCCCGGTCTTCTGTCGCCGCTGCCTCTTCTTCCGACTTCGGGGGTCTTGTCCCCCTCTTCGGTTCTTCTTGCTAGGCCTCCGCTCCTTCTTCCAGCTCTTTTACTAGCAGTGGCCCGGTCTTCTGTTGCCCCTGCCTTCTCTTCTTCTTGTTCTTCCTTGAGATGTTGACTCGAAGCTCTCTCTGGCTGCAATGACAGGGACACAGTGTGCAGTGACTTATATGGGGACATCACCGGGTGATGTCCCCACCCATTATGATGTCACAGTCCCAGCAGCCTCTGGGACTGTGGCATCATAATGGGCGGGGACATCAGCCGGTGATGTCCCTATATAGGTCCCGTGTCCCTGTCATTGCGGCCAGAGAGAGCGTTGAGTCAATATCTCAAGGAAGAACAAGAAGAAGAACAAGAAGAAGAGAAGGTGGCGGCGACAGAAGACCGGGCCACCCTAGTAAAAGAGCTGGAAGAAGAAAGCGGAGGCCCGGAAAGAAGAACTGAAGAGGGGGACAAGACCCATGGAACCCTGGTTGAGAAACCCTGCCATATAGACTTCAAGCAGAAAGGACTTGAGTTAAGGTTTGTATGACAACTAGGCAGTTAGAATTTTAGAAGGAAATTGCTGGATTGATGCTTGTTTTTAATTAGTTAACCCACTGAATCGATAATTGATATTTTGTTTAAATAGTGATGGCTTTTTGTTTCATTATCTTGCAGATATCACGGTTATATGCCCTTGGGAGGCGTTCAGCCACCTGGAGTTGCATGAACTGTCCCAGTTCGGGATCATCTGAGATGGATTTGTCGTTCTTCTATTTTGTGCTAATTTTCTCTCTTGCAGATGTGTTACGCTACCACAGGGGTCCCCAAATTCTTCAGTATGAGGGCCACAGTGTATACTTTACAAATTGTCGTGGGCTGAAAAAAAAACTGAATTAAAAATGAATGTTTTACATGAATGTATTTGTAATCAGAGTGATATGATTTAGAACAAGAGAGAGAGAGAGATTAAAAAAAATCAGTGTCCCCTTATACTGTATCATGATCTCCTCAAAGGTTCCCCTTTACCCCACTGTTCCCTCTTACATCATGGTCCCCATCAGAGCTTTCCCTTACATCATGAGAGAGACCCCCCGTTATATCAAGAACTCCATCACAGTTCCCACCTTATATCAGGGTCCCCATCAAAGTCCCTTCTTATATCATGGTTTCCACCAGGTTCCCATCAGAGTCCCCCTTACATCATGGACCCCTCTTACATCAATGTCCACATCAGGATCCCTCATGCCATGGTCCTCATCAGAGACCTTCCTTTTATCATGATCTTCATTAGAGCCCCCATCTTATATCAGGGTCCCCATCAGAGACCCATCAAGGTTCTCCTTTACACCGTGGTTCCCATCAGAATCCCCTCTTACATCAAGGTACACATCAGAATCCCATCTCGCATCATGGCCCTCATCGGAGACCCCCCCTTATACCACGATCTCCATTATAGTCCTCTCTTTTATCATGGTCTACATCAAAGTTCCCCTTTACACCATGGTTCCCATTAGAGTCCCCTGTTACATCATGGTCCCTATCAGAATCACATCTTACATCAAAGTAGACATCAGAATCCTCTCTCACATCATGGCCCTCATCAGAGACCCCCCTTATAGCACAATCTCCATTAGAGTCCCCCCTTATATCAGGATCTCCAGCAAAGTCCTCTCTTATATCATGGATTCCATCAAGGTTCCCACTTTATATCAGGGTTCTCCTCAGAGTCCCCCCTTATACTAGTGTCTCCATCAGAATCCCCCCTTACATTAGTGCCCTCTATTCTGAATCCTCAATCTGTGCACCAAGCCTAAGGAATGGCCTTTAACCATAGTTGTGGGCTGAATAAAATCCAATAATGGGTCAGGTGTGGTCCACGGGCCATCGTTTGGAGACCCCTGTGCTACCATATTAAATACACCTGTCACATACTGAATATGTAAAAAGATGTTCTGTATTACTGTAGGCACCTGAAAGTGTAGCCACCCACACCATTGTTAGCTTAAAATATGTCTGTACCACCCTATGGGGAGTTATGCAAATTCAGACTTCTTAGAAAGTCGATGTTTGGACATGCCTTGCACATTCCACAGTGCAGCCTGGGTTCAGCTGAGAAGTGCCCACATATTACTGTGGGGCATTATGTATAATATTATAGTTTTTTAAGCCTACCACTGGCTGAGGGAGAAGCCTAATTAGGACAAATGAAAGATCACGTCATTTCATCCTTATGTCTATACATGCAGATCAGCAACTGATAATGGCGTCCCCGTCCATACAAGGTTTCTATGTATATATGCTGCTTTTCTTGTAACATGAATACCTGTTTTACCCACAATATGGCTGCCTGCAAAGGAAAACAATGGTGCTCTTTAAGTGTGCTTGCTTGGGAAAATGTTTAAGATTCAGTGCAAATAAGTTGTCCAAATCCAAAAAATTCTGGTTTGAACAAAGAATGTAGGCTACCAAATTTACTTACCGTAATTTGGCACGCAAGTCCTTTTCTTCTTGAAATTGTGTTGAATGTAGTACTACCTAAGTCAGCCATTCTCAACCAGGGTTCCATGAAACCTTAGGATTGCTCAAGGGTTGGCTAGGGTTTTCTTCAACTGTGACTTCCCACATGCCAGTGGCATGACTTCAAGGATGTAATTCTGGCCACCCTGTTAGGGGGGCATTCTTCATAGTACTACTTAAGTCAGCCATTCTAAACCATGGTTGTGTGGAACCCTAGGGTTCCTCAAAAGGTGGCTAGGGTTTCCTTGAGCTGTGACCTCCCATCTGATGATACTTGCAAGGTTCCAGGTTCAATGCCACTTGGCAGAGCCAGTGCCATGACTTCAAAGGGTGTCATTCTGGCAACCCTGTAGGAGGGCATTTTTCATAGAAATACTTAAGTGGGTGTTCCTTGAGTGGTGATCTCCCATTTTATGGTACCTGTGTTGTTCCAGGTACAATGCCACTTAGCAGAGCCAGTGGCATGACTGCAAGGATGTCATTCTGGCCACCCTATAACTGGGGCATTCTTCCCACTTACCACCACCAACATGAGCGGCAATTTCCCAATGACCACCGATGGACTGATCCTACCAAGGGTTCACTGGAGGCCTGAAAATTATTTCAAAGGCTTCCTTGGGGGTAATAAGGTTGAGAATGGCTGACTCAAGTCCTAATCCCATAGGAATGATGGTCCTCAGATACGAGTACACACATGCAAATACAATATATGCATTTTTTTTTCTTATCCCATTTTTATTATAGATCAAATGAAGAGAATGTAGCAACTCTAATAAATTATTTTTATTTTTATTTTTTTTAGCTGAGTATGGGTCTATTAGATTCAAAGTTTTAATAGAATCAATCTTATTTAAAGTGGAACTATCGAAAGAAAATTAGGCCAGTTTATTTTAAATAAAATATATGTAGCTGAGTATATCTATATATATCTCAGATGTTGCTTGTCTATGCTTCCCATGCCATTCTATACCCATTTTTGAATAATGCTGAACAAATATGATTAATCCACATATGAACCACATATATTTGTCAATATAGCATTAAATATATACTGTTCCATCGAAAAAATATTTTTTTTCTTAAGTTTTGTTTGTTTCTTACACTTTTCTGATGTTTTAAGGTCAGTCCTGTGACTCACAGGCAGGTCCTCTACACCTTTGGTCTTCTCCTGGTGGTGGATGGTTTATGATGTAGAGAGTAGCACTGCGAGTGCAGTCATTACTCAGTCTACAAGCTGTCCTCAGTCTCAGTGTCACTCAACCCAGAAGATTGAGGACATCTTGTGATGAATCGGAGGTACTATGGACATAATTTCATAGAGAACTTTTTTTTTTTATACCATCACTTGCAGCAACATTTAAAAAAAAAAAAAAAATTGTTCTAAGACAAATTAGGGGCAGCCATTGCTGAACTCTTCTGAAAAAAAAATGCCAATTCTACGGCTGGCACAGTCATTCGGTGGGTTCTTTCTCACAAGTGTGATCAGGAGATCCAATAAACTATTTCCAGCCCAGGCCAATTCTGATATTTCTCTTCTACATGATAGAAAATTTACTGAGAACCCTCAAACATTATCTTTTTTAAGTAGAGGTCCTAGAGAATAAAATGGTAGGTGTTGTAATTTTTTTATGTCACACGGTATTTGTGCAATGATTTTTCAAACGCAATTTGTTTTGGGAAAAAATACACTTTAAAGTATAACTAAAGGGAAAACTTTTTTCTGGTGCCTCCATGGCAGTATGCCTGTGATAAGCTCCGCTTCAGACTCTTCCCCTTAGGACAGTGAACCTTCTAAAAATAAATATAACCCTTCCTTTCTCTATTAAAAAATAAAAAGTTTTGCCCATAGTTCTGCTTTAATGAATTTTAATGCAAAAAAAAATAAAAATATAAAAGATGATGTTATGGTGAGTAGTGATGGACGAACTTCCGACGGGACGTTTCGCGAAAGCGAAATGCGAACGGACCCAAACGTTCGCGAAACCGAACGTTCGCCGCGGGCCCCATTGACTTCAATGGGAGGCGAACTTTGCAAACCTTCATGTCGAATTTGCGGCCACGTGGTAATTATTAGGGGGTAAAACGTAGTCCCACCATCTGGACAATGACATAATACATGTATGAGGTGAATTTGGGATCGATAACTACAAGCATTTTTATTTTATTTGGGAAATTGTTCTAACAATTCAGGACTATGGAGCTAATGAAGGCAATGGAGGAGAGGGAAGGTCAGGGACCAGGGTAGGCAAAGAAGAGGGTGCAGGAGATGATCACCAGCAGCGTGACATACCGGAATGACACATGCACCGTGATAGAGGCATCTGACAGCAGCACCGTAATACAGAGCACTGACAGCAGCACCGTGACATACAGCGCTGACAGCAGCACCGTGACATACAGCGCTGACAGCAGCACCGTGACATACAGCGCTGACAGCAGCACCGTGACATACAGCGCTGACAGCAGCACCGTGACATACAGCGCTGACAGCAGCACCGTGACATACAGCGCTGACAGCAGCACCGTGACATACAGCGCTGACAGCAGCACCGTGACATACAGCGCTGACAGCAGCACCGTGACATACAGCGCTGACAGCAGCACCGTGACATACAGCACTGACAGCAGCACCGTAAGCAGCCCCAGGAGGAAGTCAGCACAGCACAGGGATGGTGTGATCCCCTCATAATAAGAACCCCCAGGAGGAAGTCAGCACAGCACAGGGATAGTGTGATCCCTTCATAATAAGAACCCCCAGGAGGAAGTCAGCACAGCACAGGGATATCATAAGCAGCCCCAGTAGAAATATGACACCGCTCAACCTCTTCAAAGAGGAGGGTAGGGGCATATAGTACGGTGTGCTTTTTTGGGTCAAGGAAGTGAGCCAAATGAATTAAGAAGGTCTGTGTGCTTGATTAAAAAAATAGTTTATAGACATATACATGGTCTACTGGTCACATGTGTTGAATTCCTCCGAGATCCATGCCTCATTCATTTTTAGAAATGTGAGGTAGTTAACACTGTGGTGAGCTAGGCGAGTACGCTTATCGGTCACAATCCCCCCTGCTGCGCTGAACGTCCTTTCGGACAGGACACTGGATGAGGGGCAAGCCAACAGTTCGATTGCAAATTGGGCAAGCTCTGGCCAGAGGTCAAGCCTGCCCACCCAGTAGTCTAGGGGTTCATCACTCCTCAGAGCGTCCACATCGGCCGTTAACCCAATGTAGTCGGACACCTGACGGTCTAGGCGTTCCCTGATGCTGGATCCGGATGACACCTGTCGATGGGTCGGCTGAAAGAATGACCTCATATCCGAAGTCACCAACACATCTTCAAACCGGCCTCTTCTTGCAGGCGCTGTTGGATTGGTACCCGCAAATCCTTCTCTGGGAGTGGGAATTGCTCCTCTGCCAGCGCACGCAAAAGCAGAATGCAGCATTTCTCGAAGCAAGGCCTGGAAGTGCTGCATTCTGACAGCCCTCTGCGACGGCGGTAACATTTCCGCCATTTTGTGTTTGTACCGGGGGTCTAAGTACGTTGCCACCCAGTACTGGTCCTTGACCCTCATGCTTTTTATACGGGGGTCCCTATTAAAACACTGGAGCATGAAGGCCCCCATTTGCACTAAAGTGGAAGCGGTGTGGTGGCCTGGCTCCTGCTCATCATCCAGGATAATGTCGTCCTCTTCATTCTCCTCTCCCCATCCTCGCACAACAGGGATCCCAGAAAGGTTTAAAGCATGCTCTTCTTGCTCCTGCTCATCCGCCCCGGCACCATCCTCCTCTGACTCCTCATCAGACTCCTGTTGTTGACTTGTCTCAGATAGAGTAGCCCCCCCTGGGAATTCATCCAGCATTGCGACTTCCTCATCTTCCCGCTCCTGCTCCTCCACAGCCTGATCAATGACACGACGCAATGCACGCTCCAGAAAGAAGGCATAAGGTACCATGTCACTGATGGCGCCATGGCTGCGACTGACCAGTTTGGTGATCTCCTCAAATGGCCGCAGAAGTCTGCATGTGTCGCGCATGAGCAGCCACTGGCGCGGTGAAAAAAAACCCAGCTCCCCAGAACCGTTTCTTTCGCAGAGTTCATACAGGTAGACGTTAACTGCACGTTTCTGCTGGAGCAGCCTATCAAGCATATAGAAGGTTGAGTTCCATCGCGTCGGGCAATCGCAAATAAGACGTCTGACCGGCAGATGGTGTCGCCGCTGAATGTCAGCAAGGCGAGCCATGGCCGTGTAAGATCTTCTGAAATGGGCCGAGATTTTCCTTGCCTGCCGCAAGATGTCCTGGACCCCAGGGTATTTGACAAGGAATCGCTGCACGACCAAGTTTAAGACGTGTGCCATGCACGGCACGTGCGTGATTTTGCCCTGTTTCAATGCGCTAAGCAGATTGGCACCGTTGTCACACACCACTTTACCAACTGTCAAATTGAGCGGTGTTAGCCACTCATCTGCCTGTGAACGCAAAGCTGAAAGGAGTGCCGGGCCAGTGTGGCTCTTTGCTTCCAGGCACAACAGACGCAGCACGGCATGGCAACGTCTCACCTGGCATGTGGAATAGGTTCTGGGGAGCTTGGGCGGTGCAGTGGAAGAGACGCTAGCAGCGGAAAAGGAGGAGGCAGCTGAGGAGGAGAGGGAGGAGGATGGAGTAGGAGGAGGAGAAGAAGAGTCAGGCCTGCATGCAATCCGTGGCGGTAAAACCAAATCTACACGGGTGCCACGGGTTACATGCTTGACGGCCGTCAGAAGGTTCACCCAGTGGGCAGTAAAACTGATATACCTTCCCTGCCCGTGTTTGCTAGACCACGTGTCTGTGGTCAGATGTATCTTGGCACCGACACTGTGTGCCAGAGATACATTCACTTGCCGCTGAACATGGCCATATAGCTCTGGGATGCCCTTCTCTGAGAAATACTTCCTTCCTGGGACCTTCCATTGTGGTGTTCCAATGGCCACAAATTTGCGAAAGGCCTCCGAGTCCACCAGTTTATATGGCAGTAGTTGGCGGGCTATGAGTTCTGACAAGCCAGCCGCCAACCGTTGGGCAAGAGGGTTATCCGGCGTCATCATTTTTTTACGCTCAAACATTAGGCCCACGGAAGCCTGCCTTTTTGCAGAAAAATGTGAGCTTGGCGTGATGGAAGGTGGAGTGGAGGACAATTGTGAGGAGAGAGGAGAAGGAGAAGTAGAAGACGAGGCTGGACGGTGAGAGCCTGCAGTGTGGCTTTGTGTGTTCCGTTGCTCCCACTGGGCTCGGTGATGGCTGCTCATGTGCCTTCTTAAGGCGGTCGTCCCTAGGTGAGTATTGGGCTTACCGCGACTAACGCGTTGACTGCAAAGATTGCAGATGGCAACGCTATTGTCAGCAGCGGACACGTTAAAAAAAGCCCACACTGCGGAGCCATGTGCCGGTGTCCTGGGAGCGCCAGATGTGACCGTACATGGTCGATGACTCGCTCCTGATACATTTGCAGTCTGCTTTGTCCCTGCTGTGCAATGTAAGTCATTGCTGCTTCTCCTCCCTATCTGCTGGTCCATATCTCCCTCTGAACTCCCCTCCTCTTCCTCTCTTGTGGGCACCCACGTGACATCACTAGACACGTCATCATCAACGTCACCTTCCCCACCGCTATAAGTAGAGATCTCGGAGTAGGCAGCAACACCGGGGACCAACCTCCTCCTTGGGCTGATCTGGGTACTGGCGTCAGACTGCTGAGTAGCGCTTGTTGCTACCTCCTCTTCCTGATCCAATACCAAGAGTGGCTGCGCATCAGAAATGTCCTCTTGATATGGATCGGAAAATAATTCCAGTGACTCAAGCGGAAGGTATGTGGTGGTGGTGGTGGTGGTCGTGTTGTTGGTGGTAGTGTCTTTGGGGGTGCACATAGCAGAGAGTGAAGAAGAGGGTGCAGATCGAGAGGATGAGGAGGGTGCAGAAGAGTAAGGCTGAGCGAGCCACTCAACCAAGTCTGGTGCATCCTTTAAAGTAATTGAACGCACCTTCTGCAACTTCCCACTTTGGCTCAAGCCTGTTGCTCCTGCCCTACCCCTACCACCCCTGCGGAAGGGCCTGCCTCTTCCTCTGCCTGTCATTTTTTAAATGACCCTGTGACAAAACTCTTAGTCCCTATACCGATGAAGGACTGCTGCAGTATAGGGCAGCGGTCAGCAGTGGTGCACGTCAACCCTATCTATTGTGGACCGATAGCGGTCCTTACAGAACAGCAGACTGTACCGCACTCAAGCCTATGTACCGTAGCACCCTATACCAAGTTACCAGTCCTTATAAGAACTTTTGTGGACCAAGCAGGTTGTGTATTAGTGTTTAGCAGACTGTACGTCAGTCCCTATACCGCTGAAGGACTGCTGCAGTATAGGGCAGCGGTCAGCAGTGGTGCACGTCAACCCTATCTATTGTGGACCGATAGCGGTCCTTACAGAACAGCAGACTGTACCGCACTCAAGCCTATGTACCGTAGCACCCTATACCAAGTTACCAGTCCTTATAAGAACTTTTGTGGACCAAGCAGGTTGTGTATTAGTGTTTAGCAGACTGTACGTCAGTCCCTATACCGCTGAAGGACTGCTGCAGTATAGGGCAGCGGTCAGCAGTGGTGCACGTCAACCCTATCTATTGTGGACCGATAGCGGTCCTTACAGAACAGCAGACTGTACCGCACTCAAGCCTATGTACCGTAGCACCCTATACCAAGTTACCAGTCCTTATAAGAACTTTTGTGGACCAAGCAGGTTGTGTATTAGTGTTTAGCAGACTGTACGTCAGTCCCTATACCGCTGAAGGACTGCTGCAGTATAGGGCAGCGGTCAGCAGTGGTGCACGTCAACCCTATCTATTGTGGACCGATAGCGGTCCTTACAGAACAGCAGACTGTACCGCACTCAAGCCTATGTACCGTAGCACCCTATACCAAGTTACCAGTCCTTATAAGAACTTTTGTGGAACAAGCAGGTTGTGTGTTAGTGATTAGCAGACTGTACGTCAGTCCCTATACCGCTGAAGGACTGCTGCAGTATAGGGCAGCGGTCAGCAGTGGTGCACGTCAACCCTATCTATTGTGGACCGATAGCGGTCCTTACAGAACAGCAGACTGTACCGCACTCAAGCCTATGTACCGTAGCACCCTATACCAAGTTACCAGTCCTTATAAGAACTTTTGTGGAACAAGTGAGTTGTGAATGTTTAGCAGACTGCAGCAGAAGGGCAGCAGTCAAGTATAATATCCTTTCTATATTTGGAAGAAAGAATATTATACATGTACAAGCCTATTACTGTACCACTGATACCAGTCCTGAAAAGAACCTTTGTGGAACTAATAATAACAGCAAGTCTTTAAAATTACCCTCACTGCCTGACAACACTGCTTCCTTCCTGTCCCTATACAAATTGGCAAAAAAAGAGAACGATTAGTGGTTACTGGAACAGCTCTTTTGTGGACCTTGATAGTAACAGCTAATGATGATGATGATGATGATGATGATGAAAGACTAATCTGGCTGTCCCTGTAGCATACACCGTCCTTTCCCTTTCTCTAAACTAACAAAAGACACTCAGGCTGCTGCAAGAATCAGCAGCACAGCAAACCTATCAACACCTAACACCTATACCAGTCCTGAAAAGAACTTTTGTGTACCAAATAGCTAGTGGTTTATCTCTCCCTACTCCACACAGGAACCTGTCCCTATCGTAACAGAAGAAAGAATGTAAAATGGCCACCGGATCGGGTGTATTTATAGGTTAGGGGGAATGTACAAGTGTCCATGTGCTGTCATGTCTCAATTGGCTGTCCTGTATCACATGATAAACGTGTCACCAAAGGTTAAAGTTCTTGTATACATTAAACACGTAAGTCCGCCGCGGCGAACGACGGAAAAAGGCGTTCGAACGTGCGGACCGCGAATGTCGGAAATTCGCCGCGAAACGACCGCCGGGCGAAACGTTCGTCCATCACTAATGGTGAGCAAACAGATACCCAACATGTCACTCTTTAAAATGATGCATGCTGGAATGGTTACCACATACCAGCTTGGATTGGCCTTGATCAAGTTGGGTTTGTCACTGGCAGAGGCCAGGGATAACACCATAAAGGCCCTGGACTTGCATCATTAGCTTATCTCTAACCGGCAGGAAGGATTCTTCCTTGCGATGGATACGGAGAAGACATTCAATAGAGTCTGGCACTACACACTCGCTGCAAAGGGTGGGCTGGCTTGGAACATTTGGTTTCAGGGCTTGACGGGAGCTTGGCACCCCGGTTCCCCAGAAAAGGGGCCACTATATACACCTTTGACAGAGCTTGTGACTCTTACGCGATGTCCTCTAAACTTTGCCCTATCACCCGTCATAGGAAATCTGGACTTCTCCCCCAGACTACCCAAAGGCTGCTGAATAGCCTTACACAGAGGTGTTGGCCAATCATTTTTTCCATAGAGGGTGCTTTCAGAGGCTGGCAGAGCTGGGGAGTCTTCCAACATTGCTTTGTTCCTTTCTGGCCCTTACAAATCTGTTGCTATGCATTTGATTAGCGTTGCTAGGCTTTGCATCTTAGTATGCTGGAAGTCAACTTGTCCTCCTTCCATGCAGGGATGGCTTCAATGTATTACTCGCATAGCGAGGATGGACGAGCGATCTACACATCACAAAATAATATTTCTAAATTCTCTCATACTAGGGCATCCTGGACCTTTTTTCAGGGTTGTCCATCGTAACAAACATTCTTGCGGGAATGGCAACTGAAACCTGGCAGGGCACCGGAGTTGCCATTAGGTCCCCTTTTGTACTTTTGATGCCTACTTGCTCTACCATGGGGGTAGTTTCCCTAGATTGGTGCCTGCAGATGGAGACGGGGATGGCAGATGGTGCTACTCCCAATTATACTGTCCTTTTTTTCCCCTCCTTCCTCTTCCTTTTTATTTTCCTATCCGTCCCTGCGTTCCTTTTTTTGTTCCTCCCCTCTCCGTTGTCCCCCATGCCTTCTCATCTCTGGAATCACTCCCACCCCACCCATTTCCTCACCTTCACTCACAGGACCCTCCTATTCCTTTCCTCCTACAGCTCCCCCTGTGTTGGGGGTATAGGAGCATAGAGGGGAAGATAGGCCTGCCTACCTTGGGGACTTCCAGCCTGACTGTCCCTAGTCCGCACCCTTCATTCATTGCGTTTCAGTCCTTTCAATCATGAAGGTTCAGCATCACATGTGGTGTTATCCTAGGGCTGTTATCCATATGAATAGTCCTAATAGGAACACCGACTCTTCCAGACACCCACCTATCAAGGAATTTGATATTTGCATAACTCCTCCCAAGGAGTTGTGCAGTCCACTGCTTTAATCAGGGCTGAGGGTTCTTGAGAGCAGTACTGATCATGGCTGGTGGAAGGGGTCAGCAGGTGCTGCGATCTGTTCAGAAAGCAACGTACAGCATCCTGCTGATCCCCTTCCACCAACCATGATCAGTACTGCTCTCAAGAACCCTCAGCCGATTAAAGCAGTGGACTGCACAACTCCTTGGGAGGAGTTATGCAAATATCAAAATTCCTTGATAGGTGGGTGTCTGGAAGAGTCGGTGTTCCTATTAGGACCATTCATATGGATAACAGCCCTAGGATAACACCACATGTGATGCTGAACCTTCATGATTGAAAGGACTGAAACGCAATGAATGAAGGGTGCGGACTAGGGACAGTCAGGTTGGCTAGGAAATGAGGCAGGCTCTAACCTGCTGCAGCTTCTAATGCACATTGTGAGAAGCTCACAGTGTGCAGTGAAATCAGAGTGAGCAGTTTCAGTTCAGGGAGAGGAACCTGTACAATTGTGCAAGACTGAAGGGAAGGCCGGAGGTCAGATTTAATGGAAACACACTCCATGCATACAATGCACCCACAAGGTACAGAGGTGAAGGACACTTTATAATGGATCCATGTGACAGGACAACACAACAAAGACTCTGTGCAGTACTTTCAATTCTTTATTCTTTGGTTGAATTTGAAAAGACTCAATTGCAAAGTTTCAAGTAAAAAAACAAAACAAAATCATAGAACTTGCTGTATGTATTACTCCCATATTGCTTATCAAAGGTCTATGGTTCAGAGTTGAATAAGATACAATCCACACCCATAGCAACCAGATTTTATTATTCAGACTACACTTTACATTAAAACCGAAGGCAAAACCTTTATTTTCCCCATTTTGTATAAAGGGAGGGTTATAACCCCATCAGTGTTTTGTCATGTGTGTACCACTGGGGAGACCTCCCTTTACTTCCCGTTCTATTGCCAAAATAGGAAGCGAGAGGTAATCCCTCCAAAGTAAGGGAATCTCTGGTTGTCACCAAAAACTAGCAGGGGTCCCCAAGCCCTGAACCAGTGCCAGTTCTTAGCCTGTTGGAGGTTGGCAGTAGGCAGAGAGGAGCAGCACAACCTGCACTGTCACCATCTAACCACCAGGGGGCGCCTGCTCCCCTTCTCCTAGCACCACTCCTCCTATCCCTTTCTATGGTCACGCAGGAGGAGAATGGGAGAGAGGAAAACTGGATCTCAGAGCACTGGTGGGACCCCAGCTGCATCCCCCCCCCCCCCCCGTCCCTCCCGAGGTGACAGGCTGCAAACACCCCCAGGTTTGGGGGAGGGTTGCCTTCCACGCTGCTGTGGACAGCTGAGAACTAGTGTCCCCCTTAGAAGATTTTCCATCTTTTTCTTGCTATATTAACAACCCAAAATTTGGGACTCTTTCACATTCACTGATAAGTCACCAGAACAAAATAGGATGATTTCCCAAATGGGAGCACAGGCAGCAATAAAACACCCAACAAGGGTTCTAATCCCTCCCCACTCTATCCAAAAATAAAGTTTTGCCTTTAGTTATACTTTAAACATAAATTCGCTGACTGGCTGCTACCGGTCACTGGACTTCATAATTTCAATGAGGAAACTGAATAAAACATTTGGAAGGGCTGTTCCAGCCAATAATGAGATTTGAGTGGTTGGTAGTTTAGGCTCCAAGGTCTGCACACCTACTCTGACCATTACAGTGTGGCTTAAGGCTGGGTTCACACTATTGCAAATTGGATGCAGGCTTTCTCCGCATCCAATTTGCATAGCAGGAAATGGTGACCGGCTGTCTATGGTGCCAGTTCACACATTTTTGCGGCTCCGGTGCGAATTGCACAGGAGTCTTCAGTCTTTTGGTCAGTTTCAGGTCCAAATTCTGGTCAAAATTCGGGCTGAAATGGGACCCGATACAGTGAATGGAGACGCACCGGACTCCTGCTGTGAGCCGCTCCGTGCTCTATTGTGAACACAGACTTAGACTGGATCTAAACCCAGGACTAAAATATATTGCAGCTTCCCCAGGCTATACACGTGGTGGCTGCATTCGTTTTCTTTTTTCTGACCAAGAACATTTTCAGCAAATACAGAATGCCTGTTGATCCTGCCTGAAATGTAGTGTTCTTGTCATATCCTGTGAGTTTAAAGTGGTTGTAAACCTCAGACATAAAATATGAGCAAAGTAGATCCCTCTCTAGTGTGTACGTGTCTCAATCCAGAGCACCAAGATGTTTCTCTCTGCTGCTTCATTCTTCTATCAGTATTAGTCACTTCTGACACCAAGAAGAAAAATGGTGACAGGCAAGGGGCCTCCAGCTGATTGACAGCCTCAGCTCTGTGTGCTGTGTGGAGGTGGGTTTGTCTCTTCCCTCCAATCAGCTCTAAGAGCCCTGCAGAGTACAACTTCAGCTCTCCGCCTCCTTTTTTTCAACAGCTTTATAATTCTGCACTTTGAAGGCTGTAGAGAAGACAATACTGCAGATAAACGAGTACAACTTATGTAGGAAGATTTGTTTCATCTCTGTGTATCACCTGAGAATAGTCCCTGCACTGGGTATATGGAAGGGTTTGTAACCACTTTACCAGAAATCATGAAGAATCTTCCATTTGTTGTTTAAACTACTAGACGCATCAACCCACCAGGTCATGGCGATGAACCAAGGCAGACACCAGACATGCTTGAAGTCCAACGTAAAGAAGATGACAGCATGCCATGAAATCCTTCATAAATTAAGCGTTTGTTGTTCTGGATTAGCAACACAAGAGCCCCATTTGGGAAAACCTCCGCCAACACGTTTCACCTTAAACTGGTCACTGCTGTGGAGACTAAAATTAACCCCTTCCTGCCCTGGTGTACCTTTAAAAAAAAAATAAAAAAAAAAAAAATCGGAATGCCTGGGGGACAGAAAGGTTGGCGATCATGTGACCACTTTGATTGGAGGTCACATGATAGGGAGCCGGTCCTGCCGGATACTAATATCTAGTCAACACAGAAAAATTGGGCGCCCAGCAATGCTTATGTGCTGCCTGTGGGCATTAAAGTCTACATGTTGCAGCATCACAGATGTATCATGCAGATAACAAGGGGTTAAGCCCAGTTTTGGGTGAAAAGCATTAAAAGGAGGTCCTGGATGGGGTCTTGGCTTCAACCAAAAATCTTCAATTAGTTTGGGGCGAGGACGGACCACTGTCTGGCTTCTGCACCTACTCAACTAAGGTGGTGACACAATATGCAGGGCTTAAGTGTGGAGGACAAATTTCCTGCATATCAGAAGTGCAGCCTGTGTCACAATCCAGGCACCCTTCATAGATACAATGGAGAAATGAGCGTAGCCATCAAGCTAAAAGTGTGTTAGTTGCAGGTTTGTCAGGTGAAAATAAAAAGGCAAAAAAGCCCCAAAAATTTTTGCGTCCAGGGCCGGTGATTCTGACCGCAGCTAAGGCCCAGGTCATACTGATGCAACAATCACTCCGATTTTAGAGCACTTGTCGCATCAGAAGTCGGACCCCATTCTGTGCAATGGAACAGTTCTAAATTGGCGTGACTTGAGTCGCTCCGACTTAGAAAAAGGTTCCTGTGCTACTTTTGGTCCGACTTGCATTAACTTCTGTTAAATAAGTCGCATGCAAGTTGTTCTGAAGTTGCGTTGGGGTCCGGACCCGGGCTTAATCTCTGATTTGCATACGGCCATCCAGATGTCGATTTTTACCTCACCTGAACACAGCAGCCTTATTACCAGTCTTAAAGAAGCCTCATATGAAGAACTCATTTCTGGACCCCCCCCCCCCCCCGAGAGAGACAAGGTGGCAACAGTTGACCAAACTCCATAACTGAAATACAATTTGGAAGTGGATGGACCCTTTTAAGTGAACCTGTGTCTATACAAACCATATAAAACAGATGACCATTTGGCAAAGCAGCTACTACCATCAGCGGTTTGCACATCAGGTTTTGTGAAATGTGCAGAAAACTAGTAAATGATAAAGGAATGCCGCACAGTGACAGCACACCTGGGCGAAACACGTAGGCGGTGTGGTTATTGGGAGGAGCCGGAGTTCAGGGCTGCTTTTACAGCTCTTCACATCTTGTACAGTCAGAGCTGTCAGTGTGCGGCATTCCTTCATTGTAATTACAGGATTTTCTGGATGGAGCATTCTTAATCCAGCACCCTATTCACCTGTGGATCACTTGATCAATAACATCGGCATTTGGAGTGGTGCTCTGTGAGCTTATGCGATTTTACAGTGCTGAAAACCAGGGCGCTCATATGCAAAATGGCCACAATCTCCTGCAATCCCTGCCTGGACATTCCCACCTTCCATCCATTGCTAAAGGCCAGTGATGGTGAACCTTGGCACCCCAGATGTTTTGGATCTACATTTCCCATGATGCTCAACTACACTGCAGAGTGCATGAGCATCATGGGAAATGTAGTTCCTAAACATCTGGGGTGCCAAGGTTTGAGCTCACTGCTGTGGATGGGAGGCCTCACTAAAATGTGAGGGGGGGGGGGGCTTTTGAGCAGAGTAGCTTGGTGTATAGGAAATTTAAAGTGCCCCGATGAGGACCCCTGAAAGCACCTACTCTGCAAAGGTAGCACCAGTTTTAGATCTTCAGCATAGCCACACATTAGCTTTCAAGAAGGAACTCCGATGTCATTAGAATACAGGAGGATTAAAAATGAGGAGCTGCTAAACCCCAAAATCATAACGGGCACAAGGGTTCACTCACTTTCCCTGCAATACTAGAACAGCTCTGGATATAATCCAAAGCTAAAAATACACCAAGGAGCTCTTGCGCATGGATGTCACGTCTTTTAGGCATTTTGTTTTTTTACTGACCGAGATGCAGCCCATTGTTCTTAAAGAATACGTCACCCCAGCATTTCATGTGGGTCATTTGGTCCTTTTCAGGTCCAAATTCAGCCAAAAATTTGGGCTGAAAGCGGACCTGAAACGGTGCACAACAGGCGTCCCCGTTCACCGTTTCAGGTCCGCTTTCAGCCCAAATTTTTGGCTGAATTTGGACCTGAAAAAAAGCTAAGCAAAACTCAGTTGCGGGTCAGTTATTCATGCAGGTATGGCTCACCCCCTTGATTAAAAAAAAAAAAAAAAAAAAAGCTAGAAGAGTTTTTAAACTGTACACAACCACACATTTGCACATGTACTATACAGCCCATCCTCACGTTTTTACACGAGAACTTTCTGCTAGGAATATCTGATGGCACTACATCAGTGTATGTATGAACATCAGATTCATGGCAGAAAATTGCCAGGATGGGCTGTATAATAAAATATGTGTATTTGCGCCTTTGTATGCATATATTAGAGCTGCACGAATCTGGATAAAATGAGAGTCAAGATTTTTGGCTTAGAATAAAGATCACGATTCTCAGTGTAACATCATCTTTCACATTATACAAAAAAATTGGGCCAACTTTAGCGTTTCTTTTTTTTTTTTTCATGAATTGAAGTGTATTTTTTCCCCAAAAAAATTGCATTTGAGACCTCTGCACAAATAGTGTGACATAAAATATTGCAACCACCGCCGTTTTATTCTCTAGGGTCTCAGATAGAGATATCTCTATCATACATACATATACACCCCCCATCAAATCATTCCCCACATCTATTACCTTTTGTATCACAACCCCCTCCCTTTAGAATGCAAGCTCTACGAGCGGGGCCCTACTGTACCTTCTGTATTGAACTGTAATTGTGCTGTCCCCCCTCTACATTGCAAAGAGCTGCGTAAACTGTTGTCGCTATATAAATCGTGTGTGTGTGTGTGTATATATATATTATATATATCAGATTTATATATTAACATTTGGGGGTTCAAAGTAATTTTCTAGCAAAAAACACTGATTGTATGCAACAAGTGTTAAAAAAAAAAAAGCTTAGGTCTTTAAAGAGAAGGTCCAGCCTGGGTAAAAAAAAATCAAAATAAAAGTCAGCAGCTACAAATACTGTAGCTGCTGACTTTTAATAATAGGGCACTCATCTGTCCGGGGAGCCCATGATGCTGGCACCCCAAACTATCTTTGGCTCGACTCATGGGTGCTGCCACCACCTTTCCTGGTAAGGGAACCAGGCAATGAAGACTTTCGGCTTCACTACTTGTTCCCTACTGCGCATGTGCAAACTGTGCTGCGCTAATTGGCCTGGCGGAGGGGTAAGGAGGAGGAGGGGGCTGAACTTCCAGGAGATCAGACCGCGGCCCATCTCCGGGAGTGGGGAAGGTGACCTGTGAAAAACAGATCCCCCATAACTCCCCCCCCGAAAGGTGCCAAATGTGGCACCGGACGGGGGTAGGAAGCATATAAGCTAGAGTTGCGCTTTTGGGTGGAATTCCGCTTTAAGTGGTTGAACTGATCTCATTTGCAGACCGAAGTTCATCCCTTTGATGTCTAAAAGAACAGAAGATACAAATGATTCTTTTTATTTCTCTTTCACTGCTGAGCAATGTTGTTGAAAAACATTGTTGACAGCTGTGAGCAGAGAATGGCTCTGCACTTGTTACATGAATCGTGGAAATGCTGGATTAAAGCGGGGTGCCCAATTAAAAAAAGTCAGCAGCTACAAATACTGCAGCTGCTGAATTTTAATAAAATCGGACACTTACCTGTCCCAGGGTCCAGCGATGCGGGGGATCGAAGCTCTGCTTGTCGCCCCTCTCTGTTTGGCGGCACCAGCATTGTAAGTGTGGGCTTCACAGCCAGGCACCCGATGCACATTTGCGAGCAGCGCCCCACGCCGTGAGTGGCCGCGCAGTCATCTGGGACCTGTCACCTGTCCCAGATGCTTGACAGGAGGGAGGGGCAGAGCTGAGCCCTTCCTGTGCCGAGGGGAAGTGAGGTCACCAGACCAGGCACTGAAGGAGGCAGACTACGAGGGACCCCCTAGCAACAGGCATTTAGAGGAAAGTAAAAAAAAATTCCAAATGTTTTCTAAAAATGTTTTTTTTTTAGGAATATTAATGATTTTTTTTTTTGTGTGCAACTTCACTTTAAGATTGTGATTGAATCGAGGTTATGATTTTTTAAATGATGAATCGTGCAGCCCTGGCATACACGTGCGTACAAATTATTTTAGCTTTTCTTGGGTTGTGTCATACGCAAATATATGTGAATATTTAGGGTCGTCTGTTCAAATCTCAATCACAGCACTACCTGCCTGGAGTTTGCATGTTCTCCCTGCGCCTGCGTGGGTTTCCTCCCACACTCTGGTAAGTTAAATTGTCTCCTGTCTAAATTGGCCCTAATATATGTATACGAGTTAGGGATCTTAGATTGTAAGCTCCTTGCGGGCAGGGACTGAAGTGAATGCGCAATATATGTGTAAAGTGCTGCGTAAATTGACGGCGCTATAGAAATACCTGAAATAAGTAAATATCAATGCGTAAAATACTGTCCAGCAATGATTTTTGGATTTCATTTTAAACTGATTTATAGGCAGCGCACGTTTACTCGCCGGTGTGTACAGGTCCATAAAAACAAACAATGGGCTGCTTTTAGGTCAGTAAATAAAAAATAAAAAAACGCTTAAATGCCTAAAACTGTGGTGTCCATGTGCAAGAGGCCTTATAACGTCTGAGCTCACCCTCCTGACAGATCAGCTTCTGCAGGAGCAAGGCAGGGAAAGCTCCCACGGCATCATGGGACCTTCATTTGTATGCTGGTCCAGACCAGTCCAGCTATGAAATGCCCAAAAAAAAGCCAAGATTCAAATCTGCACTCCTGGAGTTGAGTTTTTTTTCCCCTTTACATATAAATAAAATATCTTTATAAGAAATGTCAATAGTTCTTGGAGATCTTTAATCTCAAACAACCCCGCCACCCGACCCGGAGTGTCTCCCGCATCTTATTGCATCGTTTCTGCATTTAAAAAAATAAAATTACTACTTCGCACCTCCAATCATTTGGATCATCTGGATCTTGGTCATGCATATCAGATTCGATTTCTGCACATTCAGTGGTCACTGAATCTAATTATCTAATTAAGGCATCAAGACATGCAGCCAAAAAGCTATTTTTTTCTTAAAGCTGAACTCCAGGCCAGTGTAAAATCCACCAATGAATGTGGTTATATACTCAATAAAAGAAATGAAACTAGCAGAAGTACTGGAATCTGTCGTTTATAATATCTCCTTCCAATACGCTGACTCTCTGACTGGCAAGGTAGGGATGGCACTTGGTGCCAATGAGCTGATCAGTATGACAAGCCTCATGCTTGAAGCACATGTTCACTTAATTTTAAATGTCCCTTCAGTACACAAAACACTGAGCTGTGCCTTGCCCCCTGCCCTCCCTCACCAGTGGCGGAACTACCAGGGTCACAGCAGTCACACTTGTTTCAGGGCCCTGGAGTTCCGCCACTGTGGGGAGGGTCTGCCTGCTCATTCTGCCACTATGGGGGACCTGCCCGCTGCCCTTCAGCCATAGGGAGGTAAACAGGGCATGGCAACATGTCACGGGAGTAAAGGGCCACAGGAACCGAGTGGGGGGGGGGGCTGGGGGTATTCCCTTCATGTTTTTTTGCACCAGGGCCCTGAAGGTTCTTGTTACGCCTTTGGGCTACACACATGTGCAGGGGGGCATAGCCATGGGCTGGCATGGGGGACGGGAGAGCTTTGTGTATTAGTGGGCTAAGGAGGAGAGCTGATGGCATATTTAATTACATATTGGATGTGTACATTAAAAGGACAAGAAAGCTGAGAAATGGCCTCATGTATCTCCCGCTGTTCTTCCACTACCCAATCACAAGTGTAAAGTGGTGTGTTGGTGAAGTGCTAGACCTGATGATAGGTGCAGATTAGCTTAAAGTGGTTGTAACCCTCAGGACATGAAATATGAATAAAGCATAACCCTGGTGACAGGGGAAGAAGCCCCAGAAAATTGACAGCCTCAGCTCTGCTCCTGTGTGAAGGGGGGGGGGGGTGTCTCTTTACTCCAATCTTTTCAGAGCTGGGAGATCATGTGTAAATTCTACACTTTGAAAGGATGTAGGGGACAGGCGACTATAGATAAACAGGTACAACTTATGTAAGAAGATTTGTTTCATCTCTGTATCACCTGAGGCCAGTAACTTCATTGGGTATATGGAAAGTTTACAATCACTTTAAATGTAGAATTCCTAAAGGCAGTTCTGTCAGCTCGGGTATCTCTAAGAGTCCATGAAGTAGTCAAAATGGTATTTAAAAGGAGGAGGGCACCACTGGTATATACCAAGTCCAGTAAAAGTTTATTCAGCTTGACAGCAGTTCAGAACGTATGATCTACGTGTTTAATGGGTCCGCAATTACCCCTTCATCAGGTATTAACAGCTGGGATAGGAGACATTACTTTTAGGGCTCCTTCACACTTGCTTTGCTCTTTGAAGAGTGATCTGCATCCAGGTTACTCATCAGAGCATTTGACAGGCAGCGAGGAGGTGTTGTATCACCCTTCACTAAAGTCACGACACCAGTCTGACAACCTAAGCCACGAATATTGATATTATGCTAATCCTTACTGTCCAGTATATCCCCATAAGTGTCGGCACTCAAGCCCTGATGAAGGGGGAGTTGAATGCCCACAAAATGTTGGCTATACCTGTTGTCAAGATAAATAAACCTTTACTGGACTCAGTATATACCTGTGGCACTTTAATTGTTTACATACTGCTTTGGCTATTCAATCACAGACTGTGGGTGGAGAGGTGACCAGGCTAACGTCACTACACTGCAGCAGACAAAAGTCAGGTGGCCAGTAATGCGGTCTAGCTTGGCTAAATTAATCTCAAGATTTGCTGGACAGAATCACAAACTGATCAGTGAGGTAACCAGACTAACGTCAATAAACTGCAGCAAAGAAGAGAGTCAGGTCACCAGCAAAGCTGTCAGGATTGGCTAAATGAATCTCAAGATTTGCTGGACAGAATCACAAACTCATCAGAGAGGTAACCAAGCAGCGTCAATAAACTGCAGCAAAGAAAAGTCAGGTCACCAACAAAGCTGTCTGGATTGGCTAAATTAATCTCAATAAATTTGCTGGACAAAATCACAAACTGTAGGTGCAAAGGCTACATCACTAAACTGCAGCAGAGAAAAGTTAGGTCCCCAGCAATGCTGTCTGAATTGGCTGGGTTAAAAAGGAGAAGTCCAGCCTAAGCTTGTTTGGCTGGGCTTCTCCTATGGGTCACAGGAGTGCAATTCTTTTTGCACTCCTGTAACCAGTTTTCAGCAGAGAGTGGACTGATGTGCGCTCTCTGCTGACGCCACAGAAATCAGCCCAGGCACCGCGTTATCCCGACAATGGAAGTCGGGATCCACCAGGTGCCTGGACTGATATCCATCTCAGCCTCTCAGCGAAATGCTGAGAGCCTGAGATGGGCGCTCCCGCCCCTCCACAGCCCAGCACGCCAGTGAGCGTGGAGGAGCAGAGAGGAGAGATGCTGATTGACAGTCAGCAGCTCTCTGCTCAGGGAGCTGTGAGAACCGAGCCATCAGTGGTGTTCGATCGCTCGGTTCTCAGTGTAGTGGCGCTGGGAGACAGATGCAGCAACGGACCACTGCTGAATTCACCTAGGTAAGTATGATGGAGGAAAAACCCCCAAACCCATACATCTCTTTTAATCTCAAGATTTGCTGGACAGAATCACAAATCCATTGGCAGGAAAACCAGCTCCCATTTAATGTTTCAATGGTGGATTTAACGGTGTGCCTGGAATTCAGCTTTAGGTCCTTAAAATATTTAAATTGCATAAAAGTACAAGAAAGATGGAATGGCAAAAAAATAATAATAACGTAAAAATAAATAACAGTGTTCTGTATGGAGTTGTGTGCGATTCACAGAAGGTTCTCCAGCACCGATCTCCATAAACCAGAGAAGAAAATTCTCAGTTGATCTGGAAAATCAGAACTTTGCAGTCTCTATTCCCTCACGGAGGTTAAGAATAAAACTGGATAGTGGCCTTCTTCCGACAGAGTTTGTATTAAATAGAAAGTACGTCAATTCCCTGTGTTGTGTTTTTGTTTTTTTCCCCCCCTTTATATATATATTTTTGCACCGCTCTACTATAAAACACAAAAGAAAAACAGTGATTAAAGTGCAAAAGCACTCATTTAAAGTGACTGGCGTCAATGTTTGGAATTTAGCAAAAAAAAAAAATTAAAAAAAGGGTCATGTGACCACATACAACTCCTCCCTGTCCTCTTTACAGATCTTGTATCCACAGTCCAGCATTTGCGACCAACTCCACGTATTTGCATTTCTTTCCCGGGGCGGCAGCAGAAAGGCCACACTAGCGGCCACCATGACGTGCCACAGGCTGTGGGTGTAGTAGTAGTTGGCGTTGGTCTCAGCAAAGACGTAGACTGAAATGGCTGTCAAGGCCAGGGCTACTCCGGGTAATAGGAAGAAGACCCATCGCTGCCAGCTTGGAGGATAACAGTGACGACGTCGGACTCCTCTCCAGGTCTGCAATGGAGAGAAAAAAAAAAAACGGAAATATTTTAGGGGAGAGTTGGTGGTAGGGCGGCTATTTATTTATTTATTTTAAACCATTAACATTTATAACAGTGATCACAGTTTTAGTGGTCATGAATAGCTTTCATTCATGACAGCTTGCTTACTATTGTGAACTGTGCTTGGCTACAGCTAATCACATGGTACAGGGTGCTGTAAATGACCCAGGTACCATGTGATTGCTGTGGGCCAATCACAGCATTACAATAGTAAGCAAAACAGTCGTGAATGGAAGCCATTCATTACCGTTTTGTTTACATTGTAATCATGTGATCTCTATGACCAATCATAGCCAATCACTATACCTCCGGCCACTCGCAGTAGCTAGGTACCAAGCACAGTAATTCACTGTATCCACCGGACACAGCTGTCACGGGATTGCACCACTGCATACCCTAGGGGGTGCGCAAGTGCACTGCAACATACTGGTACGTCGCAGTGCCTGCAGCTGCCGCCTGCTCGCAGTCAAAGTACTGTGGGCGAGCGCCAAGTGGTTAAGTAATGCCTGTTGAAAATTATAGACACAGTTGGACCCCTTTCACACTGGGATGGACAGGCATAGATGGTAAAACGCTGCAAGTTTTAGTGGCGCTTTAATGTCATTTTAGCGGCGCATTTAACCCCCCAGCCTGCGGCCGTATAAAGGGTTAAATTCACCTGTGTAACGCAGCTGCCAAAGCGCCTTGCAGGCGATTCGGCAGCGGTGCCCATTCATTTCCATGGGCAGGAGCGGTGTATTCACCGCTCCAAAGATGCTGCTTGCAGGACTTTTTTTTAACGTACTACTGAAAAAAGCCCCAGTGTGAAAGGGGTCTTACTGTGTGATGGAAAGTGGAGTGGCCAAGGCAGAGTCACCACGTACTGTAATGAAAAGCTCTTGAATAAAAGTTGCTTTTTTCCCAGTTTGTTCATTAGGGAAAAGACTTGGACTGTCAGAAGAGATGGAAGATCAGACAGCCTGTACTTCCATCTACCTCCACTAGAGGTCACCTCCAAACAGATGTTTATGGTAAAAGCTCCAGCTTTAAGGGAACGTGAGGAACATTGTTTCCTGAATTGTACCAGAGTAATATGAGTGGAAATGGAGCTGATGATACATATGGGAATAATGTAAACAAACATTCATCTCATCTTTCCTTTCACTTCAATAGTAATTCTTTTTAAGGCTCAAGTAAAAAAAAAAAAAAAAAAAAAAAAAAAAGATCCCTTGTAGTGGGGCTGTGCCTGCACTGTAAGGGTTAATTGCTCGTTTTGGTCTAGGCAGGGGTCTCTAAACTATTTAAAACAAAGGGCCAGTTAACTGTCCTTCAGACTTTAACAGGGCTGGACTGTAGCCATTGGGAGTACAAAATGTCCCAGCTTTGGTGGGAGTAAACAATCCCCCATCATTGGTGTCAGTGGGCCCCATTGTTGGCGTCATTCGGAGGAACTGTGCTCCATCATTGATGTCAGTAGGAATTGTGCCTCATACATTGATGTCGTTGGAAGAATTGTGCCCTTCATTGGTGTCAGTGAATGAAATAGTGACGTAAGAGTCAGACAAAAGCAAGCAAAGGGCCCCATCTGGCCCCTGGGCTGCAGTTTGGAGACCACCGGTCTAGGAGAACAAAAAAGAAGGTTTCCTTAATTGATCCGCTGCTCCTCCCTTCAGCTTCTTTTCCCGCATGCCCCAGCAGTCAAGGGTCCTGACATCATCAAGACCAAAGCAGGATCCATAGCCCTGTACTGGACATGAGGCACAGTCCACTGCCAGAGCGTGGGGGAGGGCCACATCAGGTACATACCTTCTGCAGCGCAGACACAGCGCCACTGCAAGGGATCGTTTTTTTTTGTTTGTTTTTTTAGATGCCAGGGTTGGGTTTTTGGGTGTTGAATATTGGAGCTGCCTAGGCTCACTTGTTTTAAAAGAGAAGTGCAGCAATTAAATAAAACAAACCTACCTACTCACATAGGTGGATGCAACATCGATCTGATGCTGCATCGGTCCCCAACAGTCTCTAGACCAAGAACTGAGCGATCAAAGACCGCTGAGTGCTCAGTTCTTGGTCTTCAGTGAGCAGAGAGCCGGTGAACGTCAGTCACCGGCTCTCTGCTCTACCCCTCCAGAGCTTAATGGAGCGCTGGGCTGTGGAGGGGGCAACAGGGGCTGGCTCAGGCTCTCAGCGTCTCACAGAGAGGTGGAGCCATCTGCCGATCATGCATCTGGGTGGATCCCAACATTAAAGTCAGGATCTCTCCAAATGGACCGGCTGAGTGAGGTCAACTGACAGCAGACTTTAGCCCGCTGTCGTCTGAATACGGGTCACGGGAGTGCAGAACAAAGTGCACTCCTGTGATCCATAGGAAAAGTAGGGCCTAAAAAGCTTTGACCATACATCTCCTTTAAAGGTGGAGTCTCTGAGGCTGTCAGCCTGGTCTTTATTTCATCAACTGAATGACTGCCTGGAACAAGCATGCAGCCAGCAGACCAGCCTGAGACCAGACTTCTTTTTTATAGAAGTTCAAGGTTGATGATTATACAAGTAGTACGGCCAGGTGCTGGATAAATGCTATAGAGCCTACATCTTAAAAAAAAAAAAAATTTTTTTTTTATATAATTATATATATATATATATATATATATATATATATATATAATAGACACTGGGCACAGATCTTCAATCAATGGAAAAAGAGTCATTACTTGAGCATGATGCTTTAGCCTTTAGGTTTGGCAGCTCTTCTGCACTGTTTTGGTGGTCCTATTACACAGCTGCTAAACTGCAATCAATCTATCCTTATCCGGATGAATAACAAAAAAAACTCACACCACATAAAAGCAAAAAGGTGAGGAATTCAAAACTGTATCTGTGGCAAAAAATATGCAAAGTAAGAAAAATCAACAGGAAAATAGAAAAAAAAAAAAAAAAAAAAGGGAGAAATGAAAGAAAAAAAAAAAAAAACAAACACCTTTTAGTAGGTCACACATTGCCCTTACCCAAGCGATGATCAGGATTATCAGAGCAAACAGACACGGCCCCAGCATGTTCCAAATTCCTCGCCGATCAAGTTGCATAGACATTGCGATCACCAGAGATCCCAGCATGAAGAGCACCTGAAACAGGAAGAACATAATTCAATATACACCAATTTTTTTTAAAGGAAAAGCTTTCATAGGAAAAATACGGGGCTGACCCTCTTGTGAAAATGCTTAGTGACCCCACCCTTAGGCCCCATTCGCACGTCAGCGTTTTGTAGACTGAAGCTCGAAGCTCCAAAACGCTGGAGGAGGAAAAAAAAAAACAAACAAAAAAAAAAAAACACACATTAATTAATCTCTATGAAGTTGGTTCACATCTCCACTCCAAGTCACCTGATGCCAAATGTCTGAAGCTCTGGAGCTTGTTTTGTAGCTCGAACCAGGCAGATTGGTGTTTTTCCAGCATTTTTGTTCCATAGAAATGCATGAAAAATGATTGATTCAAGAGTTTTAGTGCATTTTTTTCCATGCTGTTTTAAGAGTTTTTCCGCACAAATGCAATATAGAAAAAAATAAATAAATAAAAAACTAACCCCAACCATTAACCCTAATCCTAACCCCAATATTAACCCCTAATTTAACAAAATAAATAAGTAAATGAATGAACCCCCCTACTCTAACATAACCTTTAAACTAAAGCCCCATACACACTTTTAGATTTTCTGCTGATTTTTGTCTTCAGATTTACCAAAACCAAGTAGTACAAGGGTCTGCCTGATTGCATACAAATTGAAACTCCTAAGGTTTGACCTCATATTATATGGTTTTGGTAAATCTGAAGGAAACAAAAAAATCAGCAGAAAATCTGATAGTGTGCGTGGGGCTTAACCGTGAACACCTTAAAAAAAGCACAAAAAAAATAAACAAACAAATAAAGTCATTAAATAAAACCAACTGTTAACCCTAATCCTAATATTAACTCCTAACCTAACAAAATAAATAAGTAAACAAGTAAATTAACCCCTAACCTTTAAACCCTAATCGTTAACCCCTGACAAAAAAACCCCCCAAAAAAACAAAAAAAAAAACACATTTTAATAAGTGAAAGAACTCTAACCCCAACCGTTAACCCTATTCCTTAACCCCTAACCACAATTCTAACCCTAATATTAACCCCCAACTTAACAAAATAAATAAAATTAACCCCTAACCTAAAAAAAAAATAATCAGTAAAAGTCGATTTAAAAAAAGCTGAAAAACATAGCAACAAATGATGAAATAGATGATACGTTTCTCCAATTTCGCCAATTAAAAAACACCAAAGCTCAAAAATGCTTTAAAAATTAACGAAAACACTCAAAAACGCACAAACTCTCAAACGCCTTAAAAACACCACGTGAATGCAGTCTTAGCCCTTGTACACACGGTCGGAGATTCCGACGGAATGTGTCCGATCGGACCGTTTTGTTGGATATTCCGACTGTGTGTGGTCTATGACAGACCAAGTTTTCCAACTTGTTGGTAAAATTTTCCGACAAAATGCTCCGATCGGACATACTCCGATCATGTGTAGAGAATTCCGATCGGACAAAGTGCCACACATGCTCAGATCAAATTCCTACACCAAAGCTATTGGCTACTAGCGTGAACGTAGTCCCGACCGTGTGTACAAGGGCTTAGTGACCCAGAATAAGCTGGGCCGGGGATTTGCATCCTTGGGTCGAGCCAGTGACTCAGAAATCAGATGGATTAACATTACAGCCAAGCAAACAGCATTTTTAGAAACAAAAGGTCAGCATTGACACCAAAACGTACAGCATGCCTGTCCCCAAGAGCAGTTAAAAAAATCCAACTATTTTATTTTATTTTTTTAAACACCCCCCCCCCCCCCATTTCATTTTCCTGTATATGAAAAAAATAATTTGACGTATCCTCGCTACTTTAGCGCTGCCCTCGACTTCCTCCTCGAGTCCTCTTTGGGTAAAAGGTCAGTTAAGTCATTTTGCCAATTTCCTGTGAGCCCAGCTTGTCGTTTACACCCCCAAGGGGGGCACATGATCATGGAAATTGGGCTCACAGTACTCCAGGACTAAGCTGAGCTCACATGTCATTATGCGAGTGCTGCTCAGTCCTGGAAGAATGCCCCTCCCACACCGCAGTAGGAGGAGCCGCCATGATGTCACTGGAGGCAGACAGAAAAAATAATAAATAAATATAATATTATATATATATATATATATATATATATATAAATTTAAACAAAAAAATTCTTGGGGAGGGGGGGTTGGGGGGAGTTGTGTCGATAGCTGCAGTGAGCGGGTTTGTGAATCTGAACCGTCAGTGCAGGTTCTGGTAGAGCGGAGTTATGGATTGAGTGTCTCTTCAGAGTGCTGCCAGCAGAGGGCAGCACAACACTACATTAAAAAGTCTAAGACAAACACCGAATACTGTATATAACTGCATTGCGGTGATAAAAATTAAAGCTTTAATTGGGCTTCTAAAAGCAAAAAATAAAATTAACCCAAAACCAATGTCTTACATCTCAGGAGTCGTACACACAAAAGACCATTTATTTACTACTTACATATTTAACTGGCTTTTTTAGCCTGGCCATACACAGGATGGTCACCCAGATGGCGACGACAGAGCCAAAGAAGTCGCAGAACTGTAGCGTGTCGTAGTCCATGATACACATGACAGTCACTCCGGGCTGATCGCAGGCGTGATAGAACTGAAAGAGCAAAGCAGAATGTTGCGTGACGACAGATGGAAATAGGTGAGGCAGGAACAGCAGACGCCTATGGCGTGCACGGGGCAAGGGCGCAATATTGCACATGAATAAAAATATGAAAAACATCTTGTGAGATCTCTATAGTGTTGACAATTACATTTACAATGAGATACTAAAGTCTAATTTTTCTTGTTTAAAAATAACAAACATGTTATACCTGCCTGCTCTGTGCAGCAATTTTGCACAGAGCAGCCCTGATCCTCCCGGCCCCTCCCTCCTTCCCCCACAGCAAGCAGCTCGCTATGGGGGCACCCGAGCTGCTGCTCTGTGTGTCCATTCAGATATAGAGCCATGGCTCAGCTCTGCCCCCTCTCTCCCCTCATTGGCTCACTGACTGACAGCAGCGGGATCCAATGGCGCCTGCTGTGTGTCTCAGCCAATCAGGAGACAGCAGAGTCTCTCGTGTAACAAACCTGGATGAAGATGAGGCTTATGACATCATTTACAGCTCTCTCTCTCTTGCGAGAGTTGCCAGGAAGGGAGGGGGGTGAGTCAGAGGGCCAATGAGAGCTGCAGAGCTGGAGGTGTGCCTCTGTAAATCCAGGAAGTGAACAGGCCCACAGTTAAAATGGTTGCAGCCAGACTCCGTGGAGGGAGATTTCTGCAGCACATTTGGCAAGTACAGAATCACAGTATATATAAAAGAATATGCAAAGTGGTTGGAGGGAAGCTTCAGAATGGCAAAGAGGTTTTTATTACAAATTATGTGAGCAGACTGCAGTTCCTCTAACTTCCCTGGTGGTATGCTTGTTTCAGATTTTAGGTGCTGAAAGCGGTACCATTATTGCACGGAAATTTGGCGTTTTATATTGTAGGCTTGTAATTCTTAGAAATAATTCACTTAAATCCATCCAAGAGTCTAATAGACATCCCGGGTATGATAAAATTTGTATATATATATATATATATATATATATATATATATATATATATATATATATATATATATATATATATTTTTTTTTTTTAATAAATAAAACAAATAATAATATAATAATAATAAAAATTATTCAATAATGTAATCAAATCAAAAACACTGAAATATGCCGAGTTGCAGAATTGTCGCTGTCATTACTTTTAGTGTTTGATGACGAATTTCCCCACAAATTACGATCGCTCAATTCTGCGAGTGATTCTAATTTATTATCGCCGTTTTCTAGCTGGTCTATAACCACTTTTGATGTAAACGGACATTTTTTGGTTGCTATGGACAATCTCCAGTTTCCTGGTATAAAGAACAGTATTTATAATATAAAAATGCATGCAGGGCACTGGAGAAACCACTAGGGACAAAGGGGATGTGTAATTATTTGATACAGTACTGTAATCTTACAGATTACAGTATACTGTATCTATACTGTGTTTTTTACTTTTTGAATTTGGCGCCGAATTCCGTCCCCGTGCGTCACAACGCTCGCAGGGAAAGGAGCTCGGCGATGTCACAGATCGAGCGAGACACGGCAGCTTGCAGATCACATCCGGGAGACATCGCTGGATCCAGGGGACAAGGTAGGGTTTTACTCCATGGATCCAGCGATGCGATCCCGAGTCTGGCTCGGGAATATCGCTTGTGGTAATTAAATCTCACCCCGAGCTAGACTCGGGAATACCGCCAGGGAGGGTAAGGGATACAATATCGTCCTCTTTCCAAAACCAGTCTCTTGACTGGACTGGACTGCGAAAGAGCAGCAGCGGACTGATGAGGTCATTTTTCCACTAACTCCGCTCTCACCTATTGGTATGTTCCTAGTCAACACATTTGCATATTGCACACCTGATTTGTTCATAGCCCCGCCCCTTCCCCTGCCCAGGCTATGCTGTGGTACATGGGATTGCAAAGACTAATAAATTAAAATCTGGCACAGTGTTAAATTGTCACTAAACCCGCAAAAGTAAAATCTGTCTTTATATACAGTAAAGTGTGCTTGTTATACTCCCTGTGGAACCCAAGGGGGTTAATCCTCTTTAGTGTGCAAAAAAAGGCTGTTCGATCCCATGTTTTCTGACCCCCCCCCCCTTATCCACTGTCCCCAAAAAATAACCTGATATTTACAGAGCCAGGGGACAGGCTGCACATGCTCAGACTTGTTCCCCCCCCTGAGCGGATGCATGTGATCAGCACAGGGCCAATCGGCACTGTCCAGACAGAGTGTCAGGGGTCATGCATCCTGATAGGACTATCGTGGGAGAATTAAAACTCCTCCTACAAGCTTTAACCAGACATAAGACTGCTATATACTGCTGATGAGAAAAGGTCTTTAGCAGTTTATAGTTACTAAAATAATTGCATTTCCATGTTCTATGTACTGTGGGAGACCAGATCTAGTGAATGCAGGCTCCTGGGTTTAGTAGCACTAATCATAAAAAAAAAAAAAATGTCCTATATGTTCCTGGAGTTCAGCTTGAATAAAACGATATAACACATTATGATTATACATGGGGCAGAAACAGGCAAACGACATACCGTAGAGAAAAACATGGTGTAGAGGTAGACCGCGGCCTCTACAAAATACAGGTGGTAAATGGCGACCACAATAGTGGGAATAAATATCAGATTACTGAGTGTAAGCAGCATTGTGGCGGTTAACTGCTGTGCCACGGACAGCGCATTCCGGTCATCTGTACAACTCCAGCCACCCCAGCCTGGAAGAAAAATAAATAAATAAAAAAATTTAGGAAATCACTTTTTTACAACAGTTGAGGTGTTATCACTAAAACGTTCATAGTGTTATTTTTACCATCTTTTTCCAACGCAGGAAACAAGGTGTGAGACCCTCATAATTAGAGCCCATTATAGAACAGTGAACACAAGGGTATGAGACCCTCCTAGGTCGATCTTATCTAAAATTGAACAGGATGTATGAGGTTCTCCTAACCTGTGCCTATTATCTACCAGTGAACAGGAGGTACGAGACCCTCCTAGTTAGATCGTATTATCTAACATTGAACAGGAGGACACGAGATCATTATTTTGCTCAAAATTCTACAAACAATACACCATAATGACAACGTGAAAGAAGTTTTCACAGTCTTTGTCATGACACTCAAAATTTAGCTCAGGTGCCTCCTGTTTCCACTGATCGTCCTTGAGAGGTTTCTACAACTTGGAGTCCACCTGTGGTAAATGGATACAAGAAGCCTATGAAGCCTGGAGTTTTGGCCCAAAGGTTCCGCTCAGGAGAAGTCCTGCATTCAAGGACAGGAGGCGGTAACAAAAAGAAAGGTGTTGATAACCTGAGATCTCATTCATAGATGCTTCCATACCACTCACACTCATCTTACCAGCTTTGCAGCTGCAGGCGGCAAACAGATACCCGTTTCTCCGCAGCAGGCGGCACTCGCCGTATTGGCCGCAGTCATCCAGGCAGGGGCTGAGGTAGGCAGACACGATCACTGTGGCCACTTGTTGCTGACATGCACTGAAAAAAACATTTAGCAAACAAAAAATTAAGATTCCATTATTAACGCCCGATGAAAAACCCAACCATTGCCTACCGGGCCAATTCTCACTTCTCTCCTACATGTAAAAATCTAATTTTTTTTTTTTTGCTAGAAAATTACTCAGATCTCTCAAACATTATATATGTTTTATTTTTTGATTTTAGCAGAGACCCTATGGAATAAAATGGCGGTTGCTGCAACTTTTTATCTTGCACTGTATTTTTGCAGCAATTTTTCAAAAGCTTTTTTTGGAGAGGAAAAAAAAATAAATAAAAAGTTTCATGCATGAAAATAAATAAAAAATAAATAAAATAAAATAAAACCACAGTAAAGTTAGCCCCATTTTTTTTTTTTTTTTTTTTTTTACATATTGTGAAAGATGTTACACCGAGTAAATAGATACCCAATATCTCAAGCTTTAAAATTACGCACACTTGTGGAATGGTGACAAACTTTGGCACTTCAAAATCCCCATAGGCCGACACTTTGTAACTCTAAACAGGTAACCTGTATAAAATTTAAGAGGAGGTCTTGCGCTAGAATTATTGCTCTCGATTTAACGTTTGCAGTGATACCTCATGTGTGGTTTGAACACCGTTTACATGCAGGTGCGACCTACATAGGCGTTCGCTTCTGTGAGCGAGTAAGCGGGGATGTGGGTGCTTTAAAATTTTGTATTTTTATATTGTTAATTTTAAGTTTATTTTTCTATTTTGATGCTTTCTTTTTACATTTTTTTTTGATCACTTTTATTCCTATTATAAGGAATGTAAACATCCATTGTATTAGGGCCCCCAAGCAGCAAAAGGCAGCCATATGGGGGTAAACGCATGCCGCAACCATGATGCTGCACATCGCAGTGTGGCGGATGGGTTTTTAGGACTTAAGCCAGGGAATGAGGAGGAGACGCAACTCCTCCTCACCACCTGTAAAACACCCTCCCAGCGCATATCACTCTTTAGAGGGCTACTGCTAGTGTAAATGAGCCCTTAGATTGTAAGCTCCTTTGAGGTAGAAACGGACGTGCATGTACAGTATGTACCAGCTGTGTATATGGTCAGCACTCTCTTGTCAAAAGTATTGGGACACCTGCCTTTACACACATATGAGCTTTAAATGGCATCCCGGTCTTAGTCTGTAGGGTTCAATATTGAGTTGGCCCACCCTTTTCAGCTATAACAGCTTCAACTCTTCTGGGAAGGCCGTCCACAAGGTTTAGGAGTGTGTCTATGGGAATGTTTCACCATTCTTCCAGAAGCGCATTTGTGAGGTCAGGCACTGATGTTGGACAAGAAGGCCTGGCTCGCAGTCTCCACTCAAATTCATCCCAAAGGTGTTCTATCGGGTTGAGGTCAGGATTCTGTGCAGGCCAATCAAGTTCCTCCACCCCAACCTCACTCATGTCTTTATGGACCTTGCCTTGTGCACTGGTCCAAATCATTTGATGGAGGGGGATTATGGTGTGGGGTTGTTTTTTCAGGGGTTGGCCCCTTAGTTCCAGTGAAGGAAACTCTTAAGGCGTCAACACACCATTTTCATTCTCCCAACTTTGGGGATGACCCCTTCCTAGTCCAACCTGACTGTGCACCAGTGCACAAAGCAAGGTCCAGAAAGACATAGATGAGTTTGGGGTGGAAGAACTTTATTGGCCAGAGTCCTGACCTCAACCCGACAGAATACCTTTGGGATGAATTTGAGCGGAGACTGTGAGCCAGGCCTTCTCGTCCAACATCAGTGCCTGATATCACAAATACACTTCTGGAAGAATGGTCAAACATTCCCATAGACACACTCCTAAACCTTGTGGCCAGCCTTCCCAGAAGAGATGAAGCTGTTATAGCTGCAAAGGGTGGGTCAATATTGAACCCTACGGACTAAGAGTGGGATGCCATTAAAGTTCATGTGTGTGTTTGTGTGTGTATGTAAAGCCAGGCGTCCCAATACTTTTGGTAATATAGGAAGGAATCCATTCAACAAAAGCAGAATTTCCCTTTAAATCAGTGGCTAGGCCTTGCATATATAAAGCATAGGTTTACATTTCATTAAAGAATTGGCCCGCAGAACGGCTTTTAATCTCATTAGCTGGGAAGCGTCCAAAACTTCTACCGTCATGGGAGTTTAACTCTGGCGGTCAGCAGGCAAACACAGGAGCACAATGCTGCAAAACGTTCTGATATTGACACAGTGGAAAATGATGTTTGCTTGGGGACAAGTTGCATCTCCAGGTGTCCCCGATCAGTAGGAAGCATTGACTATCTCATAATGGATGCTCTCTTTCTGTACTGGGCACGCCGTGTCTGAGTTTGCAGCTTCATCATTCAATTCTTGCTTATGTTTCAGTTTAAGCCAGTGCCATGAGATCACTGGTCACAGGTTCCCCATTTCTTTTCTCATCCAATGGAGCCACTATAGCCTGCAGAGTTGTGTCTCCTTGCACTGTGTGCAACAATAGAAACACACAGCCCCATGGACTAGGATGGCAAGTTTGAAACAATGGGCCTCGTGAATCAGTTGCAATGAAAAGCGCCCCACGAATGGAGGACAGGTGGATGAATGGAAGTTCCTCCTCCAGTCACAAAGCACTTTCCATTCTTCTAGAACAAGGGTCTCCAAACAAAAGGGCCAATTTACTGTCCTCCAGACTTTAAGGGGGCCTGAATGTGGCCATTGGGAGTACAAAATGTCCCAGCATCAGTGGGAATAAACAATCCCCCCATCATTGGTGTCAGTGGGAGGAATTGTGCCCCATTGTTGGTGGTATTTGGAGGAATTGTGCTTCATCATTGGGTCCCATTGTTGGTGTCATTGGGAGGCATTGTGCCCCATTACGGGTGTACTCCATTATTGATGTCACTGGTAGGACGTGTGCCCTTTATTGTCGTTCGTGAATAAAATAGCACCCTCAAGGGCCACCTAAAAGCAAGCAAAGGGCCGCAGTTTGGAGACCACTGTTCTAGAACGACCTTCTTTTAGAGCCTGGATGCTGGATGGAGAGTGACGCTCAACTTGTCTCTTCAGAATTCCCCAGGAGGTGTTCCCCCCGACTGGGTTCAGATCAGGAGACATACTTGGCCACTGAATCACTTTCACCCCGTTCTTCAGAAAGTGGCCTTAGATGTTCGCTTTGAATCATTGTCATGTTGGAAAAGTGCACGACAACCAAGGGCACGGAGCGATGGTAGCATCTTCTCTTTCAATATAGAGCAGTACATCTGTGCATTCATGATACCATGAACATAATGCAGCTTCCCCGACACCAGCACCATTCATGCATCACCACTGAAGGACACGGCCAACACCATGTTTCAATGTAGGCACCATCCATTTTTCTTTGTACTCCTCCCCTTTGCGGTGGCATACAGTTTTGAAGCCACCAGTTCCAAAAACATTTATCTTGGTCTAATCACTCCAGAGTACCCAGTAGTCTTCTTTTTCAGCATGGGCCCTGGCAAATTCTAGGTGGACTTTTTAGTCCATGGGCTTTAGTAGAGGCTTCCTTGGTGGACGACACCTATGCATGCCATTCCTCTGCAGCGTACGCCGGTATTGTGTCACGGGAAACAATCACCCCAGTTTGGCTTTCTACTTCTTTAGATAACTAAAGTGAACTTGCATGGCGATTTTCTTCAACCCTTCTCATCAGAAGACGCTCCTGTCAAGGTGTGAACTTCTGTGGACGGCCTGGACATCTGTGAGATGGAACTGCAACCACCTTTCTTAAATTTTTGTACGACTTTTGCTACAGTATTCTGACTGATAAGTAAAGCTTGGCTGATCATCTTGTAGCCTTCACCTTTCTTGTGTAAAGAAATTATTTTCTCTCTTTCTCAGGCCTTGTGACATTTCTCTTCCACGTGGTGCCATTGCTGACCGCATGAAATGGGAGGAGTTTTCTTTGTTACGTAACGCCCTTTTATAATCAACTGTCTAATGGACACCCGTTTAACCACTTACCAACCAGCCACCGTCATTGCGGCAGGTCGGCACATTCCCACCAATCTCCATCAATGTATGTTGGCTTGGGAACTGTAGTTCGTGGGCACACGTGCACCTACTGGCCAGCGGAGGAGCCAATCAGCGGGTGGGGCAGACTCAATGTTCGCCGGCCACCCTCGACCGTTCCCCCATAGTGAAAGAGCGTGGATCTGCCTGTGTGAACAGGGCAAATCTCCATTCTGACAGGGGAGATTACATAGATCCTGACTTTTTGCTATACAGGAAGACAGATCTGTGTGTTTCCCCAGGCAGCCCATCCCCCACACAGTTATAAAACACCCGCAGGGAACACATTTAACCCCTCGATCACCTCTGATGTTAACCCCATTCCCTGCCAGTGTCATTAGTACAATAATGCCGCATAGACACGGTCGGATTTTCCGACGGAAAATGTTCGATGGGAGCTTTTTGTTGGAAATTGTGACAGCGTGTAAGCTCCATCGGAAATTCCAACATGCAAAATTTGAGATCTGGATCTCAAATTTTCCAACAACAAAATCCGTTAATCGGAAATTCCGATCGTGTGTACACAATTCCAAAGCACAAAGTTCTACTCATGCTCGGAATCGAGCAGAAGAGCCGCACTGGCTATTGAACTTCAATTTTCTCGGCTCATCGTACGTGTTGTACATCACCGCGTTCTTGACATTCAGAATTTCTGCCAACAGTGCATATTTTTTAGCACAAACTACTGTAATAATTTCATTGGTTCCCAAAAAAAAAATAAAAAAAAAAAAAAAAAAAAAAAAAAAGTTAAAAAATGTCAGGCGTCCAATCTGTCCACAGCAACGCCGCCCAAAAAAAAAAAAAATAATAAAAAAATAAAAATCGCAGATCACTACCATTACTAGTAAAAAAATTAATAAAAATGCCATAAATCTATTCCCTATTTTGCAGACGCTACAACTTTTGCGCAAACCAATCAACATATGCTTATTGCAGGGTCTTTTTTAACCAAAAATAATGTAGAAGAATATATACATCAACCTAAACTGAGGAAGAAATACATTTTTTTAGGGATATTTATTATAGTAAAAAGTAAAAAAAAAAAAATATAGCTTTTTTTCAAAATTGTCACACTTTTTTTTTTTTTTTTGCGCTAAAAACAAAAAAAAAAAAAAGGCAGTGGTGATCAAATACCACCAAAAGAAAGCTCTATTGTGTGTGTGTGTGTGTGTGTGTGTGTGTGACCAATTTTGTTTGGGTACAGCGTTGCACAACCGCGCAATTGTCAGTTAAAGCGACGCAGTGCCGTATCTCAAAAAAATAGCCTTGTCATTAAGGGGGAAAATCTTCTAGTCCTTAAGCAGTTAGTGAATAATTACATTACATTATTAAATTCTTGTTAATTGGGATTTTTTTTGTCTAAAATGTAGCTTTACTTAAGACTTTTATCGGGGTGTATTCATTTTTGCAACATGGTTTTCAATGAATTTGTTGTTAGGAAAATTACTTTGTGTGTGCAAATTAACAAATCTTGATTGCAAATCAATGGGCTGCATTTGTAGTATTTTTTGGCGTATTTTTCTGACAAATCTGTTGGGGTGTACTCATTTATGCTGATCACTGCACATAGTTACATTGGCCCAAGTTGGATGTATTAAATATTTATACTTGGGATTCCTCCAAGTTAAATGTCTGCCAAAAAAAAACATGTGTTACCTGTTATTGTCTAAACACAGGAGCTGCATGGAGAGGTACCACCTGCCTGTCTCGGGGTACGGTATATTGTAGGTGCCTCCGTAGGCATCTGCATTCAATCTGTAGGAATAGCCCTGAGAAAAAGCTGCAGGAGAGAGAGGAGGAAAACCGGTCAGAAATGTGCAAGATCAGCACACAGATAGAAAACACGCTCCAAATACAACCGCAAAAGGAATGTCAAGTCATATAAAGTTTCCTTCATAAATAAATAATGTGCACATTCCCAACACCCAATACCCAACTGGATGATCCTGAATGGGCAATCCTACGGTTCTGTTCTGAGAATGTGCATGTGGGAGCCGACACAAGGGGTTCGATCTTCTCTTCTGACATCTGATCGGAGGCCACAGGGTAGTTAGAGGAAGGCAAGGTATGTGCAGCTGGGAATGTAGGCCATTAGATGTAGATGTAAACTCAAACACAAAAATCTCATAGAAGCTTTGACGAGTTATCAGCTCAAAAAAATAATTTTCAATCTCCGAAAATTTGCATGAAAACAAAAACTGGGTGATCTTGGCATGCAGGTCCTTTGCTCGGACACTCTGTCATAGGGTAACAACGCACTGTCCAGTGCATATTACTGGTAGGGTCAAACGTTGTCAGCGTCTAAAAAAACAGTCTGTATACTGTAGCTCTATATACACACACACTATCTTGTCAAAAGTATCGACGCTTGCCTTGACACACAAACTTTAATGGTGTCTTAGTCTGTGGGGCTCAATACACTGATCTGGTGGACAGATTACTGGGAGGGTCTGGGGAAGACCCAGCTGTCATGGTGCACGTTGGCACCAATGACAAAGTCAAAGGAAGATGGCGTGTCCTAAAGTATGATTTTAGGGACTTAGGAGCTAAATTGAAGAAAAGGACCTCCAAGATAGTATTCTCAGAAATACTACCGGTACCTCGAGCCACACCAGAAAGGCAGAGGAAGATTAGGGAAGTAAACAAGTGGCTGAGGAGCTGGTGTAGTAAGGAGGGATTTGGGTTCCTGGAGAACTGGGCCAACTTCTCAGTCAGTCACCAGATCTTTAGAAGGGACGGCACCTAAATGAGGGTGCAGATCTGCTGGGAGAGAAGATGCGACGATGGCTGAAAAGTTATAGGGGCTTTCAAACTAGGCAATGGGGTCTAGAGGAAGAGATAGTCAGCGTAGAACATATTCCAGAGGGTAGCATTGGGGGCATTAGTTGTAGGTTGACTAAAGAACATAAACCCAAAGGTAGGTATAGTAATAAGTCCTATTTTCAACCTTGGAACACCCAATAAAAAAAATAAAATAAATAAAAAGACAGTATGGGACCAGTGGCATGTTCACCAATGCCAGGAGCCTGGAGGATAATATCCGAGAAATAGAGATACTGTTGTACGAGGAGGATTTTGTGGGCATTTCAGAGACTTGGTTCAACAGCTCTCATGATGGGCTGGCAACCATTCAAGGGTATTCCCTTTATCGCAGGGATAGAGGGTGAAAAAGGGGCAGGAGTATGCCTGTATATCAAAAATAATGTACAAGTGAATGTGAAAGATGACATCACTAAGGGAGGAGGTGAAATCCTTATGGATAGAGCTCTAAAAGGGAGGAAACTAAGTGCAAAATAATACTGGGAGTATGCTATAGGCCCCCTAACCTGGCATAATGGGGGATTTTAATTATCCAGACATAGACTGGGCAGAAGGAACTGCACATTCGTCTAAGGCTCACCAGTTCCTAAATGTCTTGTAGGACAATTTCATGGGTCAGATGGTAGACGTGCCAACTAGAAACAAAGTCCTAGACCTACTGATTACCAACAATACAGACCTGATCACGGATGTAGAAATACGGGGCAGTTGAGGAAACAGCAATCACAGGTCAATTAGCTTCAGTATAAATCACACAAATAGAAAACATAAGGGGAATACAAAGACACAACATTTCAAAAGAGCCAACTTCCCTAAACTATGAACCTTATTAGAAGATATTAATTGGGATAAAATCTTAGGAACAAAGAACACGGAGGAGAGCACATTAAATAAGGGCATTAGCCAGTGCATCCGATTCGGCAATACATTTAGAGTGAACAAAAGTCCTGGATGGCTTAACTCCAATGTAAAAATGCATATAAAAGCAAAGGAGGCCTTCAAAAAAAATATAAGGCTGAGGGATCATCATTGGCCCCATAAAGAATGAGGAAGGGAATCTGGTTACAAAGGATGGTGAGATGGCAAAGGTATTGAATTTATTCTTCTCCTCAGTATTCACGAGGGAATCATGGGGCTTCAGTAACCAAAACTGCAGTGTTTTTCCTCATGACACATCACAAGAAGCACTCTCATTGCTAACGGAGGACAGAATTAGGAATAGACTTGAAAAATATAACATTAATAAGTCACTGGGACCAGGTGGCTTGCATCTGAAGGGGCCTTAGGGAACTACTGACTGGAATGGTACCAGCTGATTGGAGAAAAGCCAATGTAGCACCGATATTCAAAAAAGGGCCAAAATACATCCCTGGGAATTGCAGACCAGTTCGCCAAACATCAATAATATGCAAGCTCTTGGAGGGGGATGATAAAGGGTCTATATACAAGATTTTAGTAATGAAAATATCATTAGCAGTAATCAGCACGGATTCATTTAGAATCGTTCTTGCTAAACCAATCTATTAACCTTCTATGAGGAAGTGAGCTGCCACCTAGATAAGAGGTAGGCCCGTAGACATGATGTATCTGGATTTTTCAAAAGCATTTGACACAGTTCCCCATAAACATTTACTGTACAAAGTAAGGTCCGTTGGCATGGACCGAAGGGTGAGTACATGGATTGAAAACTGGCTACAAGGGTAAGTTCAGAGGGTGGTGATAAATGGGGAGTACTTGGAATGGTCAGGGGTGGAAAGTGGGACCAATCCTATTTAATTTGTTCATAAGCGACCTGGAGGATGGGATAAACAGTTCAATCTCTGCATTTACAGACGATGCTAAGCAGGGCAAGAATGTCTCTGCAGGATCTGAACAAATTAATGGGGTGGGCAACTACATGGCAAATGAGATTCAATGTGGAAATATGTCAAATAATGCTTTTGGGTAGCAAAAAATATGAATGTAATCTACTCACTGGGTGGGGGGGTCAGCCTGTCCCTGCTCAGACCAATACGAAGCACACTCAAATTGGTCTGCATGGCTGTTGCCCCAGAAGGAAGCCTCTTCTTCTAAAGACGATGCACATGAAAGCCCACCAAGATAAACTTATTTGGTTCAGATGGTATCAAGCATGTGTGGCGGCAACCAGGTGAGGAGTACAAAGACAAGTGTGTCTTGCCTACAGTCAAGCATGGTGGTGGGAGTGTCATGGTCTGGGGCTGCATGAGTGCTGCCGGCACTGGGGAGCTACAGTTCATTGAGGGAACTATGACCGACAACATGTACTGTGACATACTGAAGCAGAGCATGATCCCCTACCTTCGCAGACTGGGCTGCAGGGCAGTATTCCAACAAAACGACCCCAAACACACCTTCAAGATGAACACTGCCTTGCTAAAGAAGCCGAGGGTAAGGCTGGGTTCACACTGCAGCGATGCGGGAACGCCGCAAATCCACGGTGGGTTCCCGCATCGCATGCCTCCCGGCGGCAGTTCACACTGCCCTATGCAAACTGCTGGGAGTGTCAGTGAAATGTTAATGACACCCCCAGATCAGTTCGCATATCGCAGTGCGATCTGCAAACTCGGACAGGAATCGGATCGCATGGTGTGAACACCCATGCGATCCGATTCTGCTGCGGACCAAAAAAAAAGGGTCCTGTGCGAGTTTGGGGCGGGTGCGAATTCAGCCATACTATCTGTATGGCTGAACTCGCATCGCACAGAGATCGGATGTGATTTGCACTGCAGTGCGGTGCGAATCACATCTGGTTCTCGTAGCCGCAGCAGTGTGAACCCAGCCTAAAGGTGATCGACTGGCCAAGCATGTCTCCAGACCTAAACCCTATTGAGCATCTGTGGGGAATCCTCAAACGGAAGGTGGAGGAGCGCAAGGCCTCTAACATCCACCAGCTCTGCGACGTCATCATGGAGGAGTGGAAGAGGACTCCAGTGGCAACCTGTGAAGCTCTGGTGAACTCCATGCCCAAGAGGGTTAAAGGCAGTGCTGGAAAATAATGGTGGCCAAACAAAATAGACACTTTGGGCCCAATTTGGACATTTTTTCATAGGGGTGTATTGACTGTTGTTGCCCGCGGTTTAGACATTAATGGCTGTGTGTTGAGTTATTTTGAGGGGACAGCAAATTTACACTGTTATACAAGCTGTACACTCACTACTTTACATTGTAGGAAAGTGTCATTTCTTCAGTGTTGTCACATGAAAAAGGTATAAAAAAAAATGTGAGGGGTGTACTCACTTTTGTGAGAATATATAGAGAGATAGAGATAATATATACACACACACACACACACTTATATTACCGTATATACTCGAGTATAAGCCGAGATTTTCAGCCCCTTTTTTTAGGCTGAAAGCTACCCGATCAGCGTGTCGTGCAGACAGACGGCGGCCATTCCACTATTCAAAAGCCGCGCCTCCCTGTCTGTGATAGGCGGAACACTCAATTTCCCAGCAGTCAGTGGTCCGCCTATCACGGACATCCGCTCATCCTCATACTACGGACGAGGATGAGAGGATGTCCGTGATAGGCGGACCACTGACTGCTGGGAAATTGAGTGTTCCGCCTATCACAGACGGAGGCGCGGCTTTTGAACAGTGGAATTGCCGCCGTCTGTCACAGACGAGGAGGAGAGGTGCGGCTTTTGAATGGCATGGCCGCCGTATGTTTTTATAAATGCAGATCGGTGCAAAATGGCACACAGAGGCTGCAGAAGGACACAGGTAGGCTGCGATGGACACAGGTAGGCTGCGATGGACACAGGTAGGCTGCGATGGACACAGGTAGGCTGCGATGGACACAGGTAGGCTGCGATGGACACAGGTAGGCTGCGATGGACACAGGTAGGCTGCGATGGACACAGGGATGGACACAGGGATGGACACAGGGATGTATACAGCTGCAGATGGGCATTGTTGACCCTCTTTTCCACTCTTTTAAGCTGTAACAGTAGCTGCTGCATGTCTCACCCTCGGTTTATACACGAGTCAATAAGTTTTCCCAGTTTTTTTGTGGTAAATTAGGGGCCTCGGCTTATATTCGAGTCGACCTATACTCGAGTATATACAGTATATACATGTGTAGACTTTGCTGCCATGGGCTCTAGCCCCAGATCTTTTGCAGATTGTGGGGGGTGTACTCACTTTTGTGAGATGCTGTGTGTGTGTGTGTGTGTGTGTGTGTGTGTATATATATATACATACATACATATACACACACACACACACACACACACACATATATACACACACACACACATTTATATTTTTTTCAAAAACAAATATGAGGGGTCTTCAAATACTTAAAAAAAAAAAAAAAAAAAAAAAAAAAAAGGGTGGAACCTTTTGAAGGACCCTTGTAAATAGGTATATACTATACATAAAATAATTTAGGTGGATGATTTACAGTTATGGTCAAGGTAACTGGACACTGACAAATTTGGCATCAATGACCTCTGGGCACCAAAGGATTGAAGCCAAGAGGCTGTTGGGAAAGTATCACCCGAAGGAGGGCAACAATTGCAATCCCCATGTATCACTTTACTGGTGAGCTTGAAACATAAGCCTCCATCACAAGTGTCACCTGAGCGAGTCTCCCGGCTCTTCTGGTGAATCGGCACGCACCTGTCAAGCTTCCCACAATATTTCTTTCAGAAAACAATCAATCTGATCTCATATTAAAGTTCTACCCACAGGCAAAATACCTGATAAATATCACTTGACACATAGGAACAGGAGTGACATAATCTGTCCTACCTGTTGGTCTGGTATATTAACTTTTGTTTTGAAGCCACCCGTCACGTTCATACATGTTCAGTAAGGTGCATCATGTGCTACATACTTCTACTGGGACGGACCTGCAATCATCATGACATAACTTCCCTCAAGCCCAAAGGAACTAATGCCTCTGCCATCTTCAGTCTATGCTTAAAGAGGAACTGCAGTCTGCTCAAATAATTTGTAATAACAAAAATCTTTGCCATTCTGAAGCTTCCCTCCAACCACTTTGCATATTATTTTATATATACTGTGATTTTGTACTTGCTAAATATACTGCAGAATTCTCCCTCCACTGAGTCTGACTGCAGCCATTTTAACTGTGGGCAGCTGAAGCTGCTGCCTGTTCACTCCCTAGATTTACACAGAGGCACACCTCCAGCTCTGCAGCTCTCATTGGCCCTCTTATGACTCATCTCTCCCCCCCCCCCCCCCCCCCCATCTCTTTCTAGGCTAATGACCAGACAAGAAACAGGAAGTTGGCTGTATAAGGTATTTACTGGCAGAAAAAAAAAATGGTTTTACTATCCGAAGTTAAAACAAGGGCAAAAGATTTAATAGATGGAAAGATAAAATAAATGACTGCAGTTCCGCTTTAAGTACACAGAAGAAATACACACAAGGGAGCGATTTAACTTGCCAAAGGATTTGTATTTCTGTTCATACTTGTCTAAAATTTACACAGCTCTGCCACACAGCAGAGCCCAGCCTGGCGCTTAATTTTTTTCTGCTGCAGTTTAGTAACACTTACAGGTCATGTCCCTCCCCCAGCCTGTGATTGGATAGTGAAAGCAGACATAAATGAGAATATCATTAACCAATAATAGGGGAACACACAGGGCCTCTTTCTGAAAGCACTTTTTGTTCAGTAAAGGGGCCCTGCACAGGTTTAAATGGTTGGTGATAATCTTCTAACTAATGTGTGAAAAAAAAAAAACAGATATTACAGATATTACTTACTAGAGCAGAAATAGAATTTTGGCAGGTAAAAATTAACAAAATTAATTGAAATTGACATTTTGTTTCTTTCTAGCCCTGAAAAAAAAAAAAAAAAAAAAAAAAAAAAAACAAACCCTCGCAACGTGTTGGAATCTTGTTTTTTTTTTCTAGCAATAAGATCTCTATTATGACCCTTTCCCTACATGTGCCTTCCACGTCTTCTAGCATCCACTTGTTCCTCTTAACATAGTGCTTCATAAAGGCACCTATTCTCAGCCATCTGGTTTTACTGCCCCCCCTGCACACATGTGGATGAGCCCTAACTGTGCTTTCATAACGGACATTTGCTGCCCCCCCGTGGTCAAGATAGGAAAATTGGTTAACTGCAGTACCTAGAAGATACTGGCCACCTACTTGTATGGTGTGCAGATAATATTTTGTAAATATGCTAAATGAGCGCATAAGTGATTATCAAAATATACAACATAAACCAAATGTAAATCAATAAAGTGTAGGTTCAGATAATAAACTCAAGTGAGGATGTCATATTTGACGAAACGCGTCAGTTTCAAGCCGTTTGAACTACTGCAACAGAGGATGTATATTCTTCATTTCTGTAGGTTTTTTGGACCGTTACATAAATTTGTTAAGCTTGTTTTACACGATGTGCAACTGCTTGGTGTGTTTCCATATGTACATCTGTTCTGAGAGAGATGGTGGGTCCAGGTTGGAGTTCAACTACACCAGAGCTGTGGGGATTTGAGATCCAACCTTCAGAGACACCTGGGAGATCCGGTTTTCCTGTTGAATGTCCAACTACCTCTGCCTGTGAGAGTCACTACCGTTAAGGTATTAGGGTCCATAATTTCTGGTAAGCGCAGCCCCATTACTCACATTGGTGGGATTATCACATCGGTGGCTATTATTAATCAAGGATCACCACTTCAAGCACTTCTATGTCTTGTGAAACTGTACGGGTACACCATAGGTGGCCCTCTGTGGACTACCGAGTTATTAACTTTTTTTTGTTTCTTTTAAATATCTTTAAGTTGCCACCACTTGAGTTTATTTGAACCTACACTTATTGATTTACATTTGGTTGAGGTTGTATATTTTGATAATCGCTTATATGCGCATTTAGCACAGCACTTTGTATTGCACAAACTTCATAACCTTATAGTACTAAATAAGAGACAAACACCCTGAAGAGCAACACACCAAGTACACTATAAAAGAAAACAAAGCCTGCATCGGAAGGAGAGATAGTCCCAACATCTCCTTTACCTACCCTTTCAGTTTCACAGAATATATAAAAAGGCGTTCTTAAATTGTAATGGCAGACATGTCACACTAAAAATAAGCATATCCGAGCAGGTGGAGACATGCATCTCTCCTCTAACAATCCCCTAGGGAAGTGAAATGTTACCTGTTGTGCAATGCTCTGTGGTATTCAGTGTAAGTACAGGAGCAGCTGTGCTCAGGCATGCAACCACAGTGACGTTGGAGCTGCTTTTCCCCGTCTGGAACCAAAAAAAGAACAAAGACGTAAACGAGGAGCCCAGGGGTGCTGTCAGCTTCTCTCAACCTCCTTATTGTGGAGGAACATATAAAATCAATTTCAGGTCTCTGAGAAAAATGATCAGACCTACAGCTTATGGCAATTAGCACTATAATGGTCAATGAGGGAAGGTCTCCCTTAACGTTGGTGGTTATTGGAAATCATACTCAGTTACACTCATGGTCGGTGACAGGAAGGCCTACTACAACGGTGGTCGGTGACAGGAAGGCCTACTACAACGGTGGTCAGTGACAGGAAGGCCTACTACAACGGTGGTCAGTGACAGGAAGGCCTACTACAACGGTGGTCAGTGACAGGAAGGCCTACTACAACGGTGGTCAGTGACAGGAAGGCCTACTACAACGGTGGTCAGTGACAGGAAGGCCTACTACAACGGTGGTCAGTGACAGGAAGGCCTACTACAAATGGTGTTCAGTGACAGGAAGGCCTACTACAAATGGTGTTCAGTGACAGGAAGGCCTACTACAAATGGTGTTCAGTGACAGGAAGGCCTACTACAAATGGTGGTCAGTGACAGGAAGGCCTACTACAAATGGTGGTCAGTGACAGGAAGGCCTACTACAAATGGTGGTCAGTGACAGGAAGGCCTACTACAAATGGTGGTCAGTGACAGGAAGGCCTACTACAAATGGTGGTCAGTGACAGGAAGGCCTACTACAAATGGTGGTCAGTGACAGGAAGGCCTACTACAAATTGTGGTCAGTGACAGGAAGGCCTACTACAAATTGTGGTCAGTGACAGGAAGGCCTACTACAAATGGTGGTCAGTGACAGGAAGGCCTACTACAAATGGTGGTCAGTGAAGTCCACCATACTTTGAAGAACAGTTGGTACAATGCTACTTGCATTGGTGGTCTCTTACAGAGAGCTAACATGGTCATTGTGGTCAGTGGTTAATTTTGTGAATAAGAGGAGGAGAAGTTCCACCGCTTCTATGCCGCTGGCTCTGCTAAGTGGCAGTGGTGCCTGATACATTTAGGCAAGAGACCTGCCACTGCTTACTATTCAATAAACCCCTAGCAAATACTGGAGGAACCTTGGTTGAAAAAGGCTGATGTATGCGTTATCAGCACTTTATCAGCTCAGGTCATAGAACATTAAAAGAGAACCTGTAGTGTGGACGAGGTCTCCAAATAAAGGCAACCCGTGGTCAAAGGATTAAGCATCAGTGTTAGCTGTGGGGTGCCTACAGCTGAACTTTTCGACAATGACTTGCTGTGCCTTGCAGAGGCTTTGTGTGTAGGGGGCTACCATCTTGGTAGAGGCAGAGCTCTGCTTCCTCATGTCTGAGCCTGGACAACTGGGGCATGGACAGAAGTCAAACATGGCGCCATGCATTTGTCAAGGTGCCTGCGTTGTATGGCAATTTAAAGTTCATTGAATAATTCCAGGATGAACCATCACGATTATTACTACTCAAAGTTGGCAGCCTACAAATGAATACCTTGGTAAAATATGAACACTCACCCGGTTTAGTTGCAGATTGACCACTAGCATCCCTCCATTGTCCATTTCAGAATCGATACTCAGCATGACCACACTTGGCAGCTGAGCCACCACTGGCACTGAGGGGCCGTTAATGATATGGAACCTCACCGACACCACATCCAGGTCCTCCCGGATCACAGGGTATTTCTTCAGGCAGGAGCTGCTCCCAATAGGCAGGACAGTGGCATTGCTAGGAAGCGGCTGACCATCTTGAAACAAAGTGTTGTTGGATGACAGCGAGTTCAGGAAAGACAGGATTGTCCTGGATCCGATTACTCCTGGTTTACAGACTAGAAAACCAAATGCGAAGCTTTAATTCATAAAGAAAAATACCAGTATAATGAAAAGTATATCTAAACCCAAAACGTTTAAAGCCCAACCCTGCAGATTTGTGCAGATGGATAACAAGCCAAGCTTCATGCAGGAAATAGGCAATTAATAAGCAATTACACCCTGATAAAAAAAAAAGTGCAATTCAGCAACTGATCAGCAGATTGCACATCTAAAATCTGCAGGGCTCGGCGGTCAGCAGTGAGAAACATGCCTGTCTAAGGGAATGCCGTGAATGTGTTTGGTCATAATGCTTGGGAAAAGCAGTAAAGTGGCCGACATCAGCCCTAAAAATTATGCCCACACGTGGCAAAAAGCAGAGAAAGCTAGTAGAGGTTTGTGGTGGGCAGATGAGTAGGGATCAGAGGACCTGGCTGGGCTGTGTGGCAGCAGCCCTGGGAGCACAAAGTTTGCTGCAAAGCAGGTAAACAATCAGCAATAAGTCACTGCTGCAGTGATCTGTTGCTGCAGGGGTAGGCAGGGTAGTAATCTATTGAAAGCTGACCTCAAGCCTTATTTTTTTCCCCCATACTTGTGGTGGGTCCTCTCCTGTGTTCAAAGTGATTATTCTCAAGTCTCTGCAAACTGATATAACCCTTTGAAGTTGAAGCTTGCCTTCATTTCCTGCCAGAACGACTTCAGTCATAATCAATCCCCTCGCCTCCTAATACAGCTTTTTTCCCTGCCTGTCACAGCCAGTAAGTTGCTCTGCCACCATATGGATCCCAAGCATTAAATGAAAGAACACATCCCCTGCATCCCTTTAGATGTGCATGCTCAAGCAACTGATTAGCACTGCTATAATCTTCAGCACCCAGTGAGCAGCAGAGAAAGCTCATAGCCGTTAGTGACAGGCCAAGAGAGGACAGATCAGGAGGAAAGGGGATGGAAAAATGATTTAACTCAGACAGGAACTGATGGTAGGCTCAAGAGAGCAAGTTGCAGCGGCTACGACTGTTCAAAAAGAAGGTAAAGCTGTAACTTTAAAATTTCCCTAGTTTTTAGCCAATCAGCAGGCAGAGGTTTAAACCAAACTGTGCTGATGCTGCAGCAGAAGGGGAGAACCTGGATGACTGCAAACCAGGTAAACAATTTCACTCCGTGTTACCAGCAATAAGTCACTACTGCAGTGATCTGTTGTTGCAGTGTTAGGTAGTAGTTTTCATCTATTTAAAGCCGAACTCCAGACATGTAGGAATGAAATCACTCGCACAATTTCATTCCCGCAGTCAGTGTGAACCTAGGCTCATAGGGTGACTACGCTCTGACCCCCATCGCCAAATTTGCAGTCATGTGTTGTCACCCTTTAAGCGGCTTTTTTTTTTTTTAATACAAACTGCACAGGCATGGGGCTTTAACAAACTAAATGCCACCCGGTAAGCGTTTCCATCTAATTTAATCTTTGCTGGCTCTGGAAGGGCTCTCTGTTTACAACATATTAAGGTTACCATCGAAGCGCCATATATCGTCTTTAGCACACAAACCGTCAATGGCCTGCTGGCCTCAGTGTTTGTGTGTTTACGATGCTGAGAGGTTCTCTGCGGTTTAATATCCTGCCGGGAAGTTAAGTGCTCCAGAACGAGCCGTCACTGTGATTAACGCTTGGCGGTCACAGCAGAGCAGATTGATCGTCGGGGATCACAGACAGCTCCCATAAACTAAGATTATGAATGTGCGGCTGACGCAAGCCCGCCGGGTCACCGGTATTTTATTACCGGATAAAAAAAAAAAAAAAAAAAAAAAACGCAGAGCAAGGCAGCAAAAGACGAATCAAACAGACTGGATAATACTATTCCAGAAACATCACAAGGGAGCAAAGAAGGAGAATACCGCCACCATACACCTTCAAAGAAACCAACCTAAAAAAATTGCCCAGAAAAAAAAAAAAATATCAAGTATTTTAAAGGCTTACTTGTATTTTCTATATATAAATTATTTATAAGGACTTCCAATATATTTGCCTTTAAAAATCGCTAAAAAAAATTTGACAACTCCTAGCACAGCGGCTTCCTCCTTGCATGCCATAGCCATCTCCTCTTCTGTGGGTGGAATTACGGTCTGTGCTGGCCCAGCTCCTCTGCCCCTCCTCCACATAAAACTTTATATGTAGCTCCTGGGGGAGGAGGGTAGGGGAATATTATAGAGCCAAACCTGCAGCCCTTTATGTGTGTGCCCCAGGGGCCCCTCCAGACACTAAACTGTGTTTACCTATAGCTCTGTTATAGTCATCATGATTTCTAGCAGTTTCACATTAATAGATCTCCAGTTTCCAACAACTCCAATAGCATGCCAGTCTCCTGCTACATGTTTGCAGTCTCTGAACATCTCTTGTATTATATTCGCAGTCTCTGACCATCTCCTGTATTATATTCGCAGTCTCTGACCATCTCCTGTATCATGCCGGCAGTCTCTGACCATCTCTCGTATCATGCCGCCAGTCTCTGACCATCTCCCGTATCATGCTGGCAGTCTCTGACCATCTCCTGTATCATGCTGGCAGTCTCTGACCATCTCCCGTATCATGCTGGCAGTCTCTGACCATCTCCCGTATCATGCCGGCAGTCTCTGACCATCTCCTGTATCATGCCGGCAGTCTCCGACCATCTCCTGTATCATGCCGGCAGTCTCCGACCATCTCCTGTATCATGCCGGCAGTCTCTGACCATCTCCTGCATCATGCCCAATATGTATTCATTTTTTTTTTGCACCCCGTGGAACAGCCCTGAAAATTGGTCTGGGCAGGAAGGAGGGAAAAGTACCCGGTATTGAAATGGTTAAACATTTTGCCTGATGTACTGTGATGGGCATTAATAAGGCTGCACTGATGGACATGGATGAGGCTGCACTGATTATCAGTGTAAATGTCCCCTGGCTTTGCTTACCTCAGACTGTAACCGCACCAAGGAAAGGAAATGCCGATTACCGGTATTTGTTTACATGTGATCAGCTGTGATTGGATCACATGGCAAAAGGGCTGTTCCGATTTGTCTTCTACCCTGATCTGTGATCAGCTGAGTCCTAAAGGACACAGCGATCACAGAGTGTGCCTGATGCCCTCCCCGAGGGTGTACAGGGGGAAGGGGTTCTGGCAGAACCTCAATAGACGCCCTCCCAGAACTGGATGACCTCCCTGTAGCCGTCATTCGATTGTGGCTGTAAACCCTTCTATATACCCAGTGAAGTGACCAGCCTCAGGTGGTACACAGAGATGAAACCAAATCCTCCTACATAAGTTGCAACCGGTTTATCTACTGCGACCTTTCCCCTACATCCATTAAAAGTGCAGAATGTACACAGGATCTCTCAGCTCTGAAAAGCGGGGGGTGGAGAGCTGAAGTTACAAGAGAGAACTCTGAGAGCTGATTGGAGTGGGAGGGGAGGGGGAAGGAAAGGGAAAGCTCAGCTTAGGAACAAAGCTGAGGCTGTCAGGCAGCTGAAGGTCCCTCCGCTGTCACCATTTTTCTCTTGGTATGAGGAAAATTCATCAGAAATGACTCATGCTTATAGCAGAGGAACGAGATTGTAGACAAGATGATACTGATGCCACGTACACACGACTGGACTTTCCGGCAGAAAAGGTCCGACGCTCTTCCCGACCGAACGGACTTGCCCACACACGAAAGGACCAAAGTCCGTTCCTTTGAACGTGATGACGTATGACGGGACTAGAAAAGGAAGTTCAATAGCCAGTAGCCAATGGCTTCCCTTGCATATTTTGTCCTTTGGACCAGCATACAGACGAACGTTTTTCCTGATAAAAATTTATTCTGTCACGACAGATTTGAAACATGTTCTATTTCTAGGTCCGTCTGAATTTTTGAAGGAAAAAAAGTCAGGTGAAGCCCACACACGATCGTAATATCCGACGGAATGATTTCGTCTGACCTTTTCTGCCCGAAAGTCCGGTCGTGTGTACGCGGCATTAGTGATCTTGATTGAGACACGTACACACTATAGAGGGATGTGTGTTGTCCATATTTCAGGTTTGAAGTTTGCTACCACTTTAACCCTTTTGCTGCCAGGGCCTGTGCTCCATTTTGCACACTCAGGTGGCCAGACCATTTTTGCAACTTTTCCTTTGTTTTTTTATTTTTTCCCTTATAGCCCCCCCCCCCCCCCCCCCCCAACCATATATTTTCTGAAAGCACATGACAAGTAGAATAAAAAGAAGGTGCTACTGATTTTTTAGACCCCGTGCTATTTGTGCAAATGTTTGTCAAACCAATATATCTGCAAAAAATACACTAAAACCATGGTGAGATATCAGATGTCTAAACAGACCCCCGCATCTCTTTTTTTGAGACAGAGAAGGGGACTGAAGATGGCGGAGATTCTCTGTAGCACAGGCTGGATTTTCACATTAGGGACCTGGCAGTGAAAGTGTTAAGACTTTTTAAACAGATTCATATTTCCATTACTTGATTTTCTACATTTTTTTTTTTGATTACCTGAAATGTTGTAAAGAAGCTGGAAGGACACGTTGGCTTTCAGCCCCTGGGGCATCGCCACCATGACGTTCAGCCACTTCTCCCAGGGCGGGGATGGAAGCAGTAGGCCACACTCCGAGCTCCCGCTGCAGTTCACCTGCTGGGGGGAGGCGTCCGGCTGGGTGATCGACCCGATCGTGACTTTCAGCGGGCACCCGCTCTGACTCACGTTGGAGGTGCATTTCAGCAGCTGTAGCTGTAGCTCTTGGGTGTATTCCGGGACATAAAGCCTGTGAACAGATAAGTTAAATACCACCATTAATGAGGAGTTTACTGACCTACTTCTCACCGAGCACACCTCCAGCCTTCCCATCAGTCTCGTACAGTTGTACCGACTTCTCTCCTGTATTGTACTCCAATTTCACTGCACACTGAGCTGTCAGATAAAGCCCTCATTTCCTGGCTGGACGACATCCAGCATGATCTAGCTCTTTCCTCCCTAGGATGACTGGCTCGCTCTTTTCATTCATTGCATTTCAGTTCTTTTTCGATCATGGAGGCTCAGCATCATATGTCAGCGTTACCCAAGGTGACCTGCATGCAAATACACCCTGCCTAGGAATGCCCATTCCTCCAGACTGGTATACACCCATCAAGGCATTCTGATATCTGCATAACCTCCTTATTGCTTGCCTTAGGGCTCTTTAGAGGAGTAATGAGGCAGGGAGCTGCGAGGTTTTTAGGAAGCTGGCTCCTGCCACCAGCCATGATCTGGCTGCATTATAGAGAAAGCACAGGGACCTAGTAATTATGTAATTGGATATAATATAAAAGGTATGCAGTGTAAATAGAAAAAAAAAAAAAAAAAAAAAAAAAGTATTTAAAGGGGTTGTAAACCCTTGCGTTTTTTCACCTTAATGCATTAAGGTAATAAATCTTCTGTAGTGCTGCAGCCCCCACTTTTAATTACCTGAAAGCTGCCATCTACCAGCTGGGAATGAGCACACCAGCTTTAGCTGGCATCTCATGTCCTGATTGGATAGATTGATAGCAGCGCAGCCATTGGCTCCTGCAGCTGTCAATCAAAGCCAATGACGCTACGCCGGGGCAGAGTCCTGCATTCTGTGTGAATGGACACAGGAGGACTTGGGAGTGTCCACCTTAGGAGAGGGCTTCTCCAACATGGACACTCAATGTGGGGAGGAGCTACCATTGCCGCTGAGGGACCCCAGAAGAGGAGGATGGGGCAACCCTGTGAATGAACTGCACAATGGAGGTATGCATGTCATGTTTTTTTTTAATAAAGGGAGGGTTTACAGCCCCTTTAAACATTTCATTACCATGTTGATGGGGGGAGGGGGGGGGGGGGGGGGTAACAAGAAGTCAAAGAAAAAACAGCTTAGACAGCTTAAAAACAGCTGGTACCTGAAATCCCATAAACTATTTTAGGTGCCTTTCCTGCAGCAAACTGATAACATGCCAGCCCAGGCCAAGTCACTGAACTGGACAGTCTCGGCCCAAGCCAAGTCACTGAACTGGAGCTCAAGGTTTGTTCTTTAAAAAATAAAAAAGGTGAAACTTTTCTGAACAGTGTTGCTGTATATTATGACGGGTCAGGAATGCATCCATGCACACATTAAAGTTACATAAAGGTCTGCTTTAATGTAAAGACAGCAACCATCATTCACACCATAACCTCTCCAAAAACAGCCATGCCTTCCCTTTACCGCTGTAATGTTGTCTTGATTCTCAGCCATTTGTATTAATCTACAGCATATGCCATACACATATGAGGTTTCATCAAGGTGTCTCCCAGCTGGCAAGAGGTCAGACACTGCTGGTCTAACGAGACGTGATCTGTCTGTAAACCGAGCCACTCTCTGACTGATGACCTATTAACATCTAGCTGTCAATATTCATTTACATCCCTCTAATAGGAAGTATTGATCTCTATGTTGGTGTATGCAGAGAATAGTTGATTAAATCTGAACTCAGAGCACAAACACTTTAAATGAAATACATTCCTTAACAGCCACAAAGGATGCAAATTCACTTTCTGTGCACCCAATGTCCTTGCAAACCCAGATAATAGTTTGTAAACGTAGCAGTGACATCATCATTGTGTTGTACCTAAGCTTATGCAGATCTGTGGGAGGGACACTGTGCGGCCACACGTGGAGGGGAGAGGGACACTGTGCGGCCACACGTGGAGGGGAGAGGGACACTGTGCGGCCACACGTGGAGGGGAGAGGGACACTGTGCGGCCACACGTGGAGGGGAGAGGGACACTGTGCGGCCACACGTGGAGGGGAGAGGGACAGTGTGTGGCCACACGTGGAGGGGAGAGGGACAGTGTGTGGCCACACGTGGAGGGGAGATGGTTAATCAACATGAGGTCTCATGCCTGTCTTCTTTGTTATCCTTAGAGATTCTGGTGGGATGTATAATATGCTAATGGTACACACAATTCTTGATAAGGATGGTTTAAATTTCCTCATGTCTTATCTTTGTAATAAAATATTCAATTTTAACTGTCTTCATACTTTTTCTATCTGAAACACCTTAAAAGTCCTGGGGTTTGTTAACACCCCACCCCCCCAACTTCTTGTTTTGGAAAAAATTGTGATATGGTGTTCAATCTCATATCTCTGCCTTACTTTCCACGTGGAGGGGAGAGAGTCACTGTACGGCCACACGTGGAGGGGAGAGAGTCACTGTACGGCCACACGTGGAGGGGAGAGAGTCACTGTACGGCCACACGTGGAGGGGGGGAGAGAGTCACTGTACGGCCACACGTGGAGGGGGGGAGAGAGTCACTGTACGGCCACACGTGGAGGGGGGGAGAGAGTCACTGTACGGCCACACGTGGAGGGGGGGAGAGAGTCACTGTACGGCCACACGTGGAGGGGGGGAGAGAGTCACTGTACGGCCACACGTGGAGGGGGGAGAGAGTCACTGTACGGCCACACGTGGAGGGGGGAGAGAGTCACTGTACAGCCACACGTGGAGGGGAGAGAGTCACTGTACAGCCACACGTGGAGGGGAGAGAGTCACTGTACAGCCACACGTGGAGGGGAGAGAGTCACTGTACAGCCACACGTGGAGGGGAGAGAGTCACTGTACAGCCACACGTGGAGGGGAGAGAGTCACTGTACAGCCACACGTGGAGGGGAGAGAGTCACTGTACGGCCACACGTGGAGGGGAGAGAGTCACTGTACGGCCACATGTGGAGGGGAGAGAGTCATTGTACAGCCACACGTGGAGGGGAGAGAGTCACTGTACAGCCACACGTGGAGGGGAGAGGGACAGTGTGTGGCCACACGTGGAGGGGAGATGGTTAATCAACATGAGGTCTCATGCCTGTCTTCTTTGTTATCCTTAGAGATTCTGGTGGGATGTATAATATGCTAATGGTACACACAATTCTTGATAAGGATGGTTTAATTTCCTCATGTCTTATCTTTGTAAGAAAATATTCAATTTTAACTGTCTTCATACTTTTTCTATCTGAAACACCTTAAAAGTCCTGGGGTTTGTTAACACCCCACCCTCCCAACTTCTTGTTTTGGAAAAAATTGTGATATGGTGTTCAATCTCATATCTCTGCCTTACTTTCCACGTGGAGGGGAGAGAGTCACTGTACAGCCACACGTGGAGGGGAGAGAGTCATTGTACAGCCACACGTGGAGGGGAGAGAGTCACTGTACGGCCACACGTGGAGGGGAGAGAGTCACTGTACGGCCACACGTGGAGGGGAGAGAGTCACTGTACGGCCACACGTGGAGGGGAGAGTGTCACTGTACGGCCACACGTGGAGGGGAGAGTGTCACTGTACGGCCACACGTGGAGGGGAGAGTGTCACTGTACGGCCACACGTGGAGGGGAGAGTGTCACTGTACGGCCACACGTGGAGGGGAGAGAGTCACTGTACGGACACACGTGGAGGGGAGAGAGTCACTGTACGGCCACACGTGGAGGGGAGAGAGTCACTGTACGGCCACACGTGGAGGGGAGAGAGAGTCATTGTACGGCCACACGTGGAGGGGAGAGAGTCACTGTACAGCCACACGTGGAGGGGAGAGAGTCACTGTACAGCCACACGTGGAGGGGAGAGAGTCACTGTACAGCCACACGTGGAGGGGAGAGAGTCACTGTACAGCCACACGTGGAGGGGAGAGAGTCACTGTACGGCCACACGTGGAGGGGAGAGAGTCACTGTACAGCCACACGTGGAGGGGAGAGAGTCACTGTACGGCCACACGTGGAGGGGAGAGAGTCACTGTACAGCCACACGTGGAGGGGAGAGAGTCACTGTACAGCCACACGTGGAGGGGAGAGAGTCACTGTACAGCCACACGTGGAGGGGAGAGAGTCACTGTACAGCCACACGTGGAGGGGAGAGAGTCATTGTACGGCCACACGTGGAGGGGAGAGAGTCATTGTACGGCCACACAGCTTATAGCAATAGTAAAAAGGTAATTACTTGAAGCTAGATGAGGTTCTTGTAGGGTCCAGGACTTGCTGCGTGGGAATATCAGCATTTAAAATTGGCACGTCGACTTCCCGGAGGACGAACAACTCAGCTTGGAAGATGTAGGTACAGGATTTCGTGAGGCCCTGCAAGGAAACATACATAATCATTTTAACTCTGGAGAGTACACCTTAGCCAGTGCCTCATACAAAGACAAAACCTCTTTTGGCAACTTAAAGGGTCCTCAAACATGTAAAAATATTCCACATCCAGGTAAAAAAAAAAGCAAATGAGTTTTTTCAATTGGTTTCATAGAGGTGGTAGTACAACACACAGTAGCTCCTGTTTATTTTCGAGCCAAGCTAGGAGTATTTGAGAAAGATCTAGGTGTGGAAGAGATCTCACCAATAGAGTCCTCAAAAGGTAAGAAGAAATTATTGGGTGGTTTGGCCACCCAGCATTTACCAAACACTGAAATATAAGTTGTGTTTGGACTGGCCTTTTAAAAATAAAAAAACATTTTCCCCGTTGTCCACATCCTCCATTACTTTTGGATTCCACTGTTGGCCACTATCTCCAAACAGAGGGAACTTGGCATGAACCCCCAGAGCCAGCATTAAACAGGTCCCACACATTGTTAGCCCCCCCAGGAACAACCCTATGCTCCATGGAGCTCTTGAACATCTGAGCCCCTGCATGCAATGTTTGACATTCGTTTCAAGTCAGTGCTCCACCCCAACATCCCACAATCCATGGCAGCCACCTGCATTGGATTATTGGCTGTTATGGACTGTTGCTCCTTCAAGACTTTTGACACTTGTTTTCAACTTTCAAGGGAATCTAAACCCAAGAACAAAAAAAGTGTAATACATTGCAACCCACCAGTCCTTGGTGGCTGCATTAGATTTATTTTTAAGGCTTTTTCAATCCAGTAAGCTTGCCATTAACACACTTTCTGTCCTAGTGTGCACAGTACTGTACCTATGTCACTCTAGGACAAGAATACAAAACACCTCCCCTCATCTCCATACCATGCGGGTAAGTGTTCTGTTGTCCACAGAAGGCAACAGGGCTGTGCTGATAACACTGCTTGAGAAAAGACTGCAGTGTGCACAGGACAGCACTAGATTTACTGCCAGGATCAACAGTTTTTTTTTTTTTTTGCACTCATTGAACAGTTATAACAAAAAACACTTTGAATGGTAGATTTCACATATTAAAAAAAAAAAAAAAAAAAGGGAGCACATAGGAAAAGATCATTGCAATTGCTTATATACGGTAAAAGTAAATTGAACAAAACACATAAAGCACTTCCTCAGAGTAGACTTGTACAGTGGAATCACATCCTTCAGATATGCCTCCTCAGATCGGGGAAGAGCACACAAGAGGGCAGACACATCTAGTGAATTACCAAAGCTTTATTGTAAAAAAATAAAATAAAAAAAAACGGATCACCACAAAAATAAATGTATACACAAAATCTCAATCCAGTGTGGGAATAGCATAGCCAACCACACCAAAACACTGTGCTGGCAAGCTGACATTTTAGGGGATGCACCCCCTTCTTCAGTTCTCCTGAAGGGGGTGTATCGCCCGAAAACACGTCCCCCGGCAAGCGCAGTGTTTTGGTGTGGTTGGCTATGCTATTCCCACACTGGTTTGAGATTTAGTGTACACATTACAGCATGTATACATTTGGCTGTATGTTTTATACAATAAATCTTCGGTAATGCACTAGGCGTGTGCGCCCTCTTGTATGCTCTTTTACACAAGCCTATAAGCGGTCACTTATAGGCTTTAGGCTCGATTCACACCTATGCTTTTTTTAGCGCTTTTTGCAGATTTGCGTTACAGAACGTGTTCCATAGGAAACCATATTAAATGGTCTGTATTGCAAACCTGCAAAAAGCACTAAAAAGGCATAGGTGTGTGAATCAAGCCCAACTCCCCGGTATCGCAACTTTTTTTGTTTACAAAGTTTTTTTTTTTTTTTTTATGGAGAAGGTCATAGTACAGGCTTTTAAAGTGGTTCTGCGCCTAAAAAAAAAAAAATATTAAAAGCCAGCAGCTACTAATATTGCAGCTGCTGACTTAATAAAATCACACTTACCTGTCCCAGGGTCCAGTGATGTCGGTGGCAGATGACGAGCGATCGCTCGCCTCGCTGCTGGCACTGTCGCCATCCTCTGTCAGGGAATCGGGAAGTGAAGCATGGAGGCTTCACTGCCCGGTTCCCTACTGCGCATGCGTGTCTCTTCAGATCCCCCGCTGTGTCCTGGGAACTGTGTGTTTCGCAGAACACACCGCGGGGGAGGGGGCGGTTGGGGCGTCTGCCCGGAAGTGGGTGCAGATACCTGGATTATCCAGGTAACTGCACCCCCCTCCCCCCTGAAAGGTGCTGATTGTGGCACCGGAGGGGGGGAGGGATAAGATTAGAGGAACTTCCCCTTTAGGGTGAAGAACCGCTTTAACAATATTGGATGTACAAGTGAGAGAGTCATTTAGATTATACATTATATCTGAGTAGACATATCATATAAGAAAATACATATATACACATACAGATCTGTAGATGTGCTTAAGTAGAATAACAGTAGTGGACATTACACCAGCAGTGAGGTTTCCCATAAAGTACATTTTTTTTGTATATATGGTATATATGCATGGTGTCATATAATGTGATGCATTCTTTCTGATAATTTGATGTTTGTCATACGATTAAGAACCTGAGGCCATGGTACGTTGGATGAACGCCAGTTGAAGGCGATGTTCCAGTGGCTAGAGCTAAATAGAGTATGGATTAGTCTAGAACTGGGGTATCTCAACTTCTTTTTGCTAACTCACCGGTTTGTCTTCACGAGCAAAGACCCAGAACTTATAGGTAAACTCAAAATGACTTGGAACTTGCAAATGAAGGTGAACAAACTGGGTAGGGTCACATGGGTCAATGACAGGTCCAGTTTTATATTACCATTTTGGTGCTGCTGCTAATGAAACTGACCTTTGTATTCTGTTTTACAGTTGGTTTATCGTCTAATTATTAGCCCTGAGCAACAACCTGTATAATCCTCCCGCCTCTATTGCACATGCTGCTTACTACATTATCAAAAGCAGCATTTATTTTTTTAAATTAACATAACAAGCATGTTATACTCAGTTGCTCTGGGCATTGCACTGAGTGGCCCCAAACCTCCTCTTCTGGGGTCCCCCAATGGTGTTCTCGGCTTCTCATCTTCTGTGTGTGCCCCCCATAACGAGAGAGCACTTGTGTGTGCTCACTCCCGAGCCAGGCTCTGTGTGGACTGAAAGTGAACTTGAATGGCATTTCTTCCAGTGTGATCGCAAGCACAGATCTTGTCGGTAGCTGGTTTGGCAGCAGTCAAGGAAGTATGGGATTAAATCCTGCTGTACTAGAATTTCTAATAAAAATCCATTCACATGTTCCTTTTGTGGTAGATAATGTAATGAGATCTATGGCTTTGCAGCTCACTCCAGACGAGGAATCTTTGCACAGCACTACAGATTAAGTGCAAAGCACACTGACATTGTTTAATATCGTTAAATAAATGGAGAGCACCAAGTTTCATTATTTATTTCAGGTACTTATATAGCGCAGTCAATTTACGCAGCGCTTTACATATACATTGTACATTCACATCAGTCCCTACCCTCAAGGAGCTTACAATCTAAGGTTCCTAACTCGCATTCATACATACTAGAGACAATTTTAGACAGAAGCCAATTAACCTACCAGCATGTTTTTGGAGTGTGGGAGGAAACCCGAGTACCCGGAGGAAACCCACACAGGCACAGGGAGAACATGCAAACTCTAGGCAGGTAGTGTCATGGTTGGGATTCGAACCAGTGACCCTTCTTACTGCTAGATGAGAGTGCCACCCACTACACCACTACACCACTGTGCATGGAACTTTAAGGAACTCAGAACTTCATAAAACGCAAAAGCATTCCACATCCACAAAGTATTAACTTGCATTTTTTTGCATTAAAACGGCAGTACAAAACATCTGTGAAGGTTCTAATTTATCCAGGCCATGGTGCATCTAGGAGTATCTAGGAGTAGTTGGTCACATTCAGCTGGACTTGCTCTGTAATGTTGAAGATGTTTTGTATCTTATCCAAGCTATTTCTTCAGGTTTTAATGAGTTTCAAGAAAATATCCCAATATTTATATTCACACAGGTAGCACCGATATCTTAATTCAATCGCCATCAAAATGGAAGATGGCCGCTGTCCCAGACCAGGGTGTGAGGTGTTAAAGCTGTGGCACCAGCCTGTTCTAGTTACACAATTCCATCCTTGGTGTCAGGTAAGTGTCATCTGTGTTAATCACTTGATTTACATGAGGTGTTAGAGGATAGTGAGGGCCACATTTTGGACACCGAGGACAACTTGTTCACAAGAAGTGCCAAAGAGGTCATCTTCATCAAATTAGAACAACCATGCCTGAAGAAGGGTGAACGCCTTTGACACCCTCAGTCTTCCACATATGTCAGTTTAACATCTCTACTCTGGGGATTTGATAACAATTTACACCTTCAGCCATGTAAACCGAGAGATTACCACAAAGGATGGGACTTTGCAACTAGAACATGGTGGTTTCACAGATTTCATACTTGCCTTGGACAAGAACATCGGCCTTTCCATGAGGATTACAGTGCTGGTGTTACCTGACAGCATGTAGGCATGCTGGAATGTATTGGCACTAGTGAGTTAGAGGCTTGCCCAGACTGGGGAAAGAGTTAACTGCTACAAACTCAGTTGCTGGGCTTTTTGGTCCTAGCCTGCCCATCTTCGCTATTATTAAAAAAATAAATAAATAAAATAAAAAAGCAAGAAGAAGAGGGAAGGCTGAGGTCCTGTGGCCGTTTGGGTTTTGCTTGTGTTTCGTCTCAAAGAATCAGTTATTTCTGCTCGTGACACCAGGACTTTTGGAGACATCCAAACAATGGACAATGCCACAATGGACTCTCGCCTCACTGTAGTGTGCCTGGGCAGCCACACTAGTATAGCTCTGGTTAGAGGAAGGACATTGCTCATATTGAACGGTTATGCCTTACTTGTTCAGTAAAGTTATATTAACTGCTCTATGCCTATTTAAAAGGGTGCATGCTAGAATTGGCGTATCTAAAGAATCAGGGTATGTAAAGCGGGTAGGACGCAAAATTGCTACAGAAGGGTTAACTTGGCAAGACAAAGGAAGAGAAGTATAGTTGCTATGAGTAACCAAATGAAGCTACAAGCAACCAATGGTTAAGCGTGGTACCTCGTAGGGTGAAAGGTCCTCTGGTAGCGAGGGGGCCAATGGCTGTCTCTGTCCCTAGCTGTATCCCTATCAAAAATAAAATGGATCTGAACTTGCCTTACGGAGATATATGGCCTCATCAGGAAGTATGAGAACTAAAGTGCACACATGAGGTCCGCGTTGGGGGTGCATGGCGGGACCCCCATTCTGTTACTGGAAGTAAGGTAACATAGGTACACTTGACTGGTGGAGTGGGTTCAGGTTTACCACATCCCTCCTCATGCAACCTACATTAACTTACAGTGTGTGGTGACATGGGACAGCACTTTTCAGAGGAACTCTATTTTATTGCTGAACACAGTGGAGGCTCATCAGTCAGGAAACTGCATTATTGTTGGATTTTTCACATGGCTGCAGTCTCCACCTGGTCCCAGGAATTGTTGAGGTTCCCTAGCATGTAGGGTGACATATGCCCACCCACAAGCAGGTATGTGTAGGGGTATGTTGCTGACACCCATTAGAACTGAAGTGATGGGTGGCACAGTGGTGTAGTGGTTAGCACTCACACCTAGCAGTAAGAAGAGTCGCTGGTTCAAATCCCAACCACGACACTACCTGCCTGGAGTTTGCATGTTCTCCCTGTGCCTGCGTGGGTTTCCTCCGGGTACTTTGGTTTCCTCCCACACTCCTAAGACATGCAGGTTGATTAATTGGCTTCTGTCCAAAATTGACCCTAGTATATGATTGGGGCTCCTTGAGGGTAGGGACCAATGTGAGTGTGCAATGTACAGGGATATGGACAATTGTAGACACACACTCAGGTTGAACTGGATGGACTGGTGTCTTTATTCAACTTTACTAACTATGTAACTATACAGGGAGACTTGGATAAGCTCCAAATCAATATTTACGCAATTGCTGTTTTTACATGAGGTCAGTAATAGATATTTGTGCACAGGTTTTACATATTGTTGTGGGTGAGGTTTGTTATCCACAAATGACTGAATCAAGAGGATTGCCATTTAAAAAGATAACAGGCGTGTTGGTCAGGTAGCCCTGAGGAAGAAGGCTTGGTCCTTAAAATGTGTCAGCAAGGTGCATACCTTAAGCATTGAATACGTGCTCATTAAACAGGACAAACAGTTACATAGTAGGTGAGGTCGAAATAAGACACAAATAAGACACAAGTCCAACCTATGTGTGTGATTTAAATTAAAGAACTCCTGTATCCAGTGGGCAGAACAGGTCCTACGTTGGATGAATTTAATGAGATACGCAGTTTTAGGAAGTTCCTTTGCGCACATAAGAGAATACTATAAAGACATATTCAGTAAAACGATGTATCACATGATGCTGGCGCGCCATTTGTTACATTTTCTATAGATAGAAAGGAATTTGTTGGAAAAACGGATGTAGAGCCTTGCTAGTCATCCGTATCCGTGAGACCTGGCCAACCTGGCCATAGCCACCCAAGCTTTTAGACCTTGTATGTACGACCATCTGCAAAGCTTTCGGTAAGCACTGAGCAGCTTTCTTGAAGCCTCCAAAAGCATCCACCAGCTATGTTGCAGGGATGTTAAACCAATCCCAACTATATGACATTTAATGTGTTATAGTTTATCATAAACAATACTATAGGCCATAATGATGTCCTGCATCTCAGAGCATCTGCCATGCGTGCCATCTTCAAGGGTATTTTTTTTTTTTCCTCTGTCATCTGGAGGAAGAGAGGAGGGTTTTTGTAACGAAGCACATCCTCATGCCTGAGTTGAGGCCAGACGGATTCCAGAAGTGAATGCATGCTACATGAATCACCTGCCCTTACTCAACATGGCCACAGCTAGAAATGCTAGGGGGCATTTTTCAAATGATTTCTCAACAAAATAAAGCATGGAGACATGAATGGGTGAGCGAGTTTGTCTTCTTGGCTATTAAAAATGAATTAAAATAGTTGGTTTCCACCACTACTGTATATAATATAGAGATATAGATAGATATATATATATATATATATATCTATCTATTTATTACACACACACCACACACACACACACACACACACACACACACACACATACATACACACACACACACATGCGATATTGTATTTAAAGTTTATTAAAAAATTACATTTCCTTTTCAATCTGAAAAATGCAATGCAACCTGGAGGTGTTCTGTACATGGTTGGCGTATACCCCACCCCAAAAAAAAAAAATTCCTGCTTGTGTGTTTGGCTCTCCAATTTTCCCAGAAGTCTGCGCTAATATGAAAGTCAGATTTTGGGCATCCACTGCAACAAAAATTTCATTTTTGGTGAGATACACCACCCCCCCCCCCCCAAAGGCAAATCAAGTCTAAAAGGGATGCAGTCACCTTCCTCATTAGAGCCCCGCAAGTGCAGCAGCTGATTGAGAATTATAATATCACTCCCATTAGCTTCACTGTGAATAAAGCTGTTTTTTTTTCAGAACAAAAAGGTAGGAATCTGCAACAAAGTTTGTTAAAATCCTTGCAATGTACAGAAATCACCCCAAGGGGAATGTTTTTTTTTTCTCAACAAGTGTGGAGTTACTCTTAACATCTTAAGACCCCTTTCACACCAGGGCATTTTGCAGGCGCTATAGCGTTAGAAATAGCGCCTGCAAAACACCCTAAAGAAGCTGCACCATTGTTTGTAGTGTGAAAGCCCCGAGGGCTTTCACACTACAGCGGTGCGCTGGCAGGACGTCAGAAAAAAGTCCTGCCAGCAGCTTCTTTGGAGCGGTGAAGGAGCGGTGCGTTTACCACTCCTCCACCGCTGCTCCCCATTGAAATCAATGGGGCAGCGCTGTAATGCCGCCGGCAAAACGCTGCTATTGTCGGCGGTTTTAACCCTTTCGCGGCCGCTAGCGGGGGTAAAAGCGCCCCGCTAGCGGCTGAAATGCGCCGCAAATCCGGCGGTAAAACGCCGCTAAAATAGCGGCGTTTTACCGCCGACGCAAGGTGCGGTGTGGTGTGAAATGGGTATAAAAGCTTATATGAAATTATACTGCCTGGGTTTAGATCTACTTTTAATCTTTATGGGACTGATGGTTGTTAATTAAAAAAAATAAATGGAAAATAGATTTTCATCCCCTCTCACTGTAAAGTGTAGGTCTAGTCCTACATGATTCCATTTCAATAGAAATCAATAGATGTCTCTATTCACACTAAACAGCGTGGATGGGGGAATCTGCAGTGACAGCTATTGCATTCCGACAGCCGCCAACACATTTTTTTTTTTCATACAACAACTTGGATTTTTCAATCAAAGCCTGTTGACCCAGGGGGGACGGGTGGGGGGCTGACAGGGCCACCCACATGGGTCAGATTTCATCGCCTTTAGGAAGGATTGGCGGAAATTCAAGTCGTATTTGGCTTGCAGATGTAAATCCTAACAATTAACTTCTTCTTTTCTCCCTTTTGATCTCTATGCAGGATTTGATATGCATCTGACTTCCTTCTGACCAGCTTTTGCATTCACATTGTCTTCAATGGGGAAAAAAAAAAAAAAAAGTCAACAAATGCCTGTGTATACAAGCCCAAGGTTTACCTACAAGATTTGTCCTTGTGATGTCTCCTATTTTATGCAAATCCTTGACAGGCAATACTGAGCCCTGGTTTCATTTGCCTACATTAATTATAAATCAGTACTGGAATACAAATCTGTCCTACACATAAAAAACAGGAGCAAAAATCTAATCTCACTTAAAAACAAACACAGGTTCATGGGGCGGCCATATTTGCTCATTGCATTTTGCAGGCTCTGCTTCCTGGTCCATGACTGTGCTTTATTGTTCTTATCACCAAGTCCATAGGGGAGTCAGTTTCTTCAGTCAACCAGCCGGTTGAACGAAAAAAAAAAACTGATTTGATTACGCCATCCAAACACTCGTTGTTAATGGAGGCGTCCTCTCCACGCCACCGGCACAATACACTGATCAATGTTGTATAGCCTGCAGCAGAGCCACCAAAGAAAATCCAACAGGGCCCATACATGGATCAAAGTCTCATTGAGGGCCAGTTCACAAAAGATGCAGTCCAGTGCTTTTTTTTTCCTGAATCAAAAGCACATGGACAGTGGACTATATGAGTTCCAATGGCCTAGATCACACCAGGTGTGATCAGTTTGAGAGCAGAAAAAAAAAAATTAGATGTTTTCTGCACAGAACGGTAGTGGAATGCATCAAAAACACACCGGAACGCATCTAAATGAATTACAGCAAAAAAAAAAAAAAAACACCACCCAGGAAGCAGAAAAGTAACAAATAAAAATAAATGAAAAAAAAAAAAACACATTGAAAAAGCATCATAAACGTATTCGCATTCTTTTGAGTCCTGATTAGAATTAGCTTGCCTATGTTACGCCCTTTATTACCATAAAAGTACAATTGGAATTTTAATGCAATACCTACGTAATCATGTGTATAAAAACCTTCAGTTGTGTCAAAATAAAACAGAACAGTTATTTGGAAAGATGCGGAGTGTATCTTTTGCGTCTGTTCCCTACTGCAGTAGTTCTTATTAATTTGGAACCAATAATCTGCTGCCTAGGAACCCAACAGCAGCTTTGGGTCCTTACTCTGGCTTACGCAGCCACATCCAGTGAATTCTGTCCAAGGCGCAGCTTGGGTTAAGGGTCCCTCATTTCTCTCCCCCCCCCCCCCCTTTGGCTCTCATCTGGTGCCGCTTGTTTTTCTAACTACAATAGTGGCTCATCATACTATAGATACCTCCTGCCACAGGGTGTCTCTGCCTCCATGACTAATCCCAGGTTGTGGAGCAAAAGCAAAATGCATTGGAGAGTGTGGCTGGGACGGAGATAGGAGGAGGCTGCTGTCATCTCTCTGATGCATAGGTTTGCTCGGTGTGCAGTTTGCTGAAGTCCACCGCCTAACACTACACATGGCGTTTGATCTTTAAGTGATGTCTGTCTTTTCTTAAACAAAAAGGAAACAGTGTGATCTGCCAAGCTTAGCACATCACTATGCTGATCCACTCAGCCGGATCAGCCCTTAATCTTAACTGGCAAATACCATATCAAAAATGTAACATTACATTAGTCACAACTGCCAGCTGCAGTACGGAAATTCCAAATTCATATGTTAGAAGAAGCCCTGACACATAGGACAATGTAAACATTTAGGGTCCTGGCCCTCTGCCTATCTTTTATTCACTGTACATTCGAACTGACCTGAATTTCGATCTTCTCCGAGTCTTTGGGCAGATGGGCAGCGATGAACCAGTCACCAGGGGTGGGGTTGGTAACATTTAAGTAGATGTTACTTTGCAGGGCGTTCTGGAAACTCAACGTCCGGTTATAGGAGAATGGCACTGAGGTGTTGACCGCAAAGCTGTAGCCCAAAGGGTTAATCACTGGCGGGGCTCCGTATCGGAAATGCCTGGGAGATGGAACAAATTTGCTTTATTGCGTCCGCTGAACAAATGCTGAGAGAATTACAAAAACAGCAAGACTTACGCCGTGACCTCCACGTTCTCACACCCAGCTCCTTTTCCTCGAGTGGCCATCAGGGTCCACCTGAGCAGGACCGTGTCTGAAGGAACTTGGAATCGGAACAGCCGTGCATTGCCATACCAGTTGTAGAAAGACAATCGCTGAGGACCTTGGGCGTAGATCTCCGACACATATGAAAGATCTAGAACAAAAGAACAAAACACAAGTGATGTACAGGCTTTTTTCAACAGGTGAAAATAAAAAATAATATAGCACCACCCAAAAGTGATGGGCCTTTTCACACCATGTCCATTGAGCTGAGTTTTTGGCACACAACCACACATGTATGGTATGAACAAGGAACATAGAAGATAATGGTTTTCTACAATTCTGTTCACATCATTCATGTATGGGGGCAAGCAGAAAAACACACCCGAGTTAGGCTTCATGTGCACTTGCCCGTCATGCGCATCTGAAGTCCTTTTGTTTTTGTTTGGTTCTTGAAGTTTTAAACCCAAGTATCCTTGCTGTGGGGAGTCTGTGTCCCTGGTTATTGGAGTTTGACTGCAAAACCTTTTTTTTGCAAGTTGATTTTTTCCTTTTTACTGTTGGAGATTCATTCTCATTTTGTGATATATAAATTGACCCCATTACCCTTTATGTTATTGTAGCTGGTCCTTGAATGGCCTCTACGGTCACCTGTAGCTCTTGGCTTACGTTTGCAGACATTCTGACCCATTTTGTTGATTATAGCATACAATATTTCGAGACTAGGGCGAGTAAGGATGTCTTCGAACTGAATGTGCACATGTATGTGAATATTTACACATTCTGGAAAATACATTTTTAAAAGTTTAAATAAATGTTTATTATATCTTTTTATACCATGATTTCTGACATGATTGTTATATGTAGATTTTCTTTTAATAGAAGGCTTGTACCTCAAATGGACAGCATCCCCTGAGGAAGCCCAGAATGTGGGTGAAACATGTTGGGATTTCCATCTTAAAGTGCTGTATCCATAAAAAAACTGTGTTCCATGTACTTGCCACAATTGTTTTTAAACAAATTTTTAATCTGTGTCTACATAAACTATATATTTTTGATATCCTTGAGATCACTGTACCTGACTCGCACTTTAAAATTCCCATAAAATCTCCCTATATCTAGCAATAGCACATGTTTACAGATTACTACCCCCATTATAGCTTCAAGTACAGCTTTCTACCCTTATTAGAGCTCTCCCCACCCCTGGGTAAATCTCCTTCCCCCAGTACAGACCTTACCCAGTACAGATATCGCTCCCAGGCTAAATCTCCTTCCCAAGTACAGATACACACCCCCCCCCGGGTAAATATCCTTCCCTCAGTATAGTTCCCCCCCCAGTACAGATCTCTCCCCACCCCAGGGGTAAACCCCCCCCCCCCCCCCCCAAGTACAGTCCTTAAGCAGTTTACCTCTCCCCCAGTACAGATGTCTCCCCAGGGTAAAGCTCCCCCCCCCCCCCCAGGACAGCCCTCCCAGTATAAAATTTCCTTTCCCCAGTACAAAGCCCCCCTCCCCAGGACAGCTGTCCTACCAGTACAGATCACATCTGCCCTCTCCCAAATAATTCACTTATTGGACCAAGCAGTTCATCGTGTGTCCTCACCCCACTGAATCACATGACCCGAGCAGAGATGGCACTAAGGAGGGCCTTCCTCCCTCTGAACTGCCTAGCTCAATCTCTCAGAACAGCTGGGCCAACACAGACAGTCCCAGAAGAGGAAAGTTCTATGATGTGCAAGTAGAAGGGGGGCCGTGCTAGGGAATTGACCGTTAATGGTTTTCTTCATTACTTTAAATTCATAAAAACAGATGAAAAATCTTCCATTCGGGCTGCGTAATAGCACCTGGGCTGGGCATACACGGGTCAAAATTATTTTATTTTTTTTCCCCCGATCATTCAGCATGCGGTAAAAAAAAATAAAAAAAGTGAAAGGATTACCCCATTCACACAAGCGAGGTAAATGGAGGAATCCTCCCTGCTGTGTTATTATATTCTGGCAGTGGGCACTCTTATGCTGTCAGAATACACCGATCACCTGATACAACCAATTGGCTGCAGTGCTGATCAAAAAAGGAAAAAAATTGTTCAACAAGCCCCTTCATGGAGAAGACTTTTTTAATTTTTTTAAAATTGACTTCTCATGAACAGCCATAGATGGATCGAAATTTGTAAGGTCCTAACAGTGATCCTGATACCCATGATAAATATATATGTACCTGGCAGCCCTGGTTAGATTACTTCCCATCAACACAACTGCCTATGTGCTTCCTGGAACTGTAATGTAGAACGGCGTGTTAATATCTCCGCAGCGAGCCTCCAAGACAGGGATGGCCTCCTCCTAACCCCACCCCCCCCCCTTTATCTTTTCATCTGTATCTCCTGATGCTTTCCGTCACGGAAATTGGCATTTTGCTTACAAGCAGGAGTGGTACTTTTTTTTTATTTTTATTTTTTTATTTAATACACATTATTGCTTAACGTTTAATATTTGCGGAAAAAGAAAATCCTTTTGAATCCGTACTGGTTTTCGTACAATCTTCTTGCACTGTGTCATTGTCTATGTCTCTTATAGTTTCTAACAAAATGCAAGTGAAAAAGATTTGTTCGTTCCCTGTTGAACCAGCTGAGTGTTGATCCATCTATTGGCAGTTTATCTACGTAACATTTATACCTAAAATAACGAAGGCGTGTTATAAACGTCATCCTACAGACTGGTCACACGCAACCAAGAGAAAGTCACAAGGCAAAAAAGGTGCCAAGAATGTAATAATGGAAAAACAGAAATAACAGAGTGTTATCAGTATAAAAGTCGAAGGATACAATAAAAACACCCCTTGTTAAACATACAGTTTGAGCAAGTGTGATAAAAAGGTAACAGGACAATAGGCCAAGGTAGGACAAAACACACAGAGTGCTATATCCAACCCAACGATCGTCAGGAAAGACCTTCAATCACCAGTATGCAAAATACTAAATTACCAAATTTAGCATTTCCCAATCTTTTTATCCCAGAGGAACCCTTTAAATAAAATGTTCAATACTTGGTCAACCCCTGCTTAAAGCGGGAGTCCGCCGGGACTCCGCGTTTTTATTTTTTTTTAAAAAGCCAGCAGCTACAAATACTGCAGCTGCTGACTTTTAAAATAGTGACACTTACCCGCCCAGCGCGCCCGCGTTGTCGGCACCCAAAGCCGATCTCTCGATCGTCTCTCGGGTGCTGCCGCCGCCATCTTGGGTATGGGAATCAGGAAGTGGAGCCTTTCGGCTTAAATTTCCCGGTTCCCTACTGCGCATGCGCGAGTCGCGCTGCGCAATGAGGATGGACCCGCTGCCTCTGGGAGCTGTGTGTTTCCCAGCAGGCAGCGGGGGACTTTCGGAAAGGGGCGTAATCTATGCCCCTTTCCGCAGATAGCTATCCAGGAAGTGGGTGCAGATACCTGTACTGTACAGGTACCTGCACCCCCCTCCCCCCTGAAAGGTGCCAATTGTGGCGCCGGAGGGGGGGGGAGGATTCCAATGAGCGGAAGGTCCACTTTAGGGTGGACCTCCGCTTTAAACCAACTGATTGGTGGTCAGTAAGAATGCTCCTTACCAGGATGGACAAAAATATATATATATTTTCATGCTGAACTAAATTATTAAATGCCTCTTAAATAGAAAATTATATTTAGATTTTTACTCCAAAAGAATTTTATTACAATAAATTTGCTTAAAAAAAAATTCTTATACACACACACACACACACACACACACATAATAAAAATTATATTATATGTATTGTGTGTGTCATATATACACACACATTTTTATTATTTCAGCCTTTTTTTGTTTGATTTTTTTTATCAAAATTTATTTTAATAAAATGCTTTTGGAGTAAAAATCTATCTAAAGATAGTCTTCTATTTAAGAGACATTAATAATTTAGTTTATTCAGCATGAAATTAAGCTTATTTTATTTAGCGTGAGGCTGTATATTCTGCAATATTTACATTTTTGGTAAACCCATTCAATGAATCCAAGCTCCGCAAGCGGAGATAACATGCACTGCATTGATGCATTCACACAATTTCACAGTAACCATGAGATAAAACACAGCTCAGGAATATTCCTTTATCCCATTGTTATGGAAATGTATGTACACTACAAACTGTATGATTGAAGAGAAGTGCATCTGTACCAGGCTCTAAATATGAGGAGGAAGGACAAGCAGTAAAAATGAAAGTGAAACCTTCTAAGCAGCTTATAAACCTTGTGATCTTTCTGCACATAGCTTAAAGTGCTTTATTCCTCCCTTGAGGAGCAAAATGGCAGCAGGCCATAAAGGAGACCCAGTTTTGGAACAATTACCAACCTGACAGTTTATTACTGTAAATAGGAAACCTTCATTTTGTTTGCAAATATCAAAGATTCTAACTACCAGCAAGAATGAGTCCTTACATTTAAAGAGCACCTGTCATTTCAGCTCCATCCTGGCAGGCCAGTGAGAAGCACGCCCCTTACACCGGTGGCCAGTGAGAAGCACGCCCCTTACACCGGTGGCCAGTGAGAAGCACGCCCCTTACATTGGTGGCCAGTGAGAAGCACGCCCCTTACATTGGTGGCCAGTGAGAAGCACGCCCCTTACATTGGTGGCCAGTGAGAAGCACGCCCCTTACATTGTGGCCAGTGAGAAGCACGCCCCTTACATTGGTGGCCAGTGAGAAGCATGCACTTTATATGTGTGGTCAGTGGGAAGAATGGCCCTTACATTTGTGGTCAGTGAGAGGAACGTTCCTTAAATCAGTGGGAAGATTGCTACTTTCATTGGTGGTCAGTGGGAAGACTGCTCCTTCCATTGGTGGCCATTTGGAAGAATGCTCCCTATATTACTGGCCAGTGGACAGAACCATGTAGCTATCATCAAATGGGAGGTCAGTCAGCGCCTACTCAAGGGACCTCTGGAGGAACAATAGGGTTTCATGGAACCTTGGTTGAGAAGGGCTACCCCAATTCAATTCAATTGACTAGAAAACGATTTTACAGGATGGATTAGACGTAATTATACTGAAAGAATATTAGTGATCTCGTTGAAATGGACAGAAAAACAGGAACCCCATCAAGCAATGCACAGTTACTGGACTTTCTGCCATTTTTATTTCTATCTTTGTTTAACTCAATTGCCCAGAATTTGATCCAAAATAGTGGATTATACATTCTATTTTTTCTTATGGAAAAATATAACTAAAAATGAAGATGAAATGATCAAGTTGCTACAGGTATGACCAGCATAAGAATGCCCCAAACCAGCTACAGGTCATCCCTGGATGCCACCAATTTCAGAGGAATAACAGTAGTCAGGCATGTTCTAGCCAGTACAACATATCCTATCACCAAAAGATGGCAGGGTGCTGATCCAGTTGGAATAGTTTGGAGCAACCAGCGAGTTTCACAAAAAAAAAAAAAAAAAAAAATGGAATCCCAATTCTTCTTGGTCTAACATTCAGGTTTTATAACAAAAAGGGCTGGAAGTGTCCCTATGGCCCAACCCGACCTTCTGGGGCAGTGCACTTTTTTTTTTATTTTTCTTCCTATAATTCAATAGCACAATACAGACTATTTATAAGCTATTTATGTTGTAGAAAACAAATGCTCCCAAAATTAGATTTGTAGTCTAGGATACAGCCCTTCCTCTCCACTAACAATGTTTCTGCATTCCATGCTAAAAGAAGAGATGAAGATGAAGAGGAATATATCTATAGATATATATTATTGCTCCTTTAAAAAAAAAAAAAAAAAAAAAAAAGATATAGATGGATTATATTTTATATATATATATATATATAATCTTTTTTTTTTTTTTTAAATCACACATACACATGAAATAAATAACGAAAATGTAATACGTGCTTTAACCACTTGACCTCCAGAAGGTTTTACCCCCTTCATGACAAGCCGATTTTTAGCTATTCAGCACTGTTCTACTTTAACTGGTAATTGGGCAGTCATGCAACACTGTACGCATTTCTATTCCGCCCTCCTAACACACACACACATATACATATATATATATATATATATATATATATATATATATATATATATATATATATATATATATATATATATATATATATATATATATATATATATATATATATATATATATATATATATATATATATATATATATATATATATATATTAAAAAAAATAATTACCCGAAAGTGGAATTATCCTTTAGCCCAGGTTCACACTGCTCCAACATGAAAGAATGTTTATTTTTGTTTTTACATATAGAACTTTTTTTGGTGGTATTTGATAACCACTTTTTTTATTTTATTTTTTTAGTATATAAACAAATATATATAAAAAAAAAAAAAAAATCAAAATTTTCTACAGTTATAAAACATAGCCAATAAAAGCAAACTTCTTCATAGAATTTAGGCCAAAATGTATTCTGCTACATGTCTACGAGAAAGAAAAATCCCAATAATTGTATAGTATTTGGTTTGTGTGAAAGTTATAGTGCCTACAAAACTATGGTATTGGACTGAATGAATGAAATACTTGTATAGCGCACAATGCGAACTGAATCGCCTCTAGGCGCTGTGGCGAGCTTTGATCATCTGCTAGAAGAGGAAGGTCTTGAGTTTTTTTCCTAAAAGCCAGGTGATTTTCTTCCAGGCGGATGTTGATTGGTAGAGCATTCCATAGCCGAGGCCCTTGGACAGCGAATCTCCGTCCCCTTGGATTTATACCGGGCTTTGGGCACGAGGAGGAGGTTTTTTGTTGGCTGATCGAAGACTGCGGTTTGGTGTGTAATGATTTATTTTCTCCATTAGGTATTGCGGAGCTTTCTCTATGCACGCATTTGTGGGTGAGGCAAAGGGTCTTGAACGTGATCCGATTTTTTACGGTTAGCCAATGTAAGCTCCTCAGCAAAGGAGAGATGGATTCCCAGGGTTTTTTTCCTGTTATCAGCCTTGCCGCTGTGTTTTGGATCAGTTGTAATCGCGCAAGTTGATATTGTGGTAATCTTTGGGATAAAAGGGATGAGTCTGCGAAGCATGCGCAGCAGATGGTGAGATCCACTGACTACTGCTCCTATTTGTGCATCCATTGACATTTGTGCGTCTAAAATAACCCCGAGACTCTTCGCTTTGGTCTTTGGGGAGATAGTCTGCCCAAAGACGGTTGGTGGAGAACTGGACTGGAATGGACAGTACTGGAAGTTTACATCACATTTCTAGCGTGACTGTCTAATAGTGTGGCGGGCAATCAGGGACCAGCGCTAACTGACACTGGCTAGGAGGGATACTAGCTGACACTGACGTCGTTAGTGACACGAATACAGTGATCAGTGATGATACTGTACCAATGACACTGGTTGAGTGACAGGGGTGATCAAGAGCGCAAAGGGTTGTGTTCCCAACAAAGTGTATGAACTCTGAACTAGAAGTGAGATCAGGAAGCAAAACTAGCCAGGTCTGGCTAACACACAGACCCCCTCTATCAATTGCAGCCTCACTGTGCCTATCAAAAGGCAGCCATTGTGCCCATCAAATGAAGCCACTTTTGCCCACACCCCACTCGTGGCTCTGGCAGCACCCAACCCCCATCCCGCACATCTATGGCAACAGCACCCCCCCCCCCCCCCGTGAGCGTGGGTCTGGCTGCACCGAACCCACCCCCACCCCTCCCGCAAGTGCGGCTCTGGCAGAGGGGACTTACCGCAGCAGCTCCTCCAGCGTGTCTTCTCCACTCCTCTTTCTAAGCGGCAGGCAGCCAATAGGGTGGCCTAGCACTTTGGCCAATCCGGCATCCTGAAAGGGGCCAAGCGCATGTATGGTGGTGGCGGGGGGGGGGGGTGGCACCCATGCACCCACAGTGCGTGGGCTGCCACAGAAAATAACTCAGTACAAGCAACAGCTCCATGGCTGGCTTACCCATGACGATCTGGATCAGGAATTTGAACATGCTTGAGCTAATCACTAATGTATAAAAGAAGAATTAACAGAGCACCAACGCACTTCTGCCAGCAAGGACGACTATGACACTTGAGTCCATCCGTGTGCCATATCAAGTCATAGGCTTCACGTTTCTCACATTACGTGTTCTATAGACACAAGGCCTCTATTGTCCACCATCTGCTTTGCATGGTTAATGACGGGAGTTCACAGTACAAGATAACACACCGTTCCTCTGCCAAGAGGTGCCGACGTCCTGTACCGGATGTGGGTTTAAAGGGATTAATATGAATTTCTTTATTCTTCCAAGTCTGATGATGAACGGCGCTTTGCGGCGAGATTACATGTGGCAACCTTTCAGATGAAAGACCAAAATCCATAAATCGTAGAACAGTGGAAACATGATATCAGATGCTTTATGTATACAATGCTTCATTTTCTTAGTGTGGCCATTTTATGTGGATAAAATTCAACGATAAAAAAAAAAAAAAAAAAAAATGTAAATTAATAAAATCTGATTTTTTTCCAATTTAAATCTTTTTTTTTGATTTTTATCAAATTTTAATAAAAACGCTTTTTGAGCAAGATCGAAACATAAATTTTCACATTAGGATACATTAATTTTGTTCATTCAGCATGAAATGGTGCTTAGTTTATGTAGCATACGGCTATATATTCTGCAATAGTTACATTTTTGGTAAACCCATTCAATGAATCCAAGCTCTGCAAGCTGAGATAACATGCACTGCATTGATGCATTCACACAATGTCACAGTAACCACGAGATAAAATAAAGTTCAGGAATATTCCTTTATCCCATTGTTTTGCAAATCTATGTACACTACAAACTGTATGATTGAATCGGTTCTGATATTGCTGTTTTACTAACCTGACAGCTTATTATTCTAAATGGGAAACTTTCATTTTGTGTGCAAATATTAAAGATTCTAACTACCAGCAAGAACAAGTCCTTACATTTAAAGAGCACCTGTCATTTCAGATCCATCATGGCAGTGCCTGTTAGCGGGCATCCACTCACCTGCTGCTGCGCCGCGCCCCTCACCTTGTTGTGTCACTGCCGCATCCCCAGCCGTCCCATTAAAGTGAACGGGACTGTCGGAGAGTCAACAGCGGGTCAGAGGACAGAGATGCGGACAGAGATGACGACAGTTGCTCTTTAAAAATTATGATTTAAATCAAGCCCTTTTACTAGCGATTTAAATCAAATCCACTCTGCACACACACACTACAGTTTGATAGCACAATCTCTGGACAATCTCATTTCACTATAAAACAAAATTGGTAATTTGGGTACACAGACCTATCAACCAATCAATTTCTACCCACGACCTCTGAAGCCAGGTCATCCCAGACATACCCCCAACCTGATTGCACCAGCTTTTAGGGCCATTTCACACAGGTGGCCAGGGGGTGGTAATATCAGGTGGCTAAGGTTTTACTGTCCCTCAGCTACACCCTGAATCCTAACATTAGGATGACAGGTTTGTACACATGCGGTGGTGGCAGCATTTTTTATTTGCACCGCAGAGTTTGCCCACTGAGATCATTGGGGCCACACCACAGTGCTTGGCTCACAGTTGTGGCACACTTCCATAATGTAAAACCGCCATTTGCCAAATGTAACCTCTTCGCGCTGGTGCCTCCCAGCCCTTTAGGAGGTTTATGAAGGTATAAGATCACGTGACCAGTCACGATTGGCTGACACAGCGCTCACATGATCCAAAAACGCCCAGTTGCAAGCAGCCATAAGAAGCTTTCGTTAGGCGCCGGTAACTGTCGGGAGTGCACTCTTGGCACGGCTCTAGTGACAACTTCACACAAATATGTGTCTCTCAGCAAGAAGGACCAGGCGCCGCATATTTGCGTGTGGCCAGCGCCAAGGGGTTAAAAAGTGTTACAGTAATGTAGGATACAGGAGGAAGGCCTGGGAGTGGCAGAGAAGACACACTGCTGGGGACAGCTAGGGATTGAAGCCAAGTAATGCTGCAAAAAATGTTTTTTTTTTGTTGTTTTTACAGTCACAATAAAGAAAAAAACAAAACAAAAAAAAAAACCCTCAAGTTCCACTTTTAGGCCCCTTTTCACACAGGCAGCAGTGTCCACCATCCTTGAAAAAATGATCCACAGCGGATTACTTTTCAGAGGGCAATAGAGCAGCCATTTCCAGGTGTACAGTAGGCAAATTTGCCACCTTCTAAATGTTGTTTTTTTTTTTTACATTTTTCCCCTCAATATTTGAATTAAAGCCTATCAAAACCCAAAACTGAAATTAATTATATTGCAGGTAGCCTGAAACCACTACTCGCCGATCCTAGCATGGATGTATGTGTGTGAAAGCCTCAGTGAATGCCGCCTCGTTGGGCCACAACCCCTGACATGTTTCTTGATCAAGCCCCTGGTGGGTGGGGCAAAACACGTCGGGGGGCATGGTCCGAGGAGCGGCATGGAATAAGACTTTCACATGTATACAATTATACTAGGATTGGCTATAGTGAGCGGTGGTTTCAAGCTAACGTGTTGATTGCTCACTGGATGAGTTTTTCTTATGCTGGCATCCCTATTATCCTGAGTGCTAATGTGGCTCTATTCCTCAGCCTGGAGCGGCACCACCAAGTGCTCATGGCCTTATTGTGAATATATTGCAGCTAACCAGATGTGGTGGCCACTGGGTTATGGTGCCATCTTTGTGTCAACAAATCAAGATCTCCACTGCGTTCTTCAATGAAGATCAGAGAACTAAGGAACCTGCAGGCAGGCCATGGGCCAACCAACAAGCAGGAGGGCTTGAGCCTCAAACACCAGTCCTGGCGTTTGCTCTGGTCATCAGGGAACCAGCAGTTGCCTATGCAGAAAACCAGCGGAGGTGAGTGCTACCAGAGATCTGGGACAGGGTGACCAAAATAAAGACATTCTACAGGTCCTCACAAAACAGGACTTTCCTTTCCTATGAGCGAGGCTATTCATGCATATATAAAAAACATATTACCTGCAAATGACCTGCGAATCATCACGTAAGATGTCCCTAAAACTCACATAAAACTCGCTCAGCAGGATGTCAGACTTTTATTGTTTTCCCCCAACAATCCGGCTCGTTCCAAGGTCTACGTCTGATGAAAGGAGCGGGCAGGCAGTTA